>NC_044553.1:89372110-89692527 GCF_007565055.1 Rhinopithecus roxellana | reverse complement strand
CTTAAGATTTGGGGTACAATTAGGCAACTTCAGCAAAGAGCAAGGAAAAAACTCAATAGTTTTATGCACAGCTGACAAAAAAGCTTTAAAAAGTTACCGCTGACGATCTGACTTGTATGTGGCTGTCAGCTCGTCAAACATGGTGCTGTTCATTTCCATAAATGCCTTCAACACATTGTACACCAACGCCACAATAGCCCTGGAAAGCACAGAAGAAAGGGAACGTGTTAGTTAGTCTTATAAAATGGGATACTGAATGAAGAAAGCAAAAGCACAACTTTTGTCTGGTTTCTCGCACTGCACATTGTCTGTATCCCTTTTTAGTTGGAACAACTGAGAGTGACCTACAGTTCACTTCCACATTAAGAGATTTCAAGGCAAGATAATTTTCTGAGGGGTGGTAGAACTAGAAAAAAAAAATCTAACTTTGCAGCTTCTAATTTTTTTTTTTTTTTCCTTTGTGATGGAGTTTCGCTCTTGTTGCCCAGGCTGGAGTACAATGGCACCATCTTGGCTCACCACAACCTCCGCCTCCTGGGTTCAAGCAATTCTCCTGCCTCAGTCTCCCAGGTAGCTCGGATTATAGGCATGAGCCACCATGCCCAGCTAATTTTGTATTTTTAGTAGAGACGAGGTTTCTCCATGTTGGTCAGGCTGGTATCGAACTCCTGACCTCAGATGATCTGCCCGCCTCGGCCTCTCAAAGTGCTGGGATTATAGGTGTGAGCCACAGCGCCTGGCCTGTCCTTCTAATTATTGGCACCCAGAATAGAGCTGCCTGTGGGCATTTGATAATTTCGTTTAATAAAAAGGCAAATATAATAGTAAAGCAACTTCACCCTAAAATAAGGATCTGTGATAGCACCAACCTTAGACACCTGAATTTGCATAGAATTCTATTTTCTAAATAACACATTATTCATCAAAATCAGAAGCTACTTCCATAGAAACGAATGTTATACATAAATGTGTGTGTGTGTGTGTATACATATATATATATATATATATATATATATATATATATATATATATAATTCTTATCCAAAGAAATGAAATCAAGCCCCCATGTAGGCTGGGTGGTTCAACATGAGTTATTTGTCTAGCTGTGATCTGCACCAGTCCTGCTGACCCAAAATATATGCTGGTAAGATAACTGGCAAGCTGGGATGGTTGCTATTACCTATGGGACACTATACAGCTAAACAGCCAAAATGGTAGCCCATACTTAGGCAATGTGAGGACAAGGTTCTGATGGGCTTGATAGCTTCAGACTAGAGTCTAAATAGCTTTTCCTTTTGCAAAAATATCCGTTGCTTCCGTTTTGCAACAAACATGCTCCTAATACCACTGAAAAACGCATTGGTAAAAATTAGCCATATATTAAATAAACCATGAGTCTGATGTTTCCAAAACATTTACAAGAAAGTACACTTGCTGTGTAGCTTCTGCCTTGTGCCATTAAAAGGAAAATTTAAGTTCTTTTCTGTTAAGTTTCCAGAATGACCTTCCTCCCAAGGGCAGTGATGGGAAAGCACCCAACATAGTATACTGAGTAGTTACAGACACTTGCTAGAACGTCCTCAAGGGACTATCTGTATAAAGGGACTTAATTGTTTATCAGCTCCTTATTTTTACAAGTTCTATTAATAAAATTTGGCAAATTTGAAAAATGAGAAATGTGACATATTATAATTACATGCAAAATGTTTAAAGATAAACATATTATGAATATACTGAATTGTATCTACCAATTTTTAAATGCCACATTAAATTTTCCTTCTATTCCACAGAGAAAAATGTAAAAGCATTCAAATTCAGAATGCTTTAACTTTCATCGGGCTGGATGTTAAACTTCTCCTTGATTATTTTAAACTTCCTTTCCAAGAGATACATATAGCAACTGAGTTAGCTGTTAAGAAACAGATCACACTAAAATGCAAACCTAGTCAGACCACTTCCCCACTTACAACCCTTCAGTTCTTCCTCATCATCTACTTGGTGAAGTCTCACACGAGTCCCACAATCTTTTCTAGCCACATCCTCTAGCACCCTACCCAAAAGACTTTGTGCCTCAGCCCTCCCAAACTCACAGGTCTCAGAAACTGACAGGTGCTTTTGACATCTTTGTGACTTTTAATATGATGGATGGACCCACCATCTGAAAGGGCTCTCCCCATGCCATCCACCTGCCAAATTCCTTTCAGATTCAGTCTAAGCATGGCCATGCCGTCAGTATCTACACACCTTCTCCTCTCAGCTGCAGTGCCTCCCCAAAAGATCTGCTACCTTCACAGACAGATCAAGAAGACTGTCTGGTAAACAGATACTTTAACTGGTATTTTGTTAAATTATCTGTTTATTTTCTCCAGTCAGTGAATCCCCAGAAGGTAAGGATTTTATCTTTTCACATACGTCTTCAGCAACAAGGACAGCATCTGGCACATAATAAGGCTGAAGGGAAAGAAAGAAAGGAAGGGAAGAAGAGAACAGAGGAAAGAAACTGAAAACCTACGGATTCCAATGTTCTTTTGAAATCCTATAAAGGCTGGAAAACATGATGGGAAGGATGACGTTAGAGTTTTCTTCTATCAAACTCATGATGTATTCATTATTCCAATAATAGAGTGCTCTTTCTGCCACCTTTGGGAAAAGAAAAATAAAATGTTAAGAGAGAGAAAAAGACAAAGATAAAACAAAATTATAAATATTTCCAAACAAAAGATTTTTAAAAGGCTATTTTTAAATCATTTCATTAAAATTAAATATTCATCACATTTTAATTTTTTTTTTTTTTGAGATGGAGTCTTGCTAGTGGTGCGATCTCAGCTTACTGCAACCTCCGCCTCTTGGGTTCAAGCGATTCTCCTGCCTCAGCCTCCCGAGTAGCTGGGACTACAGGCACGCACCACTAAGCCTAGTTAATTTTTGTATTTTTGGTAGAGATGGGATTTCACCATGTTGGCCAGGATGGTCTCGATCTCCTGACCTTGTGATCCGCCCACCTCAACTTCCCAAAGTGTTGGGATTACAGGCGTAAGCCACTGTGCCCAGCCCACATTTTAAATGTTTGCAGATTTTAAATATCTTAGAAAATTCCAAAGTGGGCCAGGCACGGTGGCTCACGCCTGTAATCCCAGCACTTTGGGAGGCTGAGGTAGGCAGATCGCTTAAGCCCAAGAGTCTGAGACCAGCCTGGGCAACATGGGGAGACCTCGCCTCTACAAAACACAAAAATTAGCCAGGATTGGTGGCATGTGCTTATAGTCCCACCTACTTGGGAGGTTGAGGTGGGAGGATTGTTTGAGCCTAGGAGGCAGAGGTTGCAGTGAGCGAGGTTGCAGTGAGCCAAGATCATGCCACTGAACTCCAGCTTGGGTGACAGAGCAAGACCCTGTCTTCCCCTCCTACCTAAAAAAAAAAATCCAGAGTGGTTCAAGTGGTTCATCAACTCAGGGAAGGAAAAGAAGTTTTCCTGTTTATTTATATTCTTCTCTAATTCTGCCAGGTCTTCTGATTCCACACTTTCCTGACATCATTTTAGCACATCTTACCGGTCCCCTTTCCTGTCTCACCTTTTTCATCACACACACTTAGATCGAACCCAGTGCCCGGCATATAGTTAGCACTCAGTCACAGCTACTGAGGAACACCCACAGTTGTCCATCCCTGTAGAGCAGCCAATATTTACTAAGTACCTCCTATAGGCAGGCACTGTGCCTACACAGCAAGTAGAATGTATCATCCTTACCACCATCCCAAAAGGAGATACCACTGTGTTCATTTTACAGATGAGGACACAGAGATTCAAAGAGACTGAATAATGTAGGCAAGGTTACACTGGTAATAAATGGTAAAGACTAGGGCCTCACTTCTAGGGCTTCTTCCAGAGTTTATTTCTGGTCCCTTCCTGTGAAAGCCAGGAGATTTCTGCTCAGTTTCTGGTCTCAGGGACACTGGCTGCACCTACCCTCTCAGATCTCTTAGATCCCTTTTCTCTGCCCACCAAGCTATCAACTGGCTCTAATTTGGTCTGCTGGGCCTGATTGGCTCATCTTGGATTTCATGAATTCAAAGGAACATCTCAAAAACAAAACCTAAAATCTCTAAAAAGGGTAGTTACAGGGGAAAAGGGAAAAAGGGGTGGCTTCCTTCATTTATACAGATTAAGAAGCTGTGTTTTAGAAGAGAACAAAATGGTATAAGATGTATCTACCGAAAGACAATGAGAAATCAGAATTTTTCCATTTATATTATTCAGCTTGGTTCAAAAAAACAAAATAAAACAAAACCCTGGGACTCATTAGGCACTAGACCCTAAGAGTACAAAGAAAATAATCATTACTGCATGTTCACTATATGCCAGATGCTGTGCTAAGTGTCCCACATATATAATATCTTATTTCCTCACAACCAACAGAGTTGGTATCATTACTTTTCTATTTTGTCGATGAAGAATCTGAGACTCAGAGAGATAAGCCATTGGCTCAAGGTCACATGGCTAGTAAGTGGCAGATTCCAAAGTCCCTATTCTTAACCTCTTTACTCTGTTATCCCTAAAGAGTTCACACGCTGGTGGGAGAAGGGGCATCTACAAGCCTATCCAAAGTAAACTGTGACACATGTTGTATCAGATACATGAATAAAGTGTCAGGGGAAGGAGGGGAAAAGAGTAGAATCAACAACCCAGATGACTTGGGAAACAGAAGAGTGGCAGAAATGTAACATAGGTGGGGCTGAGGCTCATGCCTGTAATCCCAGCACTTTGGGATGCCAAGGTGGGTGGATCATTTGAGGTCAGGAGTTCGAGACCAGTCTGGCCAACATGGCAAAACCCCCATCTCTACTAAAAACATAAAAATTAGTTGCGCATGGTGGGGCGCGCCTGTGGTCCCAGCTACTCGGGAAGCTGAGGCACAAGAATCGCTTGAACCCGGGAGGCAGATGCTGCAGTGAACTACAACTGCACCACTGCACTCCAGCCTGGGCGACACGGCAAGACTCCATCTCAAAAAAAAAAAAAAAAAAAGAAATGTAACATAGGCAAGTGGCATTTAAGCTGGGCTTCGAAGGATGAAGGAAAGGGCATTCCAGGTAGAGGGCATTAAGGAAAGGAGGGCAGAGGCATGGATGAGGACAATGTGTTTGGGAATCATCAAAGCAAATGAGGTAGCTGATGCAGATAAAGCAGGAGGCAAGGAGAGGGAGGAAAAAAAAGAGTAAGAATGAGGCTGTTCTGAACATTCTAACTGGTTGGAGGAAAATCCTAGGTGCCTCCTTCTTTACTAGCATCCTCCCATGATCTCTTTGGATGTTCCTCCAGAGTCCAATACTTACCTGCCATTTAACTCTAACAACTTCCTTAATCCCTTATATATCCATTTTAATATGTAAACCCACTAATAGAAGTATGTATCCAGCTCCTTAAAGAGGAAAGGTATTGTTTATGCAAAGTTAAAAATTACTGTGTCTGACAATAGGACAGAACCACTACTTTCATGGGATCCATTGTCCTTCTGCACACACAGAGGCAGTGTCACCAGCATGCAGACCTCAGACCCTAATGACATACCTGAGGCAAACAATGAGAAGTGTCTGGCTACATAGGGCGGTCACTCAATAAATGGATGAACCAGCAAATTCATTAATAAATGTTTATGGATGAACCAGCAAACATTAATGTGTTTGTAGGTTTATCCAGTAAACACTTATTAATGAACACTTAAGAAATAAATAAGAGCCTCTTTCCTTTATTCTCAATTTTACTTCTGCCAAATAATTGAAAATTCTTTTTTCTTTCTGCTACAAATTAATTGTGTGCCCTTCACAATTCATATGTTGAAGTCCTAATCCCCAACGTGACTGTATTTGGACACAAGACTTTTAGGAGGTAATTAAGGTTACATGAGCTCATAAGGGTGGGGTCCTAACCAAATAAGACTGGGGGCCTTATAAGAAGAGGAAGACAGTGAGATTGCCTCTCTCTGTATGCACACGCCAGGAAAGGCCACATGAGCACACAGCAAGAAGAGGGCCATCTGCATGCCAGAAAGCAGGATCTCACCAGAAACCAACCATGCTGTCATCCTGATCTCAAACTTCTGGCCTCCACGGCTGTGAGAAAATACATGTTTAAGTCGCCAGTCTATGGTGTTATGTTATGGCAGCCCAAGCTGACCAAGATATGGCCTCTCTTTTCTAAGCTTCTGAGTATCACTTAGGCCTTTCTGGTGATGCTCTTTTTTTTCTTTTTCTTTTTTTTAAGATGGAGTTTCGCTCTTGTTGCCCAGGATGGAGTACAATGGCGTAATCTTGGCTCACTGCAATCTCTGCCTTCCGGTTTCAAGTGATTCTCCTGCCACAGCTTCCCGAGTAGTTGGGATTACAGGCGCCCGCTACCACGCCCAGCTAAATTTTTGTATTTTTAGTAGAGACCAGGTTTCACCATGTTGGCCAGGCTGGTCTCAAACTCCTGACCTCATGATCCACCCGCCTCAGCCTCCCGAAGTGCTGGGATCACAGGCATGAGCCACTGTGCCCGGCTGGTGATGCTCATTTTTAAAAAGATACTTGTTTCCCGGGAGGCGGAGCCTGCAGTGAGATGAGATCGTGCCACTGCACTCCAGCCTGGGCAACAAAGTGAGACTCTGCCTCAAAAAAAAAAAAAAGATACTTGTTCCTTGACCTCCATAATGCCAAACATCCTGCTGAAAACTGAAAAAAATAAGGTAAACAATCCAGATATGTGAGCACTTAAGGCCCTGGATGGTATCAAAATATCTATATACTGTTCTGTAATTTTTCCATTTTTATTCAGGCTTGTCACAGTTTCTACCTTCTTTTTTCTTGCTTTGTGGTACAACTGCTAGATTGTCAAAAGGTTACTGCTTTAACATATTAACATGTCTTTTGGTCAGAAATCAAAACAGCAGCAGCAGCCAGTATCTCTAACTATGCAGCATAACGACAGCTTAGGGAAAAAGTCCACCATCAAATGACACCATTAGAGGTCTGGTTCTGTGCTAAGAACCACAATCTGTACAATCTCTTCCAATCAATTGGCAGAGTCTAAGTTTATGAAACAGGCCTTAGGTGAGACAGCCAAAGGATCAAACCTAATGTGTGCTCCCCCAGTTTACCCTTCTTCCCTCCCGTATGGGTTCCACAGCACAGCAGCCATGGCCCCAAGAAAGAAAAGTGTTGCCCCTGAGTGGCCACGAGGAGGCAGAGCAGTGTCATGGGAAGGTCACTGGCTTTAGCAAGCAGCTACACCAAAGATCAAAATTTTACTCTATTCTCTATCAACTTGGGACCTACAGTAAATTGTTCTCCGAGCCTCATTTTTTTTTTTTTTTTCATCTAGAAAAGCTTCAGCGGATAATGGGACATTTATAAACAATGTACGTAAAGTATCTAGCATAGTATGGAATATTAGGTTTTCTCCTTTTCCTCTTAAACATTATTTAGCATTCTCTCTTACACAGTAGAGAAACCCCACCAGCCCACTTATTTAGGAATTATCTGAAATACTTTTGACCATTTTGAGCTTCAGTGTTCATATCTGCATGTCTATAAAAAAACATAATGCCCTCCTTGCAGGGTGTTAGGAGAATTAAAGTTACTGGAGAGAAAGCACCATTACTGTGGCGTTAGGTATCAAGCACTCAAGATAAGGTGGCCACTGTTAAAATTATTATCCTGTGAGGAGATAGCAAATAAACAAGAGGTAGCTAGTGTCTATTACACTGCTTTTGAAACAAATAAAATTTAACCAAAATAACTCATGCTCCCTGGCTCATGTCCTCTTTACTACTAACCTGAAAATGGGGGCTAGATACACACTTGGCGATTTGTTTAAACAAAGGTTCTTGGATTTTAACAAATTGTGAAGGTTCAATCACATCCAATATTTCTTCCAGTTCCCCAAGGAACATGACCTGTAAGTACAAGCAAAACACAAGATGTGAGGCACGTCACAAAAAAAAAATCCATAAGAACAAGGAGGACTAATGAGAGTTTGGACTATTGTAAGAAAAATTTACACATAAAACCAAACATAAATGAACCAGGCATTATCCCATGTTAGAAAATGTTTGTTCCACAAAGAATTCACCACAGGGTACTTGGAAAAATTCTACATACTTGGAAAAAATACTCTTACTTATTATATATGTTACACAGAACGAGGGACACTCACACACTGCACCGGCCCCTGAGAAGCAAAACTGACCCCGTAGGGCTTTCCTCTCTATTACTAGTAACCCAGCTCTCTTTCCATAACACTTTTTAAAAAAAAAAAAAAAAAAACAATGAGAAGGTAGCCCTCCTACATGGAAGAGCAAAAGTCCAAATGTGGTCATTTGCCAAATACTTATAGCCCCCGCTACATGCCTGATGCTCTAGAACGCACTCATTAATACAACAAAAAGTTCAAGAAACACAAATGAGCGGACTCACCCACATCCAGGTGCCACTTTAAACCCATGAGCACGCACTGACGCATTCTAGACACACACACGCACGCTTGCTCTCTATAGAGCACAGTGAATCTTGTGAACTCAGCACCGGGTGCCGCAAGAAACAGAGTTTTTAGATCACAGTATGGAGCCAAATCCACAGTAGAGTCAATTGTTTTAAATATAATGGGAAAATGACAGAGAAATAAAAACCAGTTTATGTATTTAGCTATAAAAAAATTACTTTGAAAAAAAATAAAGTGAGCAATCAAAATATGAAAAATAACAATGCCTTCATATTTTGAAATGTATCTGGGTAGCAATGCACAGTTCAACTTTACCTAACAGATTTTAATTAAATGACTTTCTGAAATTAAAATAGGGTTTAGAGAACTGAAACTGATTTGAGAAGGAAGGTATTTCTGCTAAAAGTAAAATATAGTAGACC
This sequence comes from Rhinopithecus roxellana, assembly GCF_007565055.1. Classification (NCBI taxonomy): domain Eukaryota; kingdom Metazoa; phylum Chordata; class Mammalia; order Primates; family Cercopithecidae; genus Rhinopithecus; species Rhinopithecus roxellana. The sequence continues at coordinate 89,683,626 of NC_044553.1, read as the reverse complement.
CTTGCCATTTGTTAATACGTATATGGAATTTCTCCCAAAATTTTAACCAAATATAAAACTAACAGCTGATCTTTTTTTCTGAGCCATTTTCCACATGGTTGCTAACCTGCCAGAAGAGTGGCTGCAGATCTGGTGCTCAGTTAGGCTCACCTCCAGCTAAGAAACTCACGCACTACCCTAAAACAACCTCACAAAGTAGCACCTGCTTGGTGAGTTCTCAGCAAAGGTACAAATGATTGTAGGTCTGAACCCTCCAGGATCATTTGTGAATGGCTGAAACTAAAGGTCTGTTGTCTATCCTAAGATGACACAGTAAGATCCAGCTTTACTATGCTTTAAAGTGAGTATTTGGGCAGGCTGCTCTAGCATCTTTCTACAGTGACAGCAAAACCTTCATATTATGAAGGGGGCCACTAGGAAGGGAATATCAACAAAGCTAGACAACTGGACACATGATTGGGGCCTGGCCTGGGCTGGGCTTACCTGAGGCTGAATAGCACAGTGAATAAAAAGCCAGGGTTCAGGAGTCAAGGAGGCGAGTTCAGGCCTAATCATCTGTACTTACTTAGTGTACTGGGGCACACTATTTAACCTCTCTATAGTTTCAAAACTAGTAAAACAAGAGTTTTGATAGCGCTGCCTTATAGAGTTACAATGAGGTTTAAATGAGATGATGCTGTTTTGTTGTGTTTTGCTTGTTTTGTTTTGTTTTTGAGACAGTTTCACTTTTATTGCCCAAGCTGGAGTGCAATGGTACGATCTCAGCTCACTGCAACCTCCACCTCCCGGATTCAAGCGATTCTCCTGCCTCAGCCTCCTGGGTAGCTGAGATTACAGGCATGTGCCACCACGCCCGGCTAATTTTGTATTTTTAGTGGAGATGAGGTTTCTCCATGTTGGTCAGGCTGGTCTCGAACTCCCAACCTCAAGTGATCTGCCCACCTCGGCCTCCCAAAGTGCTGGGATTACAGGCGTGAGCCACCATGCCCGGCCCTGATGATGTGGTTTTATACATGCTTAGCCCAATGCTTGGCACTCAGTAAAATACTCAGTAAACTATGAACACTCTCTGACAGTAAACACTTACCTCTTTTTGACTACATGTTTTAGGCCAAAATTTCATTAACCCCCTAATAACCTAAAATGAAAAGGAGAAAAACAAATGGCATTTAATTTTTCATACATATTTCTGGGAAAGGTAATTTTTCTGAAGTTTTTGAAATTATGGAAGAAAGACTTACTGGTTCTGTGAGTGAAGGATCTTTCTCCAGAAACTGTACTATACAATATGCCAGCTGAGTAAAAAATAAAAGGCAAAATTTTAAATTCTATACAGTAAGGGCTCAAAAGATATAATATTAAAACTTCCTAAAAGGTTTCCAGACTGGTTTTAATAACTTCACATTCAATTCATTTTAATTATCATAAAAATAAAATCTACATAAAGCAAAATAAGAAACTACTTTTTCAAGCCAAAGACTAAATTAACATGGCTCCAGGGAATTTTTTTTTTTTTTAAAGTATTAGGACATGAAGTATGCAGCTAATGAAAAGCAGAGGTGAGACATCATACTCAGCATATTGTGGAATTATCTCACCCACATACACTTTGAGCTACATCTCAGGGGCTTCCTTTCTCTCTTTGCTAACATCAACAGTACTGAGTTTTACTGTAGTTCCACAAGAGTCCTCTATGGGAAGTAAGCACTTAATAAAAAACTTTGCCAACTGCCTGAAACGGCACATGCAAACTAAAGCAGTTTCATGAGGAGATGAAAGATTGTACCTGCCAGTCAGACCCTGGAGAAATGGAAGAATAGTTCTACATCTGGTACTAACACATCTAACTAAGATTGTTTAAAATAATAATCACGAAATATGATATCCCATTTCAAAACCAAAGGCAAGATTTGTAAAAGGGCTTGCAAAGATTCTCGGACAAGAAAACCACCCTTGCAAAAGACCATTCTGATGGTGTTCTAAATTAGAAACATATGGATTAATTTTTCCTCGAAATACAGAATTTCACATTTAAAGAGGACCAGTGCTTAGAAAAATGTGTTACGTTTTTATGCAAACTCAAAACCTTCCCAATGCGGGTAAGAAGGAGTCAGAGTCTAGTCGTATTTAAAATTTTCCTATCCAAAATTAAAACTACTACCCAATAATTTACCTACCCCCAGTGACATAGTGACCATGCAAGGCAGTGTTAGCACAAAAATTAGAATGCGGACAAGACAGTGTATGCTTTTTAAAGTGATGAAGGCTTAAAGGGAAAAAAAATGTGAAAATACTGATTGATTTGTTTGCTTGTGAGAGTGTTTATGTGTAGAAAGTGATAAAGACATGGTGAGCGATCTAGAACAGGAGGCAAAAAGGGCAACTGATAGACTAATGCAAATAGGATGGAACAAAACATTCAAGAACATTAAAACATGATTACATAGTCCAAAGATCTACATCTGCTAGGCTCCTGTGCATTTTATTATATGTAATATGTTCAGTATGTTATTGTGTGCACTTGGGCAAGTCATCTAAGTTCTCTGTAAAATAAAATAACCAAACAAGGGCTCCTCCTGCTTTAAAAATATTTCCATGATTCTACTGTGCATAGAAAAAAATGCATACATTTTTATTTCCCTCATGGAGTATTTTAAACTTTAATAAGTCTCTTTCCTTTAGGAATGAAGGCTATAGGCCCGGCACGGTGGCTCACACCTGTAATCCCAGCCCTTTGGGAGGCCAGGATGGGAGGATCACGAGGTCAGAAGACGCAGACCATCCTGGCCAACATGGTGAAACCCCGTCTCTACTAAAAACACAAAAATTAGCCAGGCGTGGGGTTGCGCGCCTGTAGTCACAGCTACTCAGGAGGCTGAGGCAGAAGAATCGCTTGAACCAGGGAGGCGGAGGCTGCAGTGAGCTAAGACTGTGCCACTGCACTCCAGCCTCGGCAACAGAGCGAGACTCCATCTCAAAAAAAAAAAAAAAAAAAAAAAAGGTTATATCAATATCAAAAAAACAATGAGTTTGCAAACTTTTTATTTGGCTTCTAAAAGTAGTTGTACAAAATCCTCCTACCTGTGCATGGAAGAGTGATAAGCTCCTGACAGTGTGTAAGGGGATCAATACTTTCACCAGAAACTGTTTGTGTTCTGCCTTAAGAGGTAAAGCAAAGCCATTGATAATACTAGGGAGAAAAAAGAGACACAAATTAGCAATGTTACCACATCAAGTTAAACTGAGACAAACTGTTCTTGTGATATTAGTTAAACTTAATCAGTTCGTTTGTACAAAACAACATAATACCCACCCCAGTGGCATTCAGAATTTCTTTTCTTTTCTTCTTTTTTTAGACAGAGTCTCGCTCTGTTGCCCAGGCTGGAGTGCAGTGGCCCAATCTCAGCTCACTGCAACCTTCACCTCTGGGATTCAAGCTATTCCCATGCTCAGCCTTCCAAGTAGCTGGGGTTACAGGCACCCACCACCATGCCTGGCTAATTTTTTTGTATTTTTAGTAGAGACGGGGTTTCACCGTGTTGTTCAGACTGGTCTAGAATTCTTAACCGCAGCAAGTGATCTGCCCGCCTCGGCCTCCCAAAGTGCTGGGATAATAGGCATGAGCCACCACACCCAGCCAGGATTTCTTAATGACTTCAAGGTATACAATAATTTAGAAGGAAATTTAGGAGAAGAAAATTTGCTTCTAATCACCCAACAAAGGCTCCTGTGCTCCTAAAATTAGATGGTTTCCAAAAGCTCTTTATCAAAACTCTTTATTTTCCCTCCCTTTTCCTTCTCCAAATAATGGCCCGCCTTGCTTGCTTCCGCCTTAAATATGACCTTTACCATTTCCAGGCATCATTCTTTCTCATTCCTGAAACCTCTGCCCAGCCTAGGAAAGTCACTGAGAGAAAGCTGTGTGACTCCACCTTCTTTTTCTCTTCATATTAGGAGAAAATATTAAGTAATCACATTGTCCAGCTACATTATCCTCCCTTGTGTGTAGAAACTCAGACCACAGCTCTTTCCAATTCATTCCACTACTCCAAGCAGCAGCTGTTCAAGGACTATACCCGGGTACACAACTCCTTTGAAAATGGCAATCTTTCCAATTATTATAAACCTGCTTTCAACAGATAAGGCAAAGGACCAGATAGCCTAAAAACTAATGAGAATAAGATGTTTTGGAGTAACTGGTCCGACCATAATTAGATGTATCATCTTTCTAGTAATGAATGAACTGTTAGCTCTTTCAGTCATTCCAGTGGAACTGGCAATGCATAATTGTAGAAGAAGGGAAACAGGAAATTGTGTCTTGTACAGTCAGTTGGAAAATATGCTAACAGGCACAAATGAGAGAGACCCAATGTACATACAGCAAGAGAACTAAGTGAGCATCTCCTGGTGCCACTTGAACCTAATTTTTAAAATAATATTCACCTGAAATTAGCAATTAGAAAAACCGTGCTCACCTTCCTAGTATTTCCAGCAGTTCAGCTACACCATTGAAGTGTTCTGTTTCATAAACAAACCTGAGAGAAGAGGAGAAACAGGAGGAGAAAGGAGGAGAGAAGGAGAAGGGAGGGAGAAAAAGAGGAGGAGGAGGGGGAGGAGGAGGGGAGGACAAGAAGGGGGAGGACGAGGAGAGCGGGAAAGAGAGGAGGAGAGGGAAGAGAAGGGGGAGAGGGGGAGAAGGAGGAGGAGGAGGAAGAGGGGAGGAGGAGAGGAGGGAAAAGAGGAGGAGAGCGGGGAGACAGGGGATGGGGGAGAGATGGGAAGAGAGGAGAGGGAAGACAAGATGGGAAGAGATGGGGAGAAGAGGAGGGGAAAAGAGGAGGAGAGGGAGGAGGAGGGGAGGGAGGAGGGGGGAGAGGAGGAGAGAGTGGAAGAGAGGAGGAGCAGAGGAAGAAGGGAAGAGGAGCGGAGAAGAGATGGGGGAAGAGAGGAGGAGAGGGAGGAGAGGAAGAGGGGGAAGAGAGGAGGAGGAGAGGAGGGAAAAGAGGAGGAGGGGGGAGGGGAGGGGGGGGAGAGACAGGGGAAGAGAGGAGAGGGAAGAGAAGATGGGAAGAGAGGGAGAAGAGAGGAGGGAAAAGAGAAGGAGAGGGAGGAGGAGAGGGTGGAAGAGGAGGAGCAGAGGGAGAGAAGAGGGAGGGGGAAGAGAGGAGGGAGGAGGGGGAGAGAGAGGAGGAGGAGGAGGAGACGGGGGAAGAGAGGAGGAGAGGGAGGAGAAGAGGAGAAGGGGGAGAGAGGAGAAAAGAAGGGAAGGGGGAGAAGAGGAGGAGGGGGGGAAGAGAGGAGGAAGAAGAGAGGAAGAGGGGGGAAGACAGGGGAGGGAGAGGTTGGGAGGAGAGAGGAGGGAGAAAGAGGAGGAGCGGGGGGGGCAGGAGAGGAGGAAAGAGAGGAGGAGATGGTGGAGGAGAGAAGGAGAGGGAGTAAGAGAGGAGGAGAGGGAGAGAAAGAGCGGAGGAGAAGGAGGAGAGAGGAGGGGGGGGAGGAAAGCAGGGAGGGAGGGGGGGGGGAAGTAGGGGCGAGAAGAGAAGAAGGGGGGAGGGGGGGAGGGGGAGAGGAAGAAGAATAGAGGAGGAAGAGGGTGGGAGGAGAAGATGGGGGAAGAGAGAAGGAGGAAGCGAGTAGAGGGAGAGGAAGGAGAGGGGACAGGAGAATGAAGGAAGGAAGGCAGAAAGGGAAAAAGAGAAGTCAGTATACTGTTTTCAGATATTTGAGATTTATTTAATACTTCCATAAAAACACCAACTTTGCTTCTCTTTATTCCCCCATCACCCTCCACTTACCTTAGAAAAATATTGTTAATCTGTTTTCGGATAAATGCTCTAAGACCAAGAAACTTGCCATAAATTCTGTGTAAGACTGTTTTTAAGTAGTCCCGTTCCCGAGGGTCTTCACTGTCAAATAGCTCCAGAAGCTGTTGTAAATGAGACATTACAGCTGTCAAAGGCAGTTTCAGAAAAGGATTTAGGAATTCTATTATTTAAAATCCCCTCCTTCTTTCCTCAAAAATGTGTTGAATATCTATTACGTGCCAGGCACAGTGCTAGTTTTTGGGCATATCATGATAAACAAGTCAGACAAGGAGCTTATATTCCACTAAAGAAATACAAATACAAAATAACAACAATAAAAGTAATAATATGAATAATAGCTAATACACATATGGCACTTACTGTGATCATCAGGCAATTTTCCATGCAATCTACATATTAATCCTCCCGATGAGGTAATTTTGTCCCCCTTTTACAAAAGAGGAAACTGGCGCACATAAGGGTTAAAAAACGTGCCCACGGTCTCACAGCTAATAGGTGGTAAAGCTAGAATTTGAATCCCAGCAGTTGAGGCCATAAGTCCATGATCTCAACCACTTCACTATGCTACCTACTGATATTCCAAATACACAGTTAAAATAAGCTGACTGGGTGTGGTGACTCACGCCTGTTATTCCAGCACCTGGGGTGGCTGAGGCAGGTGGATTACCTGAGGTCAGGAGTTTAAGACCAGCCTGGACAACATGGTGAAACCCTGTCTCTACTAAAAATACAAAAATTAGCCACGTGTGGTGGTGGGCGCCTGTAATCACAGCTACTCAGAAGGCTGAGACAGGAGAATCACTTGAACCCAGGAGGCAGAGGTTGCAGTGAGCCAAGATCGCACCATTGCACTCCAGTCTGGGTGACAGTGCGAGACTCAGTCTTAAAAATAAAAAAAGGATAAGCCTTCAGCTCTACTAGAATATTCAGGAAAATGAAAAAAATCTGAATCAAAGCAAGCATCAAAAAGTCTCAATGAGACTGGTCACGGTCCTTTGTAGATCCGGACTCTTGTTACGTAGGTGTGCTCACTCTGTAAACAGTCATCGAAGTGAATGTTGATTATTTCTGTTCGTATGTTATATGTGAAAAAGTTTTTTTTTTTTTTTTTTTTGAGACAGAGTCTTGCTCTGTTGCCCAGGCTGGAGTGCAGTGGCATGATCACAGCTCACTGCAACCTCTACCTCCTGGGTTCAAGCAAGCAATTCTCAGCCTCCCAAGTAGCTGAGACTACAGGCACCTGCCACCACACCCAGCTAACTTTTTGTATTTTTAGTAGAGACGAAGTTTCACCATATTGGTCATGCCCAGCCGTGGATAACATGTTTAAGTTCCCAAACATTTGTAATCTAAAGTTAATAACCAAATCCTGATAACATCACATCTATGTGCTCAAAATGAAGTCCACACAACTAGTCCAAAAGAGGTAACAAGCTAAAGTTTCAGCCAAATGCCAGTGGGCACAACAGAGTCAACTCAATGTCTATCAAAAATTCCAGCTGCTTTGTTTTTGTATCATTGACAAGCTGATACTAAAATTAATATGGAAATGCAAGAGAGCCAGAAGAGCCAAAATACTCTTGAGGGAAACAAAACTTGAAAGATTCACACTTCTCTATTTCAAAACTTAGTCCAAATACAGTAATCAAGACAGTGTGGTACTGTCATAAAGACAGACATACAGATTAATGGGAATAGAATTGAGAGCCCCAAAATAAGCCCTCCCATTTATGGTCAACTGATTTTCAATAAGAATGCCAAGTCATTTCAATGGGGAAAGAATAGCATTTTCAACAAATGGTGCTGGAACAACAGGATATCCACATGCAAAAGAGTAAGCTGAACCTCTACCTCACAATATACATTCAGATTAACTCAAAATGAAATCAACCTAAAATTAAGAGCTAAATTATAAAAAAAAAAGAAGAAGAAATCTTCATAACCCTCGATTAGGTGATATTTCTTAGATATGACCCAAACCATAAGCAACAAACAAATAAATTAGACTTCCCCCAAACTGAAACCATTCATGCTTCAAAGGACAGCATCAACAAAGTGAAAAGAGAATGCACACACTGGGAGAAGACACAGCTGACCCTGTGCAAGTTCACTTGCATGCAAATTTTCTTCCACTCTTGGCTGGGTGTGGTGGCTCACCCCTGTGATCCCAGCACTTTGGGAGGCTGAGGCAGGTTGTTCACTTGAGGTCAGGAGTTTGAGACCAGCCTGGCCAACATGGTGAAATCCCATCTCTATTAAAAGTACAAAAATTAGCTGGGTGTCGTGATGGGTGCCTGTAATCCTAGCAACTCAGGAGGCTGAGGCAGGAGAACTGCTTGAACTTGGGAGGCAGAGGTTGCAGTGAGCCGAGATTGCACCACTGCACTCCAGCCTGGGAGAGAGAGCAAGACTCGGTCTCAATTAAAAAAAAAAAAATTTTTTTTCATCCACTCTTGCTACCCTGAGACAGCAAGACCAACCCTTCCTCTTCCTCCCAACCTCCTCAGCCTATGCAACGTGAAGACCACAAGGATGAAGATCTTTATGATGACCTACCTCCCATTAATGAACAGAAAATGTGTTTTCTTTTCTTCATAATTTTCTTAACATTTTCTTTTCTCTAGCTTGCTTTATTGTAAGAACACAGTATATAATACAGATAGCATACAAAATATGTGTTATTCAACTGTTTATGTTATCAGTAAGGCTTCCTGTCAACAGCAGACTATTTGTAGTTAAGTTTCTGGAAAGTCAAGTTATACATATACTTTTCAACTGCTCAGGGGTTCACTGCCCCTAATATCTGCACTGTTCAAGGTCAACTGTATTTATAAACCATATATCTGATAAGGGACTAGTATCCACAATATATAAAGAACTTTTAGGTCAGGCATGGTGGCTCACACCTACAATCTCAGCACTTTGGGAGGCAGAGGCGGGTGGATCGCTTGTGCCCAACAGTTTGAGACCAGTCTTGGCAACATGGCAAAATCCTGTCTCTTCAAAGAAATTCAAAAATTAGCCAGGCTTGGTGGCACGTGCCTGTAGTTCCAGGTATTTGGGAAGCTCAAGTGGGAGGATCACCTGAGCCTCAGGAGATCAAGACTGAACTGAGCCGTGATCGTGCCACTGCACTTCAGTCTGGGCAGCAGAGAGACAAACTCTGTCTCAAAAACAAACAAACAAAAAAAAAAAACAAGAAAAAATAATTTTAAAAGCTCAACAATAAGAAGAAAACCCAGTTTAAAAATGGACAAAGGATTTTATTTAACAGCTAAATCACAAAGGAAGTATACAAATTTTGGTCAATAAACACATGAAAAGTGCTCTATTTTATTGATCATTACAGAAAAGCAAACCCTGGCTCACACCTGTAATCCCAGCACTTTGGGAGCCGAGGAGGTAGATCACAAGGTCACAGTTTGAGATCAGCCTGGCCAACATGGTGAAATCCCATCTCCACTAAAAACACAAAAATTAGCCAGGCGTGCTGGCACACGCCTGTATTCCCAGCTACTCAGGAGCCTGAGGCAGAAGAATTGCTTGAACCTGAGGTAGAGTTTGCAGTAAGCCGAGATCGCACCACTGTACTCCAGCCTAGGCGACAGAGCAAGACTCCACCTCGGAAACAAAAAAAAAAGAAAACCCAACAAGGAGATATTCATTGGATGGCTATAATGAAAAAGAGGGATAATAAAAAGTGTTGGCGAGGATATGGAGAAACTGGAACTCTCATCATTGTTGGTAAGAATGTAAAATGGTGCAGCTATTTTGGAAAACAGTTTGGCAGTTCCTCAAATCTCCCAGAGTTACTATATGACTAAGCAATTCCACTTTCATGTATATATCCAAGAGAATCGAAAATACATGTCCACACAAAAATGTGTACACAAATGTTCATGGGAGCAATATTCATAATGGCTAAAAAGTGAAACAACCCAAATATCTGTCAGCTAATAAACAAAATGTGATGCCAGGGAATATTATTCAGCCATAAAAAGGAACAAAGTACTGATATATGTTACAACATGAATGAATCTTTCAAACATCATGCTAAGTAAAAGAAACCAGACACAGAAGGCCATACAATGTGTGACTCCATGTATGTGAAATAACCAGAATAGGCAAATCCACAGTGGCAGAAAGCAGAATGGGGAGTGGCTACTAATAGGTCTGGATTTATTTTTTGAGACAGAGTCTTGCTCTGTCACTAGGCTGGAGTGCAATGGTGCTATCTCAGCTCACTGCAACCTCTACCTCCCAGGTTCAAGAGATTCTCCTGCTTCAGCCTCCCATGGGTCTGAATTTCTTCAGGGGATGATGAAAACATCCCACAATGATACTGTGGTGATGGTTGCATGACTCTGTAAATATACTAAAAACCACTAAATTGGAAACTTTAAAATGGCGAATTTTAGGTGTATGAATTACAACACAATATATCTGCTACCTTTACAAAAAGTCAGTGTGCAAGTTCCTCTGGCTGAAGAACAAACTTGGAAATCGGTTTGAATGTTACTGAGTTGTTTTTTTTTTACATTCATCATCATTGAAATAAAGCAAAATTCAGTTCTAGTGTCTTTATAGAAAAACATTTCAAGAGCACATAGCACACAAATTAAAGCAGACTACCATCGTCATCAAAAAGGCTATCGAGACATATGTAAGTTTGACCTCAGGTGATTAAGACATGAGGTTGAGACTGACAGCAGAATTAAAACTTCATGGTCAATAATCGAATGTGCTTTTGTTTGGTGTTTTACTTTAAATAAAAGACAGAGTTATGGGCCAAAAAAAGGCCCCTCAAACATGGCAGGAAACACAAACTAAAGGATGGTCTTCAAAAATAGGTAGACAGACAGGACACAACTTTTAGCTACACAATGCCATCCACCATCCATCTATCATTCATTCATTCATTCATTCATTTTAAAAATGAGTATTTCAAGTAAACATTTATGGTGTGCTTATTAAGGGCCAGCCAGTGGGCGAGCTGTCAGGGATACAATGATAAGCAAGACAGATACAGTCTTTGCTTTCTCAGAGCCTATTCTAATGGGGAATACAAACTATTAAATAAACAGCATGTTAAGTAGTTCAGGATGTTGCATAAACACACAGCAGACACCTACTGTACTTGGAAGAAGTGGAGTGATCAGGGAAGGCTTCTAAAGGAAGAGACATCCAGGCCGACCCATGAAGAAATGAGGAGTTAGAAGTGGGTAAGAGTGCTCCTCACAGGTTCAATAGTACATGCTTTTACTAGCAACCTATCCAAACAGAAGACGTTGTGAACTACCGCTCTCTGCCCATTCAGCAATACAATAACTACATACGTACTGAGTTCTTTCTATGTGCCAGCGATGGTCCTCATTGCTGGACATACACATTGTAGAACAATTGTGGAGCCCATCAGGGGAGGCAATGGGCAAGTTAACACATTTCCACAAGAAAACATTCTATCTAGGAAAGAAAGGCATGTAGCTCCAACTAGCAAAAAAAAGGCCCCATATAGACTCAATATCTCTTTATCTATAATAAAGTTCCAAATGACAAAAGCTCTCTAATCCACCCACCCAGTCCACGCATCCACCCAATCCCATTCCAAGGCTAATAGAAATAATTAACCTTGTACGTTTTATTTTTTAAATTTGGTTTCTACTTTTAAGTGTTTCAAAAGGCTTTAATGAATAACTTATAACCAACATAAGAGGAGGTTTGAGGGTGTGTAATATTAGCAAAACTTGAATCAACTTTCCTTGTATACTCTTAATCTTGAGATTAATGAATACATAATAATTAAGCAAGAAATGTTTAACTGATGTTTTCATTAGGCTCTCAAACAAAATGCATTGCCGGGTGCCTAACTTTAGATATTTACAAAGTCACAAATATTAAATGTATTATGTTCTATGAGAAAGAAAGATGAACTACAGTATTAAACTATTTTTCTGCTTCTCTGTAGAACATGCTTTTGATGATTTTATGATGCATGAGACAGAAATAAAATAGTGCACAGGCCAAAAAAGGGGGGAGTAGGATGAGCTCTGATTTCCAAAACAAAATAATATGAGTGTGCTTAGTCATATCTATAGTCCCAATCACTTCCACACAAAAAAAGAAATACACGCCCACACCTGTAAATGCCTAAGTGGACTGTGCCATCCATAATATAACAGGCAGCTTGTAGTCAAAGAAAAGAAGTTAAGAAGCTGGAGCATTTCCAAGGTGATTACACAGGAAAGACAGACCTGTCAACACACTTAACTCCAAGTTTACAGAAACCAGCCTTCTTGAAGCTCACAAATAGGGATAAACTACATAGTGATTTAGCCAAATAACCTTTCTTTGAACTCATAAATCTACAATGAAATGAGAAGAGTGAAATGAAAAAGGGCTGTAAGGGTCTTCCAGTAGGCAGCGGAATTGAACCTCTCTCCTCCTGAATCCTCCCTAAAATGACAGTGAAAGAATAAGAATAGAAGAAAGCCTTGGCATAGAGGGAACTGGAGAGAAAATTTGGACTTATTTGTAGACTTCTCAAAGATGGAAGTGGATGACAAGAGGTAACTATCTTAGGTTTCCTCTTTCTCCAGTCTGCTAAGTGTTTTTCCATTCTGCAAGCAGGGAAGGAAGCCAACAAGAAGCAGGCCAGTTCACTCCACAGAACCCTTAAAAGGCTTAGAAACTAAAGGCACCAGATATATTTGATGGTAAGGGTGTGAGAAATAGCTAAAAACAGGAGGACTGGTTGAAAGTCTGTAGAAGACCCCCCAGATCCCATGTAGTGTACTGACGATTTACAATGTAAGTCTGGAGAGAATGAGTAAGTATCTAGTCTTGGAGACATCATACACGTTAAGTAAATCACTTGTTGGAAATAATGGGATGAAATAAAACTCTGCATACCTAAAAGGGATATATTTGCCAGCTTTCTTCCCTGACCAGGCTCCCAATGCTATATAAGTCAGAAGATCAGAAAGTCCCTTTTGGAAGAAACTGACAGCCTCAAGAGGAAAGACCTACAGATATGCTAACAGCTGAGGGTTTCCTAATGAAATGGCAAGGTCCCTGACCAGTTATCCCATTCAAAGTCACCAGCTGCCAAGTGTCACTATGCAAATATAAACACACATGTGCACACTGTAACATACACAAGTTCTAAGCAATTTTTCAGTAGACTAACATGTAATTATGACTATGAAGTTAAAGATCACCAGATATTTTAACATAAAAGACCACAACAAACAATTGTAAGGAACTCAGAGGAAACAAGCACCATGCTAGGAGTACCAAAAAAATTGCAAAAAGGAAACTATAACATCCTCAAATATAAACAAATATGCTGGATCCTTGAAATAAAACAGAGTGCTGTTATTCAGGTAAATATTCAGGACATTTTTTAAAAGCTTTCAGAAGTTCAACATATAACAAAAATTTTAGCAGAAGCAATAGAACATTAAAATGAGCAAATCTACCCCTGAACATACAACCAAAAAACAGAGATAATATATAGAAGAAGATTTTAAAAACCAAGAGATCCAATACATAATAGCAATCTAGAAAGACATGGAGACAGAAAAATAGAAAACGAACAGAAGGAAATTATCTGATGAATAATTCAATTCAATTTCCAGGAAAAAAAAAAGTCATGAATGTCAATACAGATATGGCCCATTAAGTGTTCCGCACAATAAATGAACAAAGACTCACACCAAAGCACATCACTTTCTGGACGTGGGGACAAAGAGAAGATTTCAAAGAAGTTACAAAGAAGACACGTCATTATAAAGGATAAGGCATTCAGCTGGTGCAGGGCTTTTTAATACCAACACTGGAAGCTGGAAAACAATGGATCAATTCCTTAAAACATCTGGGAAAGTTCCAAATTTACACCTAGCCAAAACATCAATCAAGTAGGTAGGCAGGCCGGGCACAGTGGCTCACACCTATAATCCCAGCACTTTGGAAGTGCTGGGATTCCAAAGGCGGGCTGATCACTTGAGGTCAGAAATTTGAGATCAGCCTAGGCTAACGTGATGAAACCCCATCTCTACTAAAAATAGAAAAATTAGCCTGGTGTGATGGCATGCGTCTGTAATCCCAGCAGCTGGAAGTTGCAGTGAGCCAAGATCGTGCCACTACACTCCAGCCTGGGCAACAAAGCAAGAGTCTGTCTCCCAAAAAAAAAGTAGGCAGAATAAAGACATTTTCAGACAAATGATCTCAGAACATTTACATCCCATTCATGCTTTTTTAGGAAGAATCTAGAAGGTATGTTCCACCAAATAAGAAGTTAAACAAGTAAGGACACAGTGTAGAAGGGCAGCAAAGGGAAGTGCTGGGATGACTGTGTGGGTGGCCCAGAGCAAGCAGCCAGTGCCAATAAGAGCAGGATGACCAGGGCTCCAAGAAGAAGGTCTCCAAGGAAAAAAAAAAAAAAGGAACTGATAGATTAGTTGATATGTGGGTCATACTGAGAAGGGCTGTATGGTACTCTCAGAGAATTAAGGTATACACTAGTATACCTTAATACTAGTGATGAATACACAGGAAAGCAAGTAAAAAATAAGGCAACTATTTTCCTAAAATTAAAAAAAAGGCTCTACAAGAAAAGGAATATAACCATGTGCCTTGTAATGAACAACATGTATAAATAGTACTCATTCTATCATCTGATTCATTCAAATTTTGTGATATAACATTGGATGTAGACAGAGAGTTATAGTGGGAGATACATAATGACTTACAGTAGGAAGTTGACAGACATAAATAAAACCTAAAATGACAAGTTAAGAAATAGCAGTATAAGCATGCTGTTTAGAAAGATGGAAATAAATATATAGAAACAACTGGAAGACTTAAATGTGGTTACCTCCAGGAAACAGGACTCTGGTTTGGAGAAGGATGAGGCAAGAGATTTGCCATTTTTCATTAAAAACCATATAAACATATTTGAATTTTAAAAGTTGGCATTATCAAAACTATTTTTAAAAGTCATTAAGAGCAAAAGATTTCGAGCAAAAAAACCCAGATGCTCTCTGCTACAATAAAGAATTACCCTGCCCTACTCCATGTAAAGTAAGATTTTAGAGAACATCAAAAATCTTCAAGTAGATAACCGATAAAATTGGTATTCTAAATGTTTTCATCCAAAGTGCCACAGAGCACTCAAATCAGATGTCCACATTTCTGGCTTTGTTTGCAACTTTCTCCCACTATCTGAAAACTATCTTCCTCATACTTTCACCTTGGCCAAATACAGAGAAAACAGCCCAGAACAAAGAAGCCAGAGCCAAAGGTAGTCAGTCTGACTCCAATGAATCAGATCGACTCAAGGGATGCACTGTATGAAATGAAGCAACCTATGGGGCAACCACTGAGAACGGACAATGGGGACAAGGGATCAAAAGGTTGCAATCACAAGCTTCTGGCAATTCTGACTCCAAGACTCCTATGGAAATTCAATATAAAACTTTCAAAAGTGTAAGGCGTACAATATGAATAACTCCACCAAGTCACACGCTTTTATTTTCCTCCATTTAATTTCAGGCATTCTTTCCACAAACCAAAGAAGTCCACTTTTTTCCCCTTGAGCATTCTATCTATTTCAAGACAACCTTATGATTTAAGTTTTTAAGACAACCAGTTTGGTCAGCAATTCAAGAAAGAGCTATTGTGCTAAATAATGATGCACTTAGTGGGAAGCAGGCAGGGACTAGCTACATAATTTGTGGGGCAAAATGACATACAGTGGTCCTTGCTCAAAAAGTATTAGGAGTTTCAAGACAGCAAGAGCAGAGCACTAAACCAAGCACAGGGCCCTTCTAAGCACAGGGCCCAGTGTAACTGCACAAATTACACAACCAGGAAGCTGGCTCTGAATGCAGGAGTCAGAGCAATAAAGCCCTTTTTACAAGATTTTTGAGTTACACACTGGACAGGACAGGATGAGGTGATCTGCTGTTAACTGATAATTGGTAACGGCTATCTCATAAAATTCCAGGTAGAAATAAATGCTCTAAACTCTTATTGCTATAGGCTGTGAGAGGGAAATGTAAACATTTTGACATATTCAAGGAACTTGGTCGGAAAATACAAACTCATTTGTATTGGAGCTGAGATTCAAGGCCTCGTGGAATTTATTTCAGTCTAGAACTAAAAATTTTTTAACAGGTTGGCTTATCTCATGTCCAATTTGTGTTGAGTTTTTAAAAACACAATAACAAAAGGTCACTTTTAAGGACAGGCTGAATGATTTGCATGATTTGCATAATTTACATGATAATTACAGCACCTTTCAGCTAAATATAACAGCAAATGTGAAGTACAAATTACTAAATAGCAATCTCCAGCAGTACATATGTTTACATGGATACTTGAATAGTATGTCTCTTAGCAACCACTGACTGTTTCAGATTTGCAGAGTAGTTGAAAGCAATCTTTAGAAATATGTTGCTAAACTCTTGCCACAATAATCCACCCAATGAAATAATACAAGGTTTGGCAATTCATTTGGGTCTAAAGAAGGGGTTGGGGGATCATAAAGCAACTATTTTCCCAACCATCCCAATACAGATGAAAATTATCTTTATTGATAATAGACAAAATTGTTCCATAAGCCTAGGCAAGTCTACATACTCATAGCTCTAGAAGGCAGTTAACCAAGTTACTTAAGTCTAAAATTAACACTACCACAGACAAAAGTGCACTATGCAATGAATTGACTATCTTTTGATATATCTCTAACAGCTTTCTTGTGCAAACACTTAAGTGAGTACACAAAAAATGCTACAGGTTATGTAAATCTAGATTTAATAAAAATCACAATGAAATTCAAGTGAGCCAGTCATACTATTCTAGGATAAAAAAACAATAAAACACTTCAAACAAAAACACTCAAAACCCTTGAATGAAAAACGACAGACTGTTGGCCGGGTGTGGTGGCTCATGCCTGTAATCCCAGCACTTTGGGAGGCCGAGGGGGGGCGGATCACGAGGTCTAAAGTTCGAGACCAGTCTGCCCAACATGGTGAAACCCTGTCTCTACTAAAAACACAAAAAAATTACCCAGGCATGGTGGCGCACGCCTGTAGTCCCAGCTACTCGGGCCACTGAGACAGACGAATCACTTCAATCCAGGAGGCAGAGGTTGCAGTGAGCCGAGATCAAGCCACTGCAATCCAGCCTGGGTGGCAGAGCTAGACTTCATCTCAAAAAAAAAAAAAAGAAAAGAAAAACAACAGACGGTTTTGTCTGGCCCTACCAAAATATGGCTTTCCAGACTGTCTTGAAAAACCAAAAGATCCAGCAAGACTTGGCTCACTTACCTAGAGACCAACCGTTACTGGGAGTGGATTGGCAACAGGATCTAAGCTCTCTAAATCACCACAGTTTCCATCACTCCTTTGGTCATACCCACACTACTTCATTATGTACCATTTGTCTGTCCTCTGTAAAGATTTAAATGAGCTATCCCTGGTTTTCACACATTATAAATTATACATTCCTGGCACTAATAAACATTTATGTCCAACACTGATTGGAGGAAATCAGTTGGGAAAGTGTGGAACTGAAGAGAATCCAGAGACACAGGAGACCCATGTAACATCTTAAGAGAACCCAACAGCCTGTGAAGAACCATGTACGTAGAGTCCAATGGATATCAGTGATCTTTAGAATAAGAGTTGGATTTCAAATAATTCATAACGTGCTAGGTAAGACATGACAGGCTAACACTATATGATTTCATGGACTGAAGCTATTAAAGAAAACACAGCTTAAGAAAGTTCTCAAAACAAGAATCCTAATAAAAATATTAGTGACAGCACCAGCATTAACGTTTACTGAATATGAACCAAGTGTTGGGAATACTTTTGAGAGCTTGTATAGGTATTTAGTTGTTAAATCTCCAAAACAACCTTACAATGTGATTATATTATGGATATTTTGCATCTACTTTCTAGATGAGGAAACTGAGGCACAGAGTAGTTATGTCACTTGTCCTAGGTCAAACACAAAAAAATGGCAGAGCCCAAATTCAAATCAGTCTGTACACTTAACCACCAATCTATACCGCTTCCTGAGGAAGAAAAATTCAAGGTATTGAAAAAGGCACTTGAGGCAACACAGGAAGCTTTCCTTTGCGCTTTAGATTTTAAAAAGGGCAGATATAAATGCTGAAAGGAAGGAAGCAATGAATACTGGGCATAAAAGAATGGGCTATCCTACAAAAATAGTCTTAGGAAGACTAATGCACAAAATCAGCTGAGGTTTATGAAAAATTGCAAGGCAATAAAATGAGAATGTACTTGCAGATGAAATTTTTTATTATTCTTTTTGATTATAACATATATGCTCATTACTTTTTAAATGTAAAAAACAGAGATATCTAAAAAACAGGAAGCGAAGATCATCACATATAATCACCCCCTTCCAGCCAATTAACAACAATTTGGTAGAACTCCTTTCAAAATCATTAATGCATATTGCTATAGTCTGCATGTTTCCCCTAAACTTCATGTGATAGGAATTTAATCCCCAATGAAACAGTGTTGGGAGGTAAGGCCTTTTGGTAGGTGTCGAGGTCATAAGGGCTCTGCCCTCATAAATAGATTAATGCCACTATAAAAGGGGATTTGGGACCTGGGTTCACTCTCTCTCGCCCTTCTGCCTTCCACCACGTGAGGGCACACACAGTAAGATGGCACTCGTTAGATGCCAGCACCTTGATCTTGGACTTCCCAGCCTCCAGAACTGTAAGAAATAAACTTACAGAACTTCTGTTCTTTGTAAATTACCCAGTCTGAGGCATTTTGTTAAAGCAGCACAAAAGAACTAAAACAAAAATACTAACATTATTTTTCCCTAAAATAACAGATACAGGCTCAAAAATTATACTGTTCTATAACAATGCATGTTTCACTTAAAAATAGATCACGAGTAGGTCTATCACATTCTTTTTACAAACTGATGAATATTTCACTCTACGAATGTTCACAGCTCAATTACCTCCTACTAAGGAACTTAAAAGTTATTTTCTAATTTTCTAATAATTATTAACAATGGTGCATTCAAGACCTTTGTATATACATCTTTTATACATATCTGATCGTTTCTCGTGGACTTGTTGGGTCTAAATTTAAGCTGATAGAATACTATCGGTTTCCTCTTCAGGACAATTATGCCAATTTAATGTACGTTTGTATATAGCCATCTATTCATATGTCTATTCATTCATTTGGTACAACTGCTTGTGAGTTTTATGGCACACTCAGCAGGGTCATCTCCACCTAAGGTACTATTAGGTTCCATTCTCCTGTTCTGACGCCATATCATTTTAATTAATTTACCTTTTCCTTTGTAGTATATTATTTAATAAGTATCATTAGTCATCTTTTTCAAAAATTTATTTCATGAACTCTAAACGTTTCAAGTTTTTAAAAAATTGTAATTTTAATTAGAACTGTACTAATGTAGAAATAATTTGGAGATTATATGAACATCTTTCTGATAGTCTTCCCATCTAGGAATATGCCACATTTCTGCATTTACTCAAGCCTTCTTTAAGTTTCATATAGATTTTTAAAATTCTATTTCAAAAAATGAAGATTTTAAAATTAATATTGGAAGCCAGGCACAGCGATTCATGCCTATATTGCCAGCACTTTGGGAGGCCAAGGTGGGCAGATCACTTGAGTACAGGAGTTCAAGAGCAGCCTGGCCAACATGGTGAAACCACGTATCTACCAAAAATTAAAAAATTAGGGCCGGGCATGGTGGCTCATGCCTGTAATCCCAGCACTTTGGGAGGCTGAGACGGGAGGATCATGAGGTCAGGAGTTTGAGAACAGCCTGGCCAACATAGTCAAATCCTGTCTCTACTAAAAATACAAAAAATTAGCCAGTCGTGGTGGTGAGTACCTGTAATCCCAGCTACTCAAGGAGGCTGAGGCGGCAGAATTGCTTGAACCCGGGAGGAGGAGGTTGCAGTGAGCTGAGACTGCACCACTGCACTCCAGCCTGGGTGACAGAGCAAGACTGTGCCTCAAAAAAACAATCAAACAAACAAACAAAAATTAACTGGGTATGGTGGTGCACGTCTGTAATCCCAGCTACTCAGGTGGCTGAGGCACAAGAATCGCTTGAACTTGGGAGGTGGAGGTTGAAGTGAGCTGAAATTGCACCTCTGCACTCCAGCCTGGACAACAGAGCAAGACTCTGTCTCAAAAATAAATAAATAAATAAAAATAAAATTATTGGAATCAAAAAAATAATACATTCTATCAATGTGGGCAGACAATATATGAGGGGGGTGTGAAAAGATGAATAAATATTTAATGAGCAACTACTATACTCCATAGGTGATAACAGTAGACATTTTTACAAGTCATCTCATTTTATCTCATAACAAGCCTACTTGCTGTGACTTGTTGTGACAGGTGACTCTTAATGTAATTTTATAGAAAAAGACACTAAGGATCAGAGTAGTCAATAATCTGCCCAAGGTTTTCAGTCACCTGTTTAAGATTGAAGGCAGGGATCCTGTCTTTGTATCCACGCTGCCAAGTGAACTAAGCAGATTTGACAACTGTCAATTTTGAGGTGTCTCCTATTTTACTTAACAGTATCTTATTTATCCTGTTATCCCATGTCATGAATGAGGAAACTCAGGCTTAGATAACGGGTATACAAACTTGCTGAAAGTCGTACTGCAAGTAGGCAGAGAAGCCAGAGTTTGTATGCAGTTTCTTCTGACCCCATAGCTCACATTCTCAGCTCCTAAAATAATACTTATAATACATAGGGAAGTCAATATTCAAGCCCAAAGCTTCCTAACTTTCCACTACGTCATAGCAAAACAGCTCAATTCCTATTTTGCTTTTGTATTCACTGACAGAGGAATGAGTCGGAAGACTGACTGCAAAGAACATATTCAGCTGCTACAGAAAATAAGTTGAAATCTCATGGATACAATAAATTCTGTCTAACTGAAGAAAGAAATTTTAAGCTGAGATTACCAAGAATCTTTTTTGAGATCATTGAAAATCCACAGAAAATAGAAATCTGCCCAAAGAAAAGAAACAGGGTAAACGTTATCCTGATTTGTCAAAAGGAAAAGGATGTAGGTTTCCAAGAGAAACACCCTAGGACCAGGTGGCACCATGGGAGACTGTGGAGTTCAGAAAAATGCAAAGACAAGCAGGGGTGTGAACAAGACCTGACTACAGAGTGCAGAGGTTGGCAGGACCTGTCAATTCAAGGACAGTTAAGTCATGGTGGGAAAGAGGAGGAGGAATGAGTGAGATGGGGGATAAGGGGGTAAAATATCAGCATCAATCCTTCAAGGCCCAAAAATCCCACCCACTCCCCAGCAGAACCAAACCGGCCAGGAAGGGATCTCAGGAGAACCAGTTAAGAAATTAAGGCCCCCTCTTAGAAGGCACTGGGAACGAAGTAAGTCATTAGCAGACTAAAGGGTCAGGAAAAGGACAGGAGGCCAACTTACAGGTTACCAACATGAATGAGCAGAGTATTCTGGAAAATGGGAGCTAACAGGCGCCCAGGGGTTATTCCCAACATGGAAGTTAATGCACTGATTAGTCAGATGATTTCAATCAAGCTCTCGGTGGTGGTGCTGATTCTGCCAAAAGCCCTGCTTGCCACTTTCACGATTCATTCAGGAACTGGGGTGAGCCCTGGTGTGAAGGTCAAATTTATAACAGATCCAGCAGATGGAAAGTAAAGAAGGCAACAATTGGAAAAATGAGGAAGGGGCTGAAAATGTAAAGTATATAAATGAACTTCACTACTGACACTTATTTCCTGTCTCTGGCAAAATTTTAGGACAGATGAACAAACCCATGGTTTGCAAGCACTTAGGGCAGGATCATCAGTAAACAGCACTAGCTCTAGACGTTCACTAATACCACATGGCAGATG
The DNA here is from genome assembly GCF_007565055.1 of Rhinopithecus roxellana. Lineage (NCBI taxonomy): Eukaryota > Metazoa > Chordata > Mammalia > Primates > Cercopithecidae > Rhinopithecus > Rhinopithecus roxellana. The sequence continues at coordinate 89,661,859 of NC_044553.1, read as the reverse complement.
AATGGCATTCCTTTTTATGATACAGTTACAAGGCCTATAGATGAGAGTAATGCTGTAAACACAGAGTCCTGGCTTTTACCACAGCATCTAATAGTCTCTATGTTCTTCTTACAATCAAAATTAAGAAATGCAGGAAGGATAATGTACTAGTAAATTTCTGGATCAAGGATAAAACTCAAAAATTACTGATTATGAAGTTGTGTAATATTGGGAATTTCTAAAATAATATAGGCTCCTATCTCAGCCCTGGCTAGTTTAACAACTTTTTCTTTTTTTTAATTATTTTTATTTTTATAGTGTTGGGAGTACAAGTGCAGTTGTGTTACATGGATATATTGCATTGATATTAGTTTGGGTTTTGTTCCCTCCAAATCTCGTGTTGAAATGTGATCCCCAATGTTGGAGGTGGGGCCTAGTGACAGGTATCTGGATCATGGAGGTGGGTCCCTCATGAATGGCTTGGTGCTGTCCTTGAAGTAATGAATGAGTTCTCAATCTATTAGTTACTGTGAGATCTAGTTGTTAAAAAGAAAGGAAAAGAAAAAAAGAAAAGAAAAGAAAAGAAAAGAAAAGAAAAGAAAAGAAAAGAAAAGAAAAGGAAAGGCCTGGCACCTCCACCCGCTCTGTCTTGCTTCTCTCTCAACATGTGACACACATGCTCCCCCTTTGCCTTCCACCATGATTATGAGCTTCCTGAGGCTCTCGCCAGAAGCAGATGCTAGTGCCATGCTTCTTGTACAGTCTGCAGAACCATGAACCAAATAAACCTCTTTTCATCATAAATTACCCAGTCACAAGAATTTCTTTACAGCAACACAAAATGGACTAATAGATGCATGCCAGTGAAGTCTGGGCTTTTAGTGTACCCATACGCAATAGTGTACACTGTACCCAATAGGTAGTGTTTTATCGTAAACAACTTTAATCAATGACTCAGATGAGGCCAATAGCATATTTAGGTCACAGATGTCATAAAGATGGAAGACACAGTAAATACGGTAGAGATGAATAAGGGATAAATGATTCCACAGGAACATATGCCAAGTACTACACTTAGATAAAAAAGCAAACTGTGTAACAACCAACAATAAGTAAGCCAGGCATGGTGGTGCACACCTGTAGTTTCAGCTACTTGGAAGACTGAGGTGGATCACTTGAGCCCAACCTGGGCAACAGAGCAAGACCCTGTTTGTTTAAAAACGAGAAAAGAAGAGAAACATGCAGCAATATGCAGAAAGCTCAATTAGAAGCCAGCCATAGCCAGAAGCTTAACATAAGTTGGCAATGTCATGCTACAGCAAGAAATGCTCATGAGACTTTTCCTTTAAGAAACCTAGAGTCATGACAAGGGAATGAAAAGGCCAACTTGAAGCCACACTGGGCTGACCAGGCTCAGGGCATTCTGTTCGGATATAGATGTCATATTAGGGGACAAATGGACACATCCAAGATACTGAAGGCTTCAAAACTAACCAGTGAGAAAAGGTTGACAGAAACAAGAACTTGGTCTGGAGGAGAAAGTGCATACTGACAGCTAGTAGGCTAGATCCAGAAGGCAAATGGGCTAGTTCATTCTGCACAGGATTTTAGTAATACCAGAAAACTTAACAGAAGAATCTGGATTTCTATTTATCTTGGGGGTTGGCAAGGAGAAAAATCTGGGGATAACTGAATGAAGAGGGGTAGCCAAAGCCCCATTTAATAGGAACCAGTCTACATCCTATTGTCTGACCCCTGGCTTTCAGACTTACTATGAGTGAGGCTATGAGCATTTGAATTGCAACCACTGATGCAGAGAAAAAGAGTCAAAGGGTGAACACAAAAGCTGTGTTCTAAGACCTGAAAGGTTATGTCTGGGCTAGAGACATACTAAGATATTATTCTGGGGAGAAAAAGGACAAAGGGTACAAGGCATAGACAGGTTCAACATAAAAAAGAACTTCCTAACAAAAATGGAACAAGCTGCCTGTGTATATGGCTTTTCTTCACTGAAAAAGGGTCTCAAAGGAGACTAATTCACTAAAGAACGAGAATACATAACCCAAAAAACGTCCTTTCCAAATCCGGGTTTCTCTGATGTTTTCGTATTATAAGTTTCATTATCTTCAGTACCGTCCACCATGGACAGCACACTGGGCTGAGCCCTGGAGGTTTTTTGTGTGAGAAAAGCACTGGCTTCATAGCAAGACCATAGGATTTACTGATTCCATGTCAACTAAATACAGGCTCTAATAGAGAATTACTATCTGATATTCTCAGGCACATTAATTCACAAAAAATAGGCCCTATTATTTCATTAGTGTTCAGATGTGAAGGCTACTTCTCCCTCGAAGTCACTCCAAGTTACAGTGAGGGAATCACAAGGAGGCATCATGGCACAATGGACAGAAAACCAGAATACGAAATGTGCTTAAGCAAACTTGATACTCTTTCTACACCTCAGTTTATGCATCTATAAAATGGGGCAGGGGGCAAGGGAGGGCATAAAAATTTAGCCATGTCTACTTTACAAGATTGTTGTACAAATCAAATAATGCAGGCAAAGGTGTTCTGACAATTAGACAGCACTATATACATGCAAGGCTTTCCAATACAAAATGTAGATCTACTATGTATTACTTACATTTTTTTGAAATAAATTATGCTTCCTTAGCATAGCAATCCATACCAATTTCCCTATTTACCCCATGATCCACATATCCATCTATTTATCTACCTCTCCATTTCTAGTTCAGACTTCACTTTTCCAAACCCTCTCATGTTAAAGTGTGAGCCAGGACTCAACAGTGCGGTACCAAAGTAATCTAAATGTGAAGTAAAGATCAAGGATCAGTCCCATGTACCTAGGGGAATAGGGTGTACAGGTACTAATGAGCCCCACAGGCAAGGCACCAAAGCGCCTTTTAGCTCTGAGCTGACACTTGAACTTTGGGTTTCATTCCACTCAGCCTTTCTTAGGATGTGGAGAGGCCTCCACACCCCTCAGCTCTCTGGAAGCTTGCCTGCCCCTGTTGGATTGAACCCTATGAAACTGCTGTTTTGAGTGTTAAAAACAGTCAAAAAATTGGGTATGGTTCAACCTACATATCCTAAATTCCAAATGTATTAATTTAATTAAGGAGGGAAATGAGATCACAAAGGTTATCAGCCCCCTCCCAGTAAGGCACAGGAGATCAATTTCCTGCCAAATAATGTTTTACTTTTTATTTTTAGAGACAGGGTCTTGCTCTGTTGCCCAGGCTAGATCAAATTAATGTTTTAAAGTTGAAATTCTTCTTACTGGCTTACTAGGAGATAAACATTTATTCTTTCCTACATTAGATGCCCCATATGCCACTCAGAAAAGAGCTACACCAGTTTGGCTCAAGCATGCATTTTTAGAGATGAATATATCAACAACAGGAGCAAGGAAGTGTTATCTAAATCTTCAGTGCCATGAAAGCACCCAAGTCCCAGGTAAAAAGGAAAATCCACGGTTATAACATGTACAATGAGGAGTCAGGAAAAAGTGTTCCCAGAGATGTTCCAAATGGAGGAATGAGAGTTAATCCCTTTAGGGAAATTTTAGAATGTTAAGCTGTACTATTTTCTAGCAGTGAAATCTCATCAGTACCCTGACTTTGATTATTTATTACAGGTTACTCATGCTTTGAAGTCTGAGCTTGCCTACTCAGTTTTAACAGATCTACACCACAGTTCTTTAAGAATCCTTATGCAAATATAAAATTTTAAGCTATATAAAAATTCACACAAACCAAGGTTATATAAATGAAATTCCTTTATAATTAAATTTTAAGAGAAAACTGTAGGGATTTAGGCATTAGCATTCCTGTCTATTTGAAATGTAATTGATTTCTACCACAAATAAACTTAAATGTACCTATTACTTTTAATAGGCAGTAATGGAAATTAACTTCTGTTTATATATATTTTTGTGGTTCACATAACTGTCATTGCAAATTTTTTTTAACAGACATGAATAGAAAATGAGATAAAGTGTTAACTGTAAGACAAATACACACATCCACAATAATTTGCTTACCTGTAATACAAATTTCTGATCTATATATTTTTTGGCAATGCTGGGTTGGAATTCTTGGCTTTCCAAAAATCGTATGAAAAATTCATATACAAGCTGCAACAAACAGATTATAATTTCAAATTATGATTCACTGGGAATAGTACTACAAACCACCAAAAGCCTATAACACTAAAAGTGACAGGGCTTAGAAAATTGATTTTAAAATCAATCAACAAACCACGCCAGCCTGTCTTGTGGCTCACAGTTGCTGTTATGCTTTCAACTTTTAAAACTTAAAATTAGAAAATACAACCAACCAAAGAAAAATTTCCCATAATCTTACCATTCAGAGACAACCACTGTTAACATTTCAATGTATGTATCTCCTTCTACAACATACTAATGTATATAAATATATTCTTACAGTTTTGCAAACTACTTGTACCATTTATACAATATATTATGTATATACTTCATGTAACATACCATATAAATATACTTTCACAGTTTTACAGACTACTTTTACCATTTAAACAATGTATTATGAACAATTTACATCAATAATATCTAAACTATCCTTCTTAGTAGCTGTAAGTAGTCCATTATAATTTATAATGAATAATTCCATTATTCATAATTAATTTAACCAATCTCCCAGGCTTAGACATTTAAGTAGTTTCTCAATTATTTCTCCATCATTCCGCGTCAACGTGCATCACATAACATACGTCAGCGTGTACTTGTTCAATTATGTCATGAGGAAATGTTTCTAAATGTGGAATTGCTAGATCACAAGATATCCAAACATTCAGAATTTTTCATACTCACTGACAAATTTCTTTTCAGAAAGTTTATGGCAATTTCTACTCACCCCATAAGATGGTGTGGCATAATATAGCCATCTGCAAAAAGTCAGCCTCAAATAATTGATAAACAGTGGGGAATCACTGCCTATTCTCTTTGCATAATAAGTCTATGTTAAAGGCTACATTAGATCCTGATGAGGTATGCAACAGTATATCAAAACCAGAACCTTTAACTGGTGCAACTCCCTGCGCCTGTAGTCTCTGCTACTCAGAAGGTTGAGGAGGCAGGACTGGTTCAGCCCAGGAGTTTCAGTCAAGCCTGGGCAAGAGAACAATACTCTGTTTCTTTAAAATATGTATGTATATAATCCAGGACTTTTTAAGAACTTTTTAAAATATATATATATACATATATAATCCTGAACGCCTCTTTCCCTTACTAACTGTGTGACCCTGAGCAAATTAATTTCTCTGAAACTTTGTCTCTTAACTGTTATAATGCAGATGGATAGTCTCTAAGTTTAAATGTAATACACATATAAAGCCCTCTGCACAATGACTAACATGTATCATCATCAATATTCCTAAAATAACATTTGCTAACTTTTTGGTCTCACTCCTTTACACTTAAAAATTAACGAGGATCCCAAAGCTTTTGTTTATATGAGATATATATCATATATATGATATATATATCAAATTAGAAATAAAAAGTGAAAAATGTTTTTAAATTTTACTGTTTCACTTAAAAACAAGGTGTATTATATGTTAACATAATTATGTTCCTGAAAAAAAAAGAAAAAAAAAACCTTTACTTTCCAAAAGAATTGAGAAGAAAGTCATTGTTTTATAGTTTTATAAATCTCTTTAATATGTGGCTTAATGTAAGACAGATTTTCACCTGCTTCTATATACAATCTGTTGTGATATGTCATTTTGGTTTAAGCATATAAAGAAAATCGAGCCTGATGGAGATCCAGTAGTTAAAAAAGGGGAGCATATTTTACTAGTTTCTTTTTCTCCCACATAATTGTGGATATTCTTCTTTGATGCTACACTAAATTCAACAAATGGTCATTTCTTAAAGATTAGTTGCAACATATAATCTGAAATGATATCAATGAACTTTTCATACTTTGTTACACTAAAATCCAATCATCTGTCTCACACTTTGAATGGATCTTAATCCATGCATGGTTTCCTAACATCATTTGCCAACTGGAAAATATTGGTTCACTGAGCTATGCAGCTCTTTCAAATGTTGACACATTTTATTATACAGTATCTAAAAATATCACATTCTTTATTATCTCAATTTTATTTTAAAAAAGTCTTTAAGCTTTTGGAAGCTGCAAGCTCAAGGTGACAGATGCAAGACAGATATATGTTTTCTAAAATTCTAATTCTAAATTCTGCGTTAATACTCTAATTGTGCCAGTGGTAACAAATATTGCCAAATGGTTTCCTTGTTTGTTTCAGAGAAATATCGGTCAGATACCCAAGTCTGAATAATCATAGTCTGTTAGTCATTCCTTCAAGTAAAAATGATGTTTCATGAGGAGAAAAGAAAAAAAGGCTAGTTTAGGTTACGGCTCAAAAACAATTACACAAATGCTTTTCCATAAGATAACCATTATATTTCAGTATGCAGCAGATGTTACTATGCATACTTCCCATTGTGTCAGTGTAGAATATTTTTAAATGTGTGCTTGAGCGTCAAAATTTTTAAAAATTATTAATTTTCGCTGTTTCTTCAAAGATGTTCTCAAGTGAAATCGGCTTTTTTACACTTTTAATTACAAGTACATGGCAGTGAAGAATACTCGACCAGTTTGACACAAGTAACCTTGATTCTCGTTAAGGTAGCAGCAATTTTAACCACCATCACTTTTGCAATGAATAGTACAAACGTCAACACAGCGAAAGGACATATCATATATACAGCACTGTTATAAAGGTAGTTTTGACCTTGCGGGACACTGAAAATCAGGTCTCAGAACCACTCTAAAGGTCCAGACACCACTGATTTAAACGTTTCTTGTCACGTCAGACTCTAACTTAAGACTTAAATAAGGGATTCACATTAGCATTTTACTTCCTTATAAAAACTGTTTTTCTCCTTGGAACTCTCTGAATTCAGAAAAATTTCTTTCCTAATGATCCAGACGTTGCCAAGTTTCACACGTTATTTTGCTAGTCAAAATAATGCCCAAGTCCTAAGACCTCAGAGAATTGTTCCTTTTCCAATACGCTCATCTGTCAACTCTCAGTTTTACAAATAGAATGTCAGCCTTATTCAAATGACCCCATCAAGTGGGTTTTAGCCCTCTTTTGGTTGTCACAAAGGGGAGATTCTCATCTTCTAAGCTGACCTGTGGACTGGCAAGGCTTTCCAGCAAGACTGGCAAAGTGCTCTCTCATCTCTGTTCTCTTGAAAGCAGTTATGGTCTAAAATGGTTTGGTGGAAACACTTCAGACATATTTATTAATAAGCATAAGTGTTCTCTGCACTTCAAAGAAAGATTTTACGTCAAAATCAAAAATCTCCCTTAAGTTTCTAAAGAGAAAGACTGGGGGCTGGGGAGGACAAATTACTTTTCAAGGTTACATAAGTGAATTCTCCAAGGAACTTTAGTAAAAGGCTAGCATTCCTGTTTGTCAGTCTCAAGTGGAAAACATTAAAAACAAACCCTTAATTGTAAATGAAACTCCTATAAAATTGTATTCTACTGAAGACACAACTAATTTCAGAAAATACATGAACAAGATACTAATTCAGATAATTGAAAGGTTGAATCACATACACAGAGTAGACTCCTTTGACATATTTGAACTAAAAATTATTCTTTTGTCTATTTTTAAAGATCCCAAAAGATCCACAATTTGTTATAATCAGTAATTTTTTTACTTTTTTTTTTTTTTCTTTTTGGTGACATGGTCTCGCTCTGTTGCCCAGGCTGGAGTGCAGTGGTGCAATCTTGGCTCGCTGCAGCCTCAGCCTCCCAGGTTCAAGCAATTCTCGTGCCTCAGCCTCCCAAGTAGCTGGGATTAGAGGCGTGTGCTGCCATGCCTGTCTAATTTTTGTATTTTTCATACAGACGGGGTTTCGTATGTTGGCCAGGCTGCTCTCAAACTCCTGGCCTCAAGTGATCTGCCCACCTTGGCCTCCCAAAGTGTTAGGATTACAGGCACGGGCCACTACATCCGGCCAATCGGTAATTTGTATAGGCCACAGATTTAAATCAAAAAGGTATGCAGGAGCAGTCAATTAGCTGGGCAATGAGCACAGCCAACCATTCAACAGCCACATCTCAATGTCATTTTGTTGTTTTGACCTCCTGTCAGGTATTTATACTTTTTTCCTTGCAAAATGTGTCCCAGAAAAGGAAGCGTACTGCTAATTACGAAGTTAATAAAAAGTGAAAAGGTCTAAAACTATGCTGTGTTTTGGTCAGAAAAATAAGTTGGATCAACTAAAAAGTAAAATGTTAAACTTCATGATAGGTGACTATGACATGAATGACCTATCATGAAAAGAAAAAGAGATTTCTTATACATTCAATGAGTGCCCTCATTAGTGCTAAAACCACCTAACACTGAAAATGGGAAGGTGACTACTTTGTGCTATAGGAATATACAAAGGAAACGCAGGACTCTTGAGACCAAGTCAGGAGCCTTGTTCCAAAAGCAACAGATGGTGAAGGCAACAATGTGCCTAGTTACCTAACCTTTACTATGAATGAAGGTTGATTTACAAATTTTAAAAGTTTCCTTCACCTGATCCAGCATTAGTGGGTCATATCTCCCCGTGAGCTAAAGAAAGGACCAAAGGATAATAACCTTGAACAGGATGTCAACACAGATGAAACCAGCCCATTTATAATACCATTTCTGCCTTTAGATCCAAAAGGGCACCAGTCTCATTACCATTCTTCATTGTCTCTTTGGTTTTAGGGTTTCAGATAAACTAATGGTTAATATTCCTGCAGTAATGACAGTGTAAGCTAGAGTGGTTTTTTTGTGGTAGAACTTACAAGTTTCAGAAATTGATTTGGTCCTGTATTTTATAGAGTCATTAAGTATGGGAAGGATTAACTGTAATATTGAGTAAAACTTTATTGTACTTTAGGGGAAATTTATGTCTATGGTTATCATGATTTAGAATAGTCAAAAAGCTCTTGCAAATGGCAAGAGTGGTCCACAGGGTCTTCTCTGGAATACAGAGAAGACAATACACCAAGGCTTTGTAGACATCTCTTTCCATGTCTTTTCCACCATAAGATGTGAGACAACTGAGGAGACCATCTTTTTGTTGTTGTTAAGTTTCTTCCAGACTAAACTGTAATTCAATGAACTGGCACCAAACATTAAGAATAAGACATAACAATTCACCCATTCAAAAAAGTAATTCTTTTTTGGATTGTGTCACAATCTGGGATATACCTATGAAAAGCACAAATAGTTTTACAAGTTTCTTAGATTGCAGATAGTATGTCTGGGACCTTAAAAAAAAATTAAACATCTAAGATAGGAAATCAACTACAGTGTTTTAACAAATTTACCCAATCTTACCAATGGAGGTAGGAATACATATGCATAACATGCCTGAGTAAGAGCTGAGAAAACAGAGCCCCCAAAAGTTTTCTACGTAACAAAGGGAAATAGCACACGTGTGTACCTGCAGAAACTTTGAGTTGTCAAAGCAGGACAGACAGACTTGCAAATTTACGTCAGAAATTCTGAAGTAGGGGGAAAAAACTCTTAGAATATCTCTAGGCTTTCTCTCTCTGCTGCACAATTTGTTTGCTCTTCAAAAAGTCAACTTGAACCATGAATACATTTCTATGAAAATGCAGCAGCTTCTGCCTAGGGGTGAAGATGTACAAGGTATTATTCATTTTCTTCCACCCCTTCCCCTTTGCTATTTGTCAAGCAACCTGAGGATATTCTGACTCAATGGAAGGGTGACTTTGGGGTTCAACATGTACAAATTTCCTTGCTCTATTCTTTTGAGAAATTTTGGCCTTGAGAGAAGGCACCACAAGGGAGGAAGGAGCTGGAAAATTACCAGTATGTATTATATAAGTTAATACAATACAGACGGCTCTAGTGCTGGAAACAGAGATGCAGTGATGCCCCTGATCCATCCTGGCACATGAGTATGATTGGAAAACATGGCCTTCTCAGTGCAAGAGAACAGAATTGGCCTTCACCCAAGCTTTCTCTCAGCTGTTACTCTTCCTTACAATACTGTGAACGAAATAGCTATTAGTTTGGTTTTGTCCTTCTAACTAAAGAAACACATTTGTAGTTAACGTGAAGACAGGCATACAAAGTTCCCAGGGTACATACTGCTAAAAATGAGATATATATTCTGTGAGCTAATCACATCCAACTAATAGTAATGTGAAAATAATTCTGTGCTTTGTTTGAGGCTCTAGAGGGCAGGATCATAAAGAAGCTCTAACAGAGGAACAAGAACTGCTGGCTGTACCTGCAACATGGGGTGGGGGGACACTAAAGCATCACACTGACACTATTTTATTCTTTTGGCATCCTAATTATCAAGAGTAAGAAACATAAAAAGCATTCTCTAACTTTCCATTAATGTACTCTAATTTGATTTCTTGGTGGATAAAGGCCTTCAAGGAATTCCCATGCTAATCAGCTAATGAGTTAATGGAGTTTTCTTTTAGAACGAATGGTATTTCAAAGTACCTGTAAGTGTGGCCACGATGCCTCAAGGGTAGGTTCATCTTCTTCTGGATCAAATTCATTGCTGTCACTAGGAGGGAGAGTTCTGAATATATTGCAAGATACCTAAAAATAAACAAGCAACAGAGTTAATGGGAAGCACCTTCTGCGTAGTTTTACACAAGGTCCTTGGAGCCAAGCTGAGGGGAACCCAGATAACAGTGCACAAGGAACATCACCAAACTAGAATAAGGACCTCTTTCTACAGGCTCCGAGGTGGGGACCACCTCCAGGCAAGCTGGAAAGTAGCAACGCAGCACCATCCTACTCTCTTGAACACTATTCAGTGTCCTTATTTAACCCTTTCCACCCTAGGTTGCCATGATTTTATACCTACCATCAAAGCCTGCTCTTGGTTACTTACCGGTCAAGCATGTTTCTGATTAACCAATTGACACTAAGAAATAAATAACTGCTAATGGGCTTCATGTGCTTCCCTTATCAGGTATATTCACTATTTGCAAACTTATGATTGAAATAATCGTGAAATTTCAGGCTTTTCTAATAACCTTAAAAACATTCCTTATCTGTCCTCAACAAGTTGGTTTACAAAATAGTAATGATACCCAGAGCAAAATTATATCTTTGATATAAACCTCTATAAACTAGGTATTCCTTAAGCATAGGCAAGATCCAAATTAAACAATGGTTGTTCAAAATATAGCCATGAGTTGGTAACTGTCAAAACTGGGTGATAAAGAGATGAGGATTCATTATACTATCTATTATTTCTGTATATGTTACAACATTTCCTTTTTTTTTTTTTTTTTTTTTTGAGATGGAGTCTCGCTCTGTCACCGACACTGGAGTGCAGTGACGCAATCTTGGCTCACTGCAACCTCCCGCCTCCCAGGTTCAAGTGATTCTCCTGCCTCAGCCTCCCGAGTAGCTAGGATTACAGGCGCCCGCCACCGTACCCGGTTAATTTTTGTATTTTTAAGTAGAGACAAGGTTTCACCATGTTAGTCAGGCTAGTCTCGAACTCCTGACCTCAAGTGACCCACCCACTTCAGCCCCAAAGTGCTGGGATTACAGGCGTGAGCCACCACACCTGGCCTATTAAAAGATTTCTATAGTAAAATGTTTATGTTTTAAACATTTTTTAAATGTTTTTGCTACTATTCTCAGGATTCCTTTCCAGTTTCTGTTTCTTGCCCCACTCACCCACTCATCTTTCTCCTAATGACATATCCTCAGATCTGAAGAATAAGACGGGGAGGGACAGGAGAACATGTGTAAAAAGTGAGAAGGGAAAAAGAAAGCAGATATTGCATCAGAGGCCTTTGTTGGCCTTCCTATGTAATGCAGAAAATACTGAGGTATCTAATATGCTGCTCTGAAAGAGGAAAGAAGAAAGGCTTTGGGGTACCCATATAATCTGAATGTGTACATTCCTACTAGTGCCTAGAACAGTGTGTACACATAATAGGCATTTAATAAGTATTTATTTCATAAATAATTCATTTTTATTATTTATTTCATAAATACTTATTAAATGCCTATTATGTGTACACACTGTTCTAGGCACTAGGAAAACAATAGTGAACAAAACAGATAAAAATCTATGCCGTCATGGAACTTATTGTATTCTAGTTAAAGCCACAATTATCCCCATTTCCTAGTTATGGAAACTGAGCTCAGATGTATAAGCTATGGGAAGGAGATTCAATTTTATTTTAGTGCAATGGGAGGCCATTAGTGGATCTTAAAACAGAGAAGTGGCATGATCTGATTTCTGCCTAAAAAAAAAAAATCACTCCAACGGCTATGTATAGAATAGGCAGGAAGAGGACAAGTTAGGCTGTGAATGTGACAAGGGATGACGCTGGCTTGGCAAGGATGGTAGGGAAGACAGACAGAAATAGATTGATTCAAAAAGGTAATGCTTTGCTGCTGGCTTGGATATATGATGTGAAAGAAAGAATTAAGGACAAGACATAGATCTGAGGCCATAAACTGAAGATGGGGATTACTGGAAAAGGGAAAAGTTTATTTCTTTTCTGGCTTCTTTTAGCGGAGAGATCTAGGGATCTAGTTAGAGACGTATTAAAGGAGCAGTATCTAGGAGGCAATTAGAAATATGAAGTTGGACCTCTGAGCTAGGCAGGTCAGAACCAGAGACCTATAAGACTCAGCAGCATATAGATAATACTTAAAAAGCCACGGGACCAATGGGATCACCTTGGAAAGGAGTAAACAAAAAGAAGAGAAATGGTCAGCGGGGAGCAGTGGCTCACGCCTGTAATCCCAGCACTTTGAGAAGCCGAGGCGGGCAAATCACGAGGTTAGGAGCTCAAGACCATCCTGGCTAACACGGTGAAATCCCGTCTCTACTAAAAATACAAAAAATTAGCCAGGTGTGGTGGCGGGCGCCTGTAGTCCCAGCTACTCGGGAGGCTGAGGCAGGAGAATGGCGTAAACCCAGGAAGCGGAGCTTGCAGTGAGCCAAGATTGGGCCACTACACTCCATCCTGGGCGACAGAACGAGGCTCCACCTCAAAAAGAGAGAGAGAGAGAGAGAGAGAGAGAGAGAGAGAGAGAAAGGGTCCTTGGGCATCCAATATTTAGAAATTAGGTAGAAGACGAAGAGCCAAGGAGAGCAAATGAAAAGAAGCAGGTGATAATAGAAAAGAACTAGAGTTTGGGGTCTCAGAAGCTAAGAGAGAATAGCGTTTTAAAGAAGAAGTCAAGAGCAGCAAATGCTGTTCAGAGGTTGACTAAGAAGAGCACAGAGCAGTATCTATTGGACTTGGCAGTCCTATGAAGTGTACACTATTATGATCCCTAATTTACCACTGAGGAAATAGAAGCATGGGTGTTGTTAAGCTCTAAGGTTACAATTAGTAACCAGCAGAGTTATAACTGGACCCAGACTGTCAGGATCCCTAGTGTTCTCTCTAGAAGAAAAGGCAGACCAACTTTCTTATTCATTAGCTTAGAGGACAGAAAAAAATGACCATATGAGAATATGCTTTTGCTATGGCTAATGACAGCAAATACAGTTCTATTATTTTATTTTTGTCCCTTCCAGTGATTAAGAAATTATTTTTATGAAGAAATAAGTTACTTTTCAGGTAATGACTTCCCTTCAACCAGCCAGCTATAATGTAATTGACAGGGCAAAGGTTCTTTAATTACTCAACTTTGAATCTTCATTAAACTATACATGTATTTCAAAAACTAAGTCTTCATCCCAACTAAGTCATTTATTATGTACTGCACTCTTTAACAAGTGTTTTTCCTCTCCTAAGACGTGAAAGTAAACCACGAAAGGGGGAAAAAAGGGGCTTCTCTATAGTAAAAAATCTGGGTAAAGAAACTTCTCTTCCTTTGTACTCCTGGGCATATAAACTCTCTTACAGTGTCCACCACATGCTGCAGCAACTATCTGTTTAGGTTATTTGTCTCTCCTTACTAATAACTAATCAGGAATATATAATACATTTGTCTTCCCACCATATACTAAGCATTTAATAAATATTCACAAAGTAAAAGTTTGGATATATTAATAAAGTTGTGTGTTGTGGTTTTGCTTTGAACAAATTTCAAAATTTTCTAGGTGACTTGAATAAATGTAAGTTATTTCTAAAGATGTTCATTCCTGTATTGTGTTCTCATCTTCTGACTTGGTCAAAACTTCATCTCTCAGTTAACACAGCAAAAGAAGGCCACGTTGGGTAAATAATCCAAAAGGCAGGTAGTTCTAGAAGTATATACATCTCATTTAGCTACACACTGTCATTTCTTCAGATTTATCTTCCTGTCATGCTTTATTTAGTTTACTTCTAAACATTCACCAGATGAGGAATGAGGAAGCACATGTCTGCTGGGTTGGACAATTCAGAGTTGACTGGATTGGTTAAGTAGTTGTCTACCACAATGGGAAAGAATGGCAAAGCATATCAAGTGTCATGGAAATGGCCAAACCTCTGACCCAGCCTGGAATATACTAGGGACTTAATAAAAATGTTATAAATGAGCCATTACTCCCATCCTTGAGAATTTGCCCTGAGAAACTAACCCAAGACAAGAGTGAAAAAGCTACTTAAAGCTGTCGCTTGCAACATTCTCCAAAAAATGTAAAACTGGAAATAATCTTTATGTCCAGCATCAGAGAGGTTTATCAACTCAGTGGAATACTGTGCAGCATTAAAGATGATGGCTCTATGGGAGCACCAAAAAAAAGTTTATAAATATTTAAATGGAAAGGCAATTGAAAATTGTGTGATTATAAGGATAAGAATGGAAATGGTTAACTATAAATAGAAATTAAAAGCTGTATTAAAGCAAGAGGACTATGGATGATAAACACAGTCCTAAATCTATAAAAAGCATACGTTAAAGACATACATTATGTGAGTTACACCTTCCACTCCAAGATGAAAATGGGTCTTGAACTTGTTTATATAAGACTATTGCTGCCAAGCGAGAGTTAAGAACCACAGCCTCCAGGAGTGCCAAAGGTTTATCAGAAAAAAATATATATATATCACAGCCTCCCACAATACCAGAGAGCTTGGCTCATGAATGAATGATTTAAGAATTACATGAATGAACCAGTTTAACTGTACAGTTGAGCTCCAAAATCATAAATTTAAAATCAGGTCATTCATGGACGGGCTTCCATTGGGGTGCGGGGGAGGAAGAGGGGAGGAGTGTCTCTAAATCTCATGATTTATCTGCAACAGTTTGTATATTAGTCCAATTTGGGAAAAGGCCAGTTGCCTTCATCAGATTTTCAAAAGACTTCCAACATCTAAAAACGGTTAAAAACCAAGGTCCTAAATAGTAAATTTGCTTACATTAAATCTTCCTTTATCACTGGCAGTCACTTTTAATTTACAGTCTATGGTTAAATGGATTATTAAATAGGTAATGGCAGTTGCATACTTATGCAAATGTATCACAGCCATGAGTAACCACCAACATCACTCCCCACCACACAACAGTTTTATGAAAAACCTATGTGGCTAGGTTAAAATGCATTCAGGTATTTCCAAAGTCACAAACAGTCTCTATTATATTAAAATACATGAGGTTCTAGCCCTGCGCCTCCTATTTTATTCATGCAAAAGCAGACTACCAAAAATGAACAAAAGGAAATTTTAAAGTATATTAGATAAATTTATTTTTCAAATATTGTATTTTAAACTACACTGGTGTCACTGCAAAGTAAAAAAGTTTAAGAAATAAACGTCTCTGAGGTAGTCTAATTCCTTTTCATTACAAAGATATTAAAATACACAGTGGATGTTAGGATCAAACTAAAGGCCTGAAAGGGCTGGAAGCAGGGGCTCATGTCTGGGAGGCTGAGGCAGGAGGATCACTTGAGGCCAGGTGTGTAAGACCAGCTCTAGTGATATAGCAAGACCCCCATCTCTCTATTTAAAAAAGAAAGAAAAAAAAAAAAGGAGGCTTGAAGGCACTGGCCTGGCCTCCAAAAAGTGGCTGTAAGGACAAACCGAGGCTGAAGGGATGGAAGGAAAGGATGTCAAAACCTGGACAATCCCTCTTCAAAGATAGAAAACCTCCACTAACAAGCTTATAGAATCAGATCAGGTTAGAAACTATCTCATCCAGCCCCTTCATCTTAGAAATAAGGAAATTGTGGTTCAAAGAGCTTGCAAGTTTTTCAAGGTAACAAATTACCGTGAAACGCAGACAGAGTTCCCAGGGAGAGTTCCCAGGGTTCCTTCTGATACACCACTTCCACCCAACCCTGAACTGTGGATGGACCTGACTTTTTTATTTCTCTTTTTCCTCTGATCTTCCCTACTCCCATTTCTTTTTAACATTTTTACTACTCTCATTTTCTCATCTCTCCTTTCTCATCATCTCCTTCCAAGTTTTTTTGCCTGCCAGTGCCACTCAAAGGATGACTCAGCATTAACAAAGAACTGTAACAATCTCTTCATCCCCACTGCTAGTTCAGACCTCCAGCAGCAAACATCTTGATTACCGCACTGTTTCCTTTCCGGTGTTCTCTTCCTCACATCTCTTCTTTTTGTCTCCCCCAATTGGATTTTGAAGCACTTAAGGACTCCTTATTCATCTCGGAATGTCTGGCACCTAATATACAATCAATGAAAATAACTAGGGGTGCCAAATAGAATTCAGGACACTGGTGAAATCTGACTTTCAAATAAATGACAAATAATTTTTTAGTATAAGTTTGTCCCATGCAATATTTGGGACAGTCTTATACTAAAAAATTATTCACTATTTATCTGAAATTCAAATTTAATTAGATGCCGTGTATTTTTATTTACTAAATCTGATAACCCTAAAATAACACTAATATTAAGAACCTCTAACTGCTTGCTTTGAGGGTCCGGCTGCTCATTTTTCAGTACGTTAGTTTACTACTGACTATTGTTAATTACGGTGCTGCAACAAAAACCAAAACAGTCAAATTCTTGGCCAAATGTGAAAGAAGAGACTACAAAGTTTCTGTGTTCATGGCCTCATAAACAAAAGAGGAAGAAGCATTTAGGCATATTTTTATCAGTTTTTGACTAAACTTACTACTTTTTGACTTGCAAGAGCAAAATACAACTGTTGTATTTCTAATAGTTCTTTAAATTACTGCAGAAAAAAATTCACCATTCCCAAACCATTTCCATAGAAATTACTAATTTTACACTATGATTTTGACTGGCATTTTGTTGTTGTTAAGGAAAATATTATAATAGAACAGAGTGTGGCTAGCACCTAAGAGCTACTCATTAAGTATCTGCCAATATTAATAAAAAATACACAAAAGATAAGGATAATACAATGAATGTTTTTTTAAATTCATGAATACTTTGAATTTCCTGTGGTTATATATTTGTTAAGATTTGAGGCTCTGGCACACTGGGAATGTAATGTGATCGGGGATCACTTGTACCACAGTATAACAAGTTAATTTAAATCATCTTTGTGATTTAGAATATATTTTCTAGATGATTGAGTATCACCTCTCTTGAATAAAAGCAGAGGAACTAGCTGACCTCAAAGATGTTTCCCCCTTTCATCTGTGAAACTGTAAGTTCATACAATTACACAATATTGCAAGCATATCAACTATAAATACAAACAAAGAGAATGTTATTATGGCTATAAAATGAATTTTAAGATTACACCTAAAAGGTAAATTTTCTAACCAAAAAGACTATGTGAATGATGCTAAACAGAAAACATTCCAGCAAATTTAAAGCTGCCATTATTTCTCCAGCACTATTCACATTAAGACCTTATGCAAGTAACAATTTCAATGATATCCCTGAGTTTTCTCATCCAGTTTAAGCATTCATTCATTCATTCAATAATTCATTATGTATTAAAAAGAAACCAAAATGATTCAATCATTTACAACCAGGAGGGGCTAGTAAATGCAATGTTGACACTTAGGCCATCATGTATTATTATTATTATTATTATTATTATTATTATTATTATTGAGACGGAATTTCACTCTTGTTGTCCAGGCTGGAGTGCAATAGCACAATCTTGGCTCACCGCAACCTCCACCTTCCCAGTTCAAGTGATTCTCCTGCCTGAGCCTCCCGAGTAGCTGGGATTACAGGGACCCACCACCACACCCAGCTAATTTTTTGTATTTTTAATAGAGACGGGGTTTCACTATGTTGGCCAGGTTGGTCTCGAACTCCTGACCTCAGGTGATCCACCCATCTCAGCCTCCCAAAGTGCTAGGATTACAGGCATGAGCCCCTGCACCCGGACCTATTATTTTCATAATATTTTACATTAGCACAAAAGATGAATCTAAGTAGATATGGCAAAATTGAACCTTGAAAGAAAATAGGCAAATCATCAATATTTACCATGAACGCCATTTTAAAAACACAATTAAATCTGAAACAAAAATATGAATATAAGCAAGACTTACTTTAAATCTCTAAATCAGACAGTTAAACACCTAAGACTATTTTCAAACATACTAGAATTTATATTAAATATTCAACCCTAAGGCCAGGCACAGTGGGTCGCACCTGTAAACCCAGCACTTTGGGAGGCCGAGGCGGGAGGATCACTTGAGGCTAGGAGTTGGAGACCAGAGTTGTCACAATGTTTTCAGAAAACCCATGTCTATATACATACATACATAAATATTCAACCGTAAGAATAAGAACTAAAATTCTAACCAAATTTTCTAACATAAAAATAATAAACAATAAACACATATACAATGTCAAGTTACTTTTGGTAACACCAAATTTAAGAGTTGTTAATGGTCTCAATAATAAAGAACCTTTCAAATCTGACATCTTTAAATGTCAGCTCCTTTAAATTAATTATAGATAATTATTGATAAACATAGAAAGATCCCAAAGCATTTGTAATTATGCTTGAGGAACTCAGAATCAGAGCAGACAAATATCTTTTAGGCCGATGCTTTGATTAGGAAACAAATGGCAAAATTTGTAAGCTTTCAATTATCATTTAATTTAATTCACTGGTAATTTGTTCAATCAAATAATTTGTCTCTAAAGCCAAACTATGTATCTTAATTACCACAATAAATATATTGTAGTTTCCACTTTAGATTAGGTATAAAGTCTTTTTTTAAACCTTGCCATCTATATGAACTAACCCAGCTACTTAAAAGTTATCTGAATTTAAGAAACCATTCAAATCTGTTATTATAACATAAAGGCATGTCCTGGCCAGGCGTGGTGGCTCACGCCTGTAATCCCAGCACTTTGGGAGGCCAAGGCAGACAGATCACAAGGTCAAAAATCAAGACCATCCTGGCCAACATGGTGAAACCCCATCTCTACTAAAAATACAAAAATTATCTGGGCGTGGAGGCACGTGCCTATAGTCTCAGCTACTTGGGAGAATGAGGCAGGAGAATCGCTTGAACCCAGGAGGCAGAGGTTGCAGTGAGCCAAGATCACGCCACGGCACTCTTAGCCTGGCGACAGAGCTAGATTCTACCTTTAAAAAAAAAAAAAAAAAAAAGGCATGTCCTTAACACCTAATTCTAAGGAGCAGAAATTTAAATTTAAGTCAGTTTGACAATTTCCTAGAATAGGCCATCCACTGCAGGTCTAGCTTTATTGCCTAACATATTAAATATTTAACTGTATTTGCTATGTAATATCATCAATAATTATAATTTTCAGACATTATTATTCCAAACATGTTCATTTGAGTTACATATGATTCCTTGAGTCAAAACAATCTCCTCAATATCCTTGTTTATCACAAGTGTAGATCTCAGTTGCATGATAAGAACTATCTGAAATACTGTAACATATAGGTGTGATCAAGCCACTCCAGCAAGCCTGTTCATATCTTTATCATAAAACTGCATTTGTGGACAAAGCTCTATACTTTTGTGAAGACGTTCACTTAACCAATGACAGAGTGCATTGTTTACATGTGACTAAGAAACAAGCACTTGTGACAGCTGTGAGGTTTGTTTTACAACATCTAGAAATCTGGAAGAGGATTTAAAAGGAGATTTCTAAAGCGAGTAATTACTTTAGAAATAATTAGTAATTATTGTTACACATTTTGAAATAATTAGTAATTATTCAAATACACTTTAGGAATAATTAGTAATTATTGTTACACATTTTAATGTCACACTTAAATCTGTATTAGCAGGGCTTTCTAGGATATAACAACTATTCTATTAAACCTGATTGCTGAAATGAGGCAGAAAGAACATATTAAAATGATCAAAAGTTTAACAGGCAATTGAAGAAAAGGAGTATCAAAAAAAAAAAAAAAGCTTAAAACTTATGATACCCAATTAGAATTTTTAAACATAGCCAGTATTCAAAAGACAATATTAAAGTAATAGAAGTCTTAGCCATGTACTATTTTCATAACACATAAGAAAGACATCATTTTTATTTATATTTCCTGTATCAAGTATTTATTTTTTACTCTACTGGGTATACACTACAGATTTACACAGACCAAAAAACAAACACCGTTTTCATTGTGATTGCTGCTTACTCCTGTTAGAAGCAGTCGGAGTATTTAGCTGATAATTGTTATGATGAATTGGTATAACTAGATTTAACATACGGTGATTGCTTCTATAAATAATTGAGTCCCCTTAGACATGGAGTTTCTAGAAGATCGGAGCACTGCCAACTGTATGAAAGAAAGGAATCTGTCCATGAGATATCAAGAATAGAGAAACAATAGAATTTGAATACAGATCAAATGTAAATACAGGCATGGTTTGGAAGACTATGTCAACACTTCATTAGAAGGGGACAAAAGGGGAAAACTGAGTGAAAGAAATACTTTTGTCTTCTGTTTCCACTCTCCTTGACCTGTGCCATGTTCATCAGATGACAGAGGTGCCACAAAGACAGGAAAAGAGAAGAGACTGGGGAAAGGGAGGGAAGAAAGAAAGAAAGATTCAAGGGAAAAAGACATTTGAGTTGGCCCCCTCTATGTAGTGATCATTAATGCCAAACTAGAATAATCAAGTTAATACAAGCAGAATTTATAATAGCTGCAAACTGGAAACAACCTAAACGTTCATCAAACAGTATAAAGGATAAGCAGTCATAACCAAACCCCCCAAACATATACATGCTGTTTAATTCCATTCATATAAAGTTCTAAATTAGGCCAAACTAATTAAGCTTTAATTAAGTATTAATGTCAGAAGAGAGAACTCAAACTTAGAAAGTCTTAACCACAGGGCCCTACACATAGCTCTTAATCACAGGGCCACATACAGTGTTTTTTTTTTGTTTTTTGTTTTTTGTTTTTGAGACAGGGTCTCACTGTATTGCCCAGGCTGGAGTGCAGTGGTGCAATTATGGCTCACTGCAGTCTCAACCTCCTGGACACAAGGGATCCTTCCACCTTAGCCCTGCAAGTAGCTGGGACTACAGGCACGTGCCACCACACCTGGCTAATTTTTATATTTTTAGTAGACGTGGGGCTTCACAATGTTGTTCAGGCTGATCTCAAACTCCTGAGAGCAGGCAATCCACCTGCCTCAGCCTCCCATAGCATTGGGATTACAGGAGTGAGCCACGGTCTACAGTCATATTTAAAATAGGGGCTCTGTGGGTACATGTCACCAGCTGACTAGTGGGCTTGCCTACAGTGAGACTGGCTGGGCTAATCCCTTACCACTTGTTCATGCCCCTCCCTCCAGAACTCCCTTTTAAGTTGTGTCTTTAGGTCTTTTCTCTTCGGTTTGCCTGATTCTCCAGAGAAGAATCATCTAATCTCCTGGCTAGAGGGCGTAAGGTATCTGGGAACTGAGTGGGTTTAGTCTCAATTCAACATAGTGTCCTACTTTCAGAAAGGTGCACACTGCTCTCAGCTGTGTGTAATGTCCCCAAGTCTAGATTCCCTCTAGTTTAGCCTCTCCAAAGAGTAAACCTTCAGTGTTCTGCTGGGATTTGAGACAGCAGTTACATGGCTACCTGGTTTTGGGAGAATGGGAGAAAAGGAATTCTGGCTACTTCTTAATACAGACTTTCCAGCGAATCTCCTGTTTCGCCCCCATGCACCCTTCCTTTGAGAGGTTATCTTTCTGAAGCTCCTCGGAGTTGTGCACATGACTTGGCTATGTCTTGACTTTCCTTGCTGCTGCTTCAGGTTCCGTTTTCTCTGATCAACCAAGGTAGTAACCACTGTTCATTTGTTTTCTAGCTTCTAAAATGTTAATTCTGAGATCTCTCTATTTTGCTTTGTTCTTGTGGGTTTTATTTCTTTTCAGTAGTAACTTTTTTATTTCAGTAACTGTGGGGAGATATTAGGTAAAAAAAAAAAAGTAAACATACGCATGAGTTCAATATACCCTATTTACTCAAAAGTTAGTGATTATTTCTTTGTGTTTTTGTTTTTGTTTTTTTTTTTTTTTTGAGACGGTGTCTCGCTCTGTCGCCCAGGCTGGAGTGCAGTGGTGCAATCTCCACTCACTGCAAGCTCCACCACCTCCCGGGTTCACACCATTCACCTGCCTCAGCCTCCAGAGAAGCTGGGACTACAGGCGCCCGCCAACACGCCCGGCTAATTTTTTTTTTTTTGTATGTTTAGTAGAGACGGGGTTTCACCGTGTTCACCAGGATGGTCTAGATCTCCTGACCTCGTGATCCGCCCGCCTCGGCCTCCCAAAGTGCTGGGATTACAGGCGTGAGCCAACGCGCCCGGCTGATTATTTCTTATTATTTCTTCCATTCTCCAGTAATTTCTGCTAATTCAAGTAATCTAATTTGCTGATACAAAAAATATATCAGTCTCTTTTTAGTAGGGAAGAGTCCAGTAAAACAGCAAACGAACAAACAAACAAACAAATGACAGGTGCTCTAATCTTAGCCAAAATAAACTGAGAGATCTTCACAAGAGTTTTCTTTCTCAGAATTAGCACCAACTACATTACCAGGTCTTAGTATAAAATAAAATAGAAAAATAAAGCATGTTCAGGATCTGGGAATACTGAATGCCAAATTCAAATGAACGCCTCCAAGTCATGATTTCATCCAATGAAGAAGTACACAACCTCCCCAAAAATAAAAATAAAAGTCAGCACTAGAATGTAATGTAGAACAAATCCCAGCAGTATGCTGCTCTCCTCTCAATACTCAGTCCCCTATCACCTTTTCCACTATGACCTCTGTGTCCAGGGCACATGAATATCCTTAATTTCTTTATTTCCAGTTATATACAGAGCAGTTTTGACATCTCACTATCATCTCAAATTCAGGCTGGTCAAAACCAATTTCACCCTCATTGGACTCCATTTATCTCTCAAAGAGAATTCTCCTCCCACCATCCCCATTCTTTCAAGAAGTTCACTATTTTTTTTAACCCTTTGGAGTTTTTGTTAACTCTTTTCCTTTATTTGCTATATACAATTTTCAACAAGTCATTTTATTTATTACTTCAAAATGTCTCCTTAGTGCTCATGATGGATTTACTTTTAATAGTGGAAATTTGGAAATTGTTTAAATATCCCAAATTGGAAAAACAGTTAAGTAAACAATGGTACATCCACATAACGGACTGTTAGGAACCATTAGAATTATGCTTTTAAAAGATTAATTACAGGAAAGCATGTTTACACCATAATGATAATGAAATAAAAAACAGAATCCAAAACTGCATATATAGTAAGATTTTTTTAAAAAGGTTTAACAAGGAAAAACAGGAAAGAGGCAAAGGGGGAATTTTCTGGGGAGATGGCAATGTTCTAGATCTCATTTGGGGTGATGACTATACAAGTATATATAATTGCTAAATTCACTGAACGTTCATTGCCTAAGATCTGTTCTTCAAATTTTATTGTAAGTTAAGTATATCTAAATTTTTTAAAGGGAAAAAAAGTCATATTAAAAGAAAAAAAAGACTAGGAGCAACTTGGCCAAAATGTGGGTAATGATTGAATTTAAATACTGAAACTACAGGTGATTCTTTGATAAGGGTGGAGAAAAAAATAGAAGATGGTGAGTTCTTTACATATTCTTAATTTCCTCTTCCTCTGCAATCATCTGACAAACCTAAGACAACAGCCCTCTGCCACAGGCCATCCTGGGTTATATCTGCCAGCCTAATCTTCCTTAAAGAAGCAGACTTTCTTCACAGGATCTGGAGAAAAGTAAGAATATAGTTTCATTTCGCCTCCTGTTCAAAAATCCTTACAACTCCCTGCTCGCCATCTACAAGATTAAGTTTAACCTCCTCTGCTTAGTTTGCCAAGCCCTCTCTAATCTAAATTCATCCCTGCCTCTCTCCACCTTACTGCCCACAAATTCTGACCACGAACCCTCTGCTCCCATTCGGCTCCTATTTCAAGATTAAACTTTGCTCAAAATAGGAGGCAACTTTTTACCTGCTGAAATGGTGACAGCAATGTTAAATTAATTATCTCTAGCGTCTGTTATCTTCACACAAAACTATCACAGGGAAATGATACTTCACACAGAAACGACTGTATTGCACTCTCTCCAAAATTGGAAATGTTAGCAGAGTCCAAAAGTGAAGATTGTTGATATTAAATCTTAGAATCCAAAAATAGAGGTGTAAACACTGCAATAGTCATAGTGCTTACTGTGTATAAATCAGTGCAGAACCTCCTACCGCCTGGGTTAGCCTCAAGCATTCCTGCCCCACACAGGTTAACCATGTGATACCAAGGCTTTGCTGCATTTCACCATCTGGGGACTGTGGGTCCTAAGTCCTAGAAGGTTACTAAAACTGAATTCAGCGTTTTCTGTAAAAGCCACAGTGTACAAGTTGATAAAACAATACGAACATAAGGCTTCTTTGAGAACACAAATTCTAGACATCTGCTATGAGGACTTTATGGTTCAAAATCAGCTAATGCTCAAAGAAAAATTAAGCCTCTTGAATTGCGAATTTTTTAAAAAGCATACACAAAACATTTGAGGCTCCTGATGTATGTTTCTGACTACTAGGTATGTGTTATTAATTGAAATCACTAAAAATAAACAAGAAAAACTGCCAAAACTAACTGTCACTGTCTCTTATACTCTGTGTCTATGTGCATGTCTCTCTGTGTGTGTGACCTTTCATTCGCAGAAGAAAGCCCTGAGCTAGTCGGTAATTAAAACACATCTGACCTACATATAACCATTACCATACAACCACATTTAGCACGTATAACCATAGGTTCTGTCCATAGATTAATATTCCTCCTTATCCCAAAACTACTGCTTCCTAATGAATTGAGTGAGATATGCCTCCAGGGGAGGACAAGACAGCCAGCCCTCCCTGTTGACAGTGACACATAGCTGGCCTCATCTTAGTTCTTCTGAAGGAAACCAAGAGAGGGAACTAGGGGCAGGAACTGACCACCAACCCTGTGAGCTTACATTTTAAATGTGCTTTAAACACCACTGCCTTCTAATTATTTTACTGCTCAAACAACTGTCAGAGGCATTTGAACCTGAGCAACTCCATCTTGAACAGGGGCTGGGTAAAATAAGGCTGAGACTTGCTGGGCTGCATTCCCAGTAAGTTAAGGTATTTTTAGTCACAGGATGAAACAGGAAGTCGGCACAAGATACAGGTCATAAAGACCTTGCTGATAGAACAGGATGCAGAAGCTAGCCAAAACCCACCAAAACCAAGATGGCAAGGAGAGTGACCTCTGGTCGTCCTCACCACTACACCATGGTACTACATGGTACCACATACCAATGCCGTGGCAGTTTACAAATGCCATGGCAATGTCAAGAAGTTACCCTATGTGGTCTAAAAGTGGCGGGGGGCAGAACCCTCCATTCCAGGAATTGCCCATCCCTTTCCTGGAAAACTCATGAATAATCCACCCCTTATTTAGAATATAATCAAGAAGTAACCGTAAAAATGGGTAACCATCTTTATGCCTATGGACTAGCCCTTCTTTTTTTCCTTTGCTTTCTTAATAAACTTGCTTTCACTTTACTCTATGGACTCACCCCAAATTCTTTCTTACGCAAGATCCAAGAACCCTCTCTTGGGGTCTAGATCGGGACCCATTTTCAGTAACACAACTACTCTTACTTTACAGAATAGGATATAATACATTTTCCACTTTGTTATTAAGGGCAGCACAAATACAAAACTTAATTTTCCAACAGTTTCTCTATTATATACGATTTTTTTCCTAATCTGTCTATGAGAAAAAAGCCAGAAATCCCTGAAAAGTAAGTGGCCTGCCTTATTCCGGAGAGTGGTCTATCCTATTCTCCTAAAGCCCTTACCTTCTGCAGGAAGGCCAATTCCGAAGTATTTCAAAGCAGCCCATTTAGCACCTAACATTATCCTCCCAAGACCCCAATCCCTACCTTTCTGAAAAGTATAGAAACATATTTTCCAATAGAGCTTGCTTATCCATTTTGTCAAAAAAACACACTTGTTCTCCAACTTAGCAAATAATTATAACCAGCCCTATTTTTACTGAGAAATGTCTTTTCTTATGTGTGCTACTCCTGACCCTCCTCACCATGACCCCACCAGCCTTCCCTCTCTACTACTCGGCCAACCCTCACCTCTCTCTATTCATCACTGAAATGGCATTTCTACTCTACAGTCTTGTGTTTTTGCACCATTTCTCAGAGGCAACTTGCTCCTGAAAAGTCACTGGATAGCGTATTTCTTCTTGTTTTCCAGATCAAGTTTGGCTTTAAATACTGGTCAGCAGCCAACTGCCTCCTGGAAATGACCTGCTCATTGTCTGCTTGCCAGATTCTTGCCTCAGGCACTCCTGTCTCTGTGAATTCCACATTGAGGACACTCATTTTCTCAGCTTTTTACTGCTCATCATGCACCACTGTGGTGTAACCAGCTTTCTCCAAAGAAACAGCCAATACATTCCTCTCTTTCATTTCTGTGTCTCCTCAGTAGACAGACAGCCAAATCATACAAACTAACACCAAGAGCTGGGATTATCCAAGACCCACATGCACATACCACAAGCAAGATTTCTCACTTTGTCATCCATGTGCTTAATAGATTTTCCCAGAAGCACTGCTTATACCTTTAAACCACATTTTCCGCTTCAAGTTTAAATTGAAAGGTGGGAGAAAAGAGAAACCAAAACTTGAATGCAGTACTGTAACTTATCCTGCAAAATTCTGTTGCTAGCCACTGGGGGAAGGGGTAGAGACAGGGGGAGTATTCTCATTACAGTGAGATGATATTATTGGATATATCAATGCCAGACAAGTCACAGCTGTCAAACAATTTTAAGTATATTAAAAACTCTGAACAACCTTTAAAGCAGTTAAGCCAGAATGACTACAGCTTGTAAATGAAGCAAACAGCAATCTCGAGTAGCTCAGTGGCTTCCTGAGTAAAAACCCTCTCTTTAGCACATTTAAATTAAAACTAAACACTTTAAAATCCCTGTCAGATTCCTTAAGAGAGAATCCTTGCAGGAGAGAAATGCTAAATTATTACTAGAGTGGGGACATGAATATGCAAGTATATGAGGAAAAATTCATTTACATGAACTTAGGGCAGTATATATACAAATGTATATATAACTATAAACACACGGGCATATGCAGATTCACAGGGAATTCTCCCGAAAAGAAAAAAAAAGATATGAAAATAAAACTTCGTAGAGAGTTTGAAATCAATAGACAGACAAAAGATATGGAAAGTCATCTGAAAGAGACAAAAAAGGCTTTCAGGTTAGCAAGACTTCATTGTAACCAGAAACATGTATTAACCAATATAAAGAGACAGGTAAGTCTACTGGGGTGCTAGACGTGATCCCATGAATAATGACAATAATGATATGGCTACTTTAACAATGCTTACCACAGTGCTAAGCACTGTTCATAAATTAATTTTCAAAACAACCTTAGAGTTACAGTACAATAACAAGCTTAGAGGGTTGAGACTCACCCAGAATCACACAGTTCAGTAAGTGGCCAGACTGGGTCCTTGTCTGTTTGTCTATGCCACTGACCCAGGAAGGACAATAAAAAGGAAAAGCAGGCTGTACACACACAAGTGCTTCCAAAGATTAGGATGCCCATCACGGAGATGGAGGGATGTCTGAATCATCTAATTAACTCCCCTTGCTCCAAATCTAGGCTAACCAACCAATCTAAGGATTCCTTGGCAGCTCGCATAATTTGCTGCAGGCAGAGAAGGCACAGTTCAAATATACACAAACAGCTATTCACTGAGCAGTGCCCTTCTCACTCTCAATTCATACACTGGCACTTTCAATTTCCATATGTTTTCTGTGGGTCCTACCAATTCAACACAAACAAGGCTGCAAGGTGGGGCCCCTCTATGACGCACGGGTAAGGTATCACCATGCCAATGTTACCACATAAGGAGCACCAACAGGCAGAGGAGCCTGATTTTTGGATGGTGGGGCAGAGAGAGAAGTGGAGTGGGAAAGCACATGAACTCAGGGGACTGCAGTCTGGGTGGAAGAGAAGGGTGTTCTGAAATACAAGGCCTTCCTCCTGGGCTTCTCCTCATCTCCTCAATCACTATTTACTTTCCCAGACTCGGAAGAAGTGGTAGGGTAGACAGAAAAGTTGAGAAGCAGCGGTAACAATTCAAGAATAACACAAAGGCCGTGCAAAGCTATTATACAGGGCAGCAAAGTGGTAGCGGAGGGAGTGAAGAAGAAACTGTGCTTAAGCAAAAAAAAAAAAAAAAAAAAAATGAACATTTAACCCCAGAGCATACTATGTGGTCTGGCCTTGTCAGAAGCAGCAAAATACAGGGAAGGGCTTAAATCAAAGGCCTTTTTACCTATTTAGAAGAGCTCAAGAAAAAAACATAGTACAGAGGCAAAACTCCAACTTTTAGGGGTTTTAGTCCTCATTCCTACCGGAAAGAATAATTCCAGGAAAGCATTACAGCTTAGCATTTAAGAGCATGGGTTCTGGGCCAGGCACAGTGGCTCATGCCTGTAATCCCAGAACTTTGGGAGGCTGAGGCAGGCAGATCACGAGCTCAGGAGATCAAGACCATCCGGGCTAACACAGTGAAACCCCGTTTCTACTAAAAAATCCAAAACCAAAACAAAAAAAAAATTAGCCGGGCTTGGTGGCGAGCGCCTGTAGTCCCAGCTACTCGGGAGGCTGAGGCAGGAGAATGGCGTGAACCCGGGAAACAGAGCTTGCAGTAAGCCAACATTGTGCCACTGCACTCTGCCTGGGGGACAGAGTGAGACTCCGTCTCAAAAAAAAAAAAAAGAGTATGGGTTCTGGAACCAGATCACCGAGGTTCAAATCTCAATCACCCAGGTGAGTGGCTCTGGACAAGTTTCTTAACCTCTCTCTTCCTTTACCTTATCTATAAAATGATATCTATTATGATACTACCTATGTCACAGGTGGTTCTCATTCCATGTGAAGATTGAATTAACTCAGACATTGCAGTTCCTGCAGATTTTTATGCAGGTAAAAATGGAAGGCATACAGGTGCTGGCTATCTTCTTTCATTAGTACACACCTTTGTGAAGAGACTCTAAGGATTAAGTATATGGCCACAAGTCTAAATTGTGTAACTTTACAACAATCTACCTAAACTCACACCATATAAAACAAAAAATCTGAACAGTCAGACATGTATTTAAGATACTGAGTTCACTACCAAAAGCCTTCCCACAGAGAAACTCTAGCCCAAATGGTTTCACTGGTAAAATCATTCTAACAACTTCATTTTTCATCTTTAGTTACTGCCAGAAATGGGAGGACCCCATTTCCAATCTTTTTTTCCAAGTGAGCAACACCCAGCATAGACATTTACTGCACACAGGGTAAAATCACGCTTAAACCATTTCTGAGTCACATGTACCTCTGAAAATTTAAGCAAAAGAAAGTTATTTTCTCCTATAAAAATACACAGAACACAGTCAAGCGCAGTGGCTCACGCCTGTAATCCCAGCACTTTGGGACGCCGAGGCGGGCAGATCTTGAGGACAGGAGCTCGAGACCATCCTGGCTAATACGGTGAAACCCCGTCTCTACTAAAAATACCAGCCTGGGCGACAGAGCAAGATTCTGTCTCAAAAAAATAATAATAATAAAAAATAAAAAATACACAGAAGACACAAAATTTTGCAGTTAACATCAGAGGGTTCAGTGACCCCAAGAAATCCATCTATGGGCACCCCAAGCTGCTAAATCAGTACCGTTAAATGAGCTTTAACTGGATTAGCACAGAGTGACAGTGTAAGATGGGAATTGAGGAAGTACAGACCAGGTTCCCTACCCTTTGAAAAATTATGAATGCTAACAATCTGTTCCTAACCTTGAGCAGTAAATTCCTCCTGATTTCATTCTACAAATGTCTTTGGGAGATCTCATTATCATATCCTTAAATGATTTCCTTTGTACCAAGGAATTCTTTAATTTCTAATCTAATTCTCAGGTCTTTTACGCTTATCCTATCCTTCAAATTTCCCACCAGCTTCAGTTATTAAGTGCGCTTCTCAGATATCACTCAATTCTCTTCCATTATGTATAATTCTAATATTATACATATTAGTCCACCCTCACCCACCCACCCGCAATGGCTCTTTTGCTATTAATGCATATCTACAAATCTTATCTCCTTTGGATCTAAAGAGTCGCCTCCAAGGCAGATTCTGGCCAGGATGTATACAGTAGTCCCCGTCTTATCTGTGGTTTGACTTCCCATGGTTTCAGTCACCCATGGAATAAGTACAATAAGATATTTTGAGAGAGAGAAAGAGAGAGAGACAGAGACAGAGACAGAGACAGAGAGAGAGAGAGAGAAGGAAGAGGGAGACCATATTTATGTAACTTTTATTACAGTATATTGTTATAACTATTCTATTTTACTGTTACTGTTAATCTCTTACTGTGACTAATTTATAAATTAAACTTTATCATAGGTATGCATGTATAGAGGAAAACATAGGATATACATATGGGATTCAGTACTATCCACAGTTTCAGGCATCCCTGGGGATCTTGGAACATATTCCCACAGTTAAGGGGGGACTATCATGGTTATATTTACTTTATCAGATGCAGGAAGATGAAAAATGGAAATTTCATATTCCCCCCCTTCGGTAGCTATCATTCCAAGGCTACTTTTAGATAGTTGTTATTTTATTAAAAGAAACCCTCTGCCCTTCAGCTACTAATGTAGTGAGGTTAACCAAGCACTACTAAGAGTACATGTGGGCAGACTCTGAGATATTTAATTGCAACTTCATAATTTTCTACAAAGTCATATTATTGTATTAAGAGGCTAACCAGAGCTCTGGTTTCCAGGTAAATCAAAGAATATATTTGAAAAAAAAAAAGCACTTAGATAACCAAGTGACATGATATAATTTGAGAGTGGGAAAAAACAAAGCTGATGGTGGCCAAGAAACAATGTAAAAAACTCAAAGAAAGACCTCAATAGCAAACAAGGAAAAACCAGTGAATATATTTTATCTTAAAACTAAATTAGCTTTGGAAAATTACATATTCTACCATTTGAGGTATAACCAGAGATTGAGAATTGAAGCAGACTTTGAAACCAAGAAAAGCCAAGTCCTAGAGACAAAATATAAAAATAATAACAGCAAATGATCAATGTGACAAGGTTGTATACTTTTTGTAGGAGAGAAGTGACAGAATTTTACTCTAATGAAGACAGTACACCCAAAGTGTGAGCAATTATTATCTACAGTCATCATCTCAACCTCTTGATTTTGTAATCCACTCTTCAACCCGCTAGCTCCCACCTGTACCACTGCACTGAAACAATGATTCACTGGTATCATCTAGAGTTCCTTCATTGTTCTTTCCCTCCCCTGCCCTACTCCCATTCTGATAACTACCGATTTCCACCCCCTACTTTCCACATCTAGGTCTCCCATCGGAACCTCAACATTAACTCATCAAAAACCAACTCCTCAGCTTCCATCCAAAGCCTGCTCTCCCTACTGCTGTACCTTTCCCAAACAACAGCACCACACCACAAACTACCCAACTGCCAAAGCTATCCGAGACTCCTTCCTCTCTCACACTCCAAAAGTTCACGTAAGTGCTAATAAGCAGCATCAATTTTACCTCCTAGGTGAATCTCAAATGCTCCTTTCCTCTCCTTCTCTACTTCCATGCCTGCAGTTTGCTTAGGCCCTCCACAATTTCTCCATTAAAGCAGTCTCCAAATTGATTCCTCTCTGCCTTCAATCTCAGCCTCCTCCAATCTCTCTGTCCCACTGCCACCAAAATACAAATCTGACCATGCCACTCTCCCACATAGAACCTTTCAACCATTGTCTGTGAGGTTCTTTCAGACTCTGGCCACATCCACATCTTCAGCTGCCATCATTCACCTCCTCCCACTCTCCAACACACATACACACATAACACTGTAACAACATAGCATGACTGTGTTTCCCTGTATATATCATGTGGTTTGGGAATTCCTTTGCATCACATAACTATCTTTAAGTTCAGCCACATTCATCTTTTAATACCCTACTGAGGCTATAATCATTCTGTCAAGCCTTCCTTAACCACCCTTCTATCTACCTTCATATCCCTTTACTCCTTCCTTGCCTTGTACAGACTTTATTACTACACATAAGACATTATCTCGTTACTGCTGACATGAGTATTCCCTCTACCAGATTTTGAGCTCACTGGCAAAGTGAAGTCCTGTCTTATCAGCAAAATGTCACAGTGTGACACTGAGTCATTTAAATAAACATTAAGAATTAACTAAAACAATGTCTTCACCCATGAGATTTCATCTCACATTTGAAGTATCCCCAAAAGAAACATTTTCGAGAAAAGAAGATGGATGTGCAAATATAAAGAATATAAAATATACAGAGTTCAAACTCAGGTAAATAAAAATCTACACAAGGTGATTTGGAAAGCCAGAAATTCCAAGAAATCTTTCAAATGGATACATAACAACAAAACCAAAAAGGCATTAGCATAATATGGTTAAAAAAATATGCCTCAGGGACAGACACCTGACACTTGAGATGATGTGAAGCAGAATGCAGCAAAGCCTAAAGGAGTTGGAAGTCCTGATTCTCATTTTTCATCAGATATGACTCCAGGAGACCCCATGAGAAACACATGAAACAAACTACTTTCCAAAGCAACTACGTTGCACAATGGCCTGTAAACTTTAAGAAAGGCATAATCCATTCAAAATTTCTTAGACTGTGTTGATCAAAAGAGTTGTTAGTTTTCAGAGATGGAAAGATGTGAGGGATTCATCATCAACTCCCTCCATTTATAACAGAAGAAACTGAGGCTTAGAGAGAAAATTACTTACTCAAGTTCTTAGCACTAGTTAAGCGGAAGATGAGAAATGGAGACAGTGGCTTCCATGTTCTCTGTT
Source organism: Rhinopithecus roxellana (assembly GCF_007565055.1). Classification (NCBI taxonomy): domain Eukaryota; kingdom Metazoa; phylum Chordata; class Mammalia; order Primates; family Cercopithecidae; genus Rhinopithecus; species Rhinopithecus roxellana. The sequence continues at coordinate 89,628,475 of NC_044553.1, read as the reverse complement.
TGGTACTCTTTCCACTACCCACTCTACTCTTCCACAGGTGAGTTATGGGCTATTTTGCTTTACAGGCATACCTCAGATACATTATAGGATCAGTTCCAGACCACCACAATAAAGCAAGTATCTCAATAAAGTAGCCACACAAATTTTTTGGTTTCCCCGTGCATGTAAAAGTTGTGTTTACAATACACTGTAGTCTATAAAGTGCGTAACAGCTTCATGTCTAAAAAGCAAAAACAGACATACCTTAATTTAAAAATACTTTACTGCTAAAAAATGCTAACAATCATCTGAACCTTCAGCGAGTTGTAATCTTTTTTGCTAGTGGAGGGTCTTGCCTTCATGTTGATGGCTGCTGACTCATCATAGTGGTGGTTGCTGAAGGCTGAGGTGGCTGTGGCAATTTCTTAAAATAAGATGACAATGAGGCCGGGCATGGTGGCTCACGCCTGTAATCCCAGCACTTTGGGAGGCCGAGGCGGGCAGATCACAAGGTCAGGAGTTCAAGACCAGCCTGGCCAACATGGTGAAACCCCATCTCTACTAAAATACAAAAATTAGCTGAGCGTGGCGGTGAGCACCCGTAATCCCAGCTACTCAGGAGGCTAAGGCAGGAGAATCGCTTGAACCCAGGATGTGGAGCTTGCAGTGAGCGGAGATTGTGCCACTGCACTCCAGCCTGGGCAACAGGGTGAGACTCTTGTCTCAAAAAAAAAAAAAAAGACAATGAAGTTTGTGGCTTTGATTGACTCTTCCTTTCATGAAAGATTTATCTGTAGCATGTGATACTGTCTGACAGCATTTTATTCACAATGGAACTTCTTTTAAAATTGGAGTCAATCCTCTCAAACCCTGCCACTGCTTGATCAACTAAGTTTATGTAATGTTCTAAATCCTTTGTTGTCATTTCAATATTGTTCACAGCATTTTCAGGAGTTGATTCCCTCTCAAGATACCACTCTCTTTGCTTATCCATAAGAAGCAACTCCTCATTCGTTGAGGACTGGTCATGAGATTGCAGCAATTCAGTCAAATCTTCAGGCTCCACTTCTCATTCTAGTTCTCTTGCTATTCCCATCACATCTGCAGCTATTCTCTCTATTGAAGTCGAACCTCTCAAGGTCATCCATGAGGGTTGGAATCAATCCCTTCCAAACTCCTGTTAATGCTGATATTTTGACTTCCTCCTGTGAATCACAAATGTTCCAAATGGTATCTAGAATGGTGAATCCTTTTCAGAAGGTTGATTTGTTTTGCCTAGATCCATCAGAGGAATTACTATCTATGGCAGCTACAGCCTTAAGAAATGAATTTCTTAAATAGTAAGACTTGAAAATCAGAATTACTCCTTGACCCATGAGCTGAAGATTGGATGGTGTGTCAGCAGGCATGAAAACATTTGGCCGGGTGCGGTGGCTCACGCCTGTAATTCCAGCACTTTGGGAAGCAGGCTGAGGCGGGCGGATCACGAGGTCAGGAAATCGAGACCATCCTGGCTAACATGGTGAAACCCTGTCTCTACTAAAAATACAAAAAATTAGCCGGGTGTGGTGGCGGGCGCCTGTAGTCCCAGCTACTCGGGAGGCTGAGGCAGAAGAATGGTGTGAACCCGGGAGACGGAGCTTGCAGTGAGCGGAGATCGTGCCACTGCACTCCAGCCTGGGCGATAGAACAAGGCTCTGTCTCGAAAAAAAAAAAAGGACAGGACAGGACAGGACAGGACAGGACAGGACAGGACAGGACAGGACAGGAAAGGACAGGACAGGAAAGGAAAGGACAGGACAGGACAGGACAGGAAAGGACAGGAAAGGACAGGACAGGAAAGGACAGGAAAGGACAGGAAAGGACAGGAAAGGACAGGAAAGGACAGGAAACGAAAGGACAGGAAAAAGGAAAAAGGAAAAAGGAAAAAGGAAAAGAAGGAAAGGAAAGGAAAGGAAAGGAAAGGAAAGGAAAGGAAAGGAAAGGAAAGGAAAGGAAAGGAAAGGAAAGGAAAGGAAAGGAAAGCAAAGGAAAGCAAAGGAAAGGAAAGGAAACAAAACATTCATCTCCTTGTATATCTCCATTAGAGCTCTTGGGTAACCAGGCGGATAGTCAATGAGTAGTAATATTTTGGGGGAAAAAAAATGTTTTTCTGAGCAGTGGGCCTCAACAGTGAATACAGAATATTTGGTAGACCATGCATAAACAGAGGTGTTGCCATCTAGGCTTTGCTGTTCCATTTACAGAGCATAGGCAGGGTGGATTTACGTGGTTGTTAGACACCCTAAGATTTTCAGAATGGTAAATGAGCACTGGCTTCAACTTAAGTCACACCAGCAGCATAAGTTCCTAACAAGAGAGTCAGCCTGGCCCTAGCTTTGGCATTGATTTTTCCTCTGCAGCTGTAAAAGTCACAGATGGCAACATCTTCTAATAGATCGTTGTTTCACCTACATTGAAACTCTGTTGTTTGTATAGCCACCTTCATCAATGTCTCAGCTAAATCTTCTGGAAAACTTGCTGCAGCTTCAGCTTCTACAACAGCACTTGGTGCTTCACCTTGTACTTTTACGTTAGAGAGATGGCTATTTTCCTTAAACCTCATAAGCCAACCAAGCTCTGCTACTGTCCAACTTTTCTTCTGCAGCTTCCTCAACTCTCTTAGCCTTTATACAATTGAAGAGAGCCAAGGCCTTGCTCTGTGTTAGGCTTTGGCGTAAGGAATGTTGTGGCTGGTTTGATGTTTTATCCAGACCACTGAAACTTTCTCAATTATCAGCAACAAGGCTGTTTTACTGTCTTATCATTCATGTGTTCACTGGAGTAGCAATTTTAATTTCCTTCAAGAACTTTACCTTTAAATTCACAACTTGTCTAACTGATGCAAGAGGCCTAGCTTTTGGTCTGTTTCAGCTTTTGGCATGCCTTCCTCACTAAGCTAAACCATTTCTAGCTTTTGATTTAAAATGAGAGACGTGTGACTCTTCCTTTCACTGGAACACTCAAAGGCCATTATAAAGTTATTAATTGGCCTAATTTCAATACTGTTGTGTCTCGGGGAATAGGGAGGCCTGAGAAGAGGGACAGAAGCTGAGAAACAGCCGCTCGGCGGAGCAGTCAGAACACATACAACATTTATCGATTAAGTATGCTGTAGGGGCCCATTTCATAGTGTCCCAAAGCAATTAAAATAGCAGCTTCAAAGATCTCTCATCACAGATCACTATAACAGATACAGCAACAATGCAAAAGTTTGCAATATTGCAAGAATTATCAATCTATGGCACAGAGATATGAAAGGGGCATACGTTGTTGGAAAAAATGGCACCGACAGTTTTGTTCCACACAAGGTTGCCACAAACCTTCAATTTGTTTGAGCGCAGTGACTCACGCCTATAATCACAGCACTTTGGGAGGCCAAGGTGGGTGGATCACGAGGTCAGGAGTTCAAGACCAGCCTGACCAACACAGTAAAACCCCATCTCTACTAAAAATACAAAAATAAGGCAGGTGTGGTGGCGCCTGCCTATAATCCCAGCTACTCAGGAGGCTGAGGCAGGAGAATTGCTTAAACCCGAGAGGTGGAGGTTGCAGTGAGCTGAGATTGCATCACTGCACTCCAGCCTGGGCGACAGAGCGAGACTTCATCTCAAAAAAAAAAAAAAAAAAAAAGCAACCCCCAATATCTGTAAAGGGCAATAAAACGAGGTGTGCATGTGATTTGTTTACACCCATAAGAGTTGCTTTTCTGTCCCAATTCTAGTAGTCTGTAGGTGGTATCCAGACTTCATTTAAATGTTAAAAATGGTTTCCACAACACATAGATTGTTTTTATCTGTTACTCTTTTCTTCCCCTAACAGGAATACCAGTTCTCAAAGTACAAGTCCCATCAAGTTGGATCAAAAGCTAATGCTGATACCATAACATGCCATTATACGTCATTACTCATCCTGGTTTGCAAAACCCATCTACCGCTTCATTAATATTTCATAAAAAACACTACCATTTCCCTCACTAATTCTAGTGAAGTGATTTTGTTTTACAGTAACATGAAAGAGAAATCGGTGGGGACAGTGATTACCCAACAGGCAGGATCGTCTTGGAATTAGAGAACTTAAGAATCACTGTAGCAATGGAATAAAACACATCTCACTGACGGAGTACTTTAAGCACAAAGAGTTAACAGTGGGTTCCACAAACAATTGTAAAATCAAGTATCTAATAAAATCATTGAAATGCAAAAAAAAATTTTATTGAATACTTGCCACATGTTAGAGACTGTTTTAAAACTTTTACAAATATTGTCACTAATCCTCACGAAATCCCCCAAAGGCAGGTATTACACAAATTAGGAAAGTGAGCAGTGCCAAGCTGTATATATACAATGGGCATAGAGGTGGCAAAATAGAAGGGAATGAGAGCACCAAGTGGGACGTGGTTTCAGTTTTCCTTACAGAACAGTAAGCACACATTCTCTGGACTGTATATGCATGTGAGGTGCTGAGTACCCTGATATGCAAACAAAAGCAAAAGCATGTTACTTAGGTGGAACATTTACAGAGGGGTTGGGAAAACTATGGCTACCCTCCCACCACCCTATATACCTCTTAGCACCACACAAAAATAGAGGACCCCAAAGTTAAAGTAACTTGCTCACATTGATATAGCAATTATGGCCAGAGCTGGCATTTGAACCCAGGTCTGTAAGGTTCCAAAGCCTTGTCTTTTTCTTTCTTTCTTTCTTTTGAGATGGAGTCTTGCTCTGTTGCCCAGGCTGGAACACAGTGGCATGATCTCAGCTCACTGCAACCTCCACCACCCAGGTTCAAGTGATTCTCCTGCCTCAGCCTCCCATGTAGCTGGGATTACAGGCATGTGCCACCATGCCGGGCTAATTTTTGTATTTTTAGTACAGACAGGGTTTCACCATGTTGGACAGGCTGGTCTCAAACTCCTGGCCTCAAGCGATCCACGCATCTCGGCCTCCCAAAGTGCTAGGCTTACAGGCGTGAGCCACCACACCCAGCGCCTTGTCTCCTTCTACTCTATCATCATATCCCCTTTTCTGTTAATGCTCCAGAGTGTCTAAGTACCATATATAATTAGTAGCTAACAATTTCAGAAATCACCAAATATGAAAAATAAGTTATACTTCTAAGAAGGCTAAACTACCATCTAGAATTTTCTAATGCGCTAGAATAGCATTTACACTAACAGATTCAATGCCTCCTAAGGTAAAGCTCTAGTGTATTTTAAAACACATACAAATGGGAGTCTCTTTTTTTGCCTGGAGAACAGGGAGGAAAAGAGGGAAAAGAGGGGAGGTCTCCCTTAGGAGACCAAAGCTGGTTTAAGACCAAGCTGGTCCATATGAATCACAGAATTTTTGGATTATGCTAAACACTCAGTTTAAAATCTGGGTATAATCCAATGACATCCAATATCTTAATCATAATTTGAGAGACTGAAATGCCTACATTTTAAGGAGGAATTCATTCATTTAATAAATTTCGGCCGGGCGCGGTGGCTCAAGCCTGTAATCCCAGCACTTTGGGAGGCCGAGACGGGCGGATCACGAGGTCAGGAGATCAAGACCATCCTGGCTAACATGGTGAAACCCCGTCTCTACTAAAAATACAAAAAACTAGCTGGGCGAGGTGGCGGGCGCCTGTAGTCCCAGCTACTTGGGAGGCTGAGGCAGGAGAATGGCGTGAACCCGGGAGGCGGAGCTTGCAGTGAGCCGAGATTGCGCCACTGCACTCCAGTCTGGGCGACAGAGCGAGACTCCGCCTCAAAAAAAAAAAAAAAAGAAAAAAGAAAAAGAAAAAATAAATTTCAAGAAGACCTGGGCTAGGTAGGAAGTATTAGGGATGCCACAGACATGTGCAGGACACAGTTCCTTCTTGGGAGTGCTTACATCTAATTAGAAAAATCAGATAAATATGTGAAAAGACAAAAAAAAAAAAGTAGCAAATGAACAAATTCCCAAAATGGTGAGTTGCCAAGAAGCAGACAAACTGAAGGAAGGAAAAGGCACTGTGTTTTTTCAGGAAACAAAAGTAGCACTTTAAGTCATCCCTTGAAGGGAAAATGAGAATTAGAACTAGAGGTGAGGGAGTGGGGAATACGTGAAAGTCCAGAAACAGGGAAATAAAGAAAGGCTATTTAAATCAAATCAATACCAAATGCTGGTGAGGATGTGGAGCAGCAGAAATTCTCACTCACTGCTGGTAGGAATGCAAAATAGTACCACTACCCTGGAAGACAGTTTGGCAGTTTCTTATAAAACTAAACACACTCATTACCTATAACAAGTAATAAAAGTAAATGCAAAGTAAAAAAAAAACTAAACGTACTCTTACCATACAATAAATACAGCAATCACACTCCTTGGTATTTACCCGAAGGAGCTGAAATCTTATGTTCATTAAAAAACTTGTACACGGATATTTATATTAGCTTTATTCATAATTGTCAAAACTGGGAAGCAACTAAAATGTCCTTCAGTAGGTGAATGGATAAACTATGGTACATTCAACCAATAAAATGTTATTCAACACTAAACTAAATGAGCTATCAAGTCTTGAAAAGACATGAAGGAACCTTTAGTGCATATCACTAAGTAAAAGAAGCCCATCTGAAAAGAGTACATGTTGTGTGATTCCAACTATATGACAGTCTGGAAAAAGCAAAATTATGGAGACAGTAAAAGGATCAGTGGTTGCTAGGGAGTGGAAGGTGGTGGGTGATGAAGAAGTGGAGCACAGAGGATTTTCAGGGCAGTGATGTATGGTATGTAGGGTACTATAATGGTGGATACATATCATTACACATTTGTCTAAACACATAGAATGTCCAACACCAGGAATGAGCCCTAATGTGAACTACGAACTCTGGGTGATAATGATGTGTCAATGTAGGATCATCAATTGTAACAAATGTACCACTCCGGTGGGAGTGGGGGGGAGGTGTTGATAATGGGGGAGGCTGTGCTTGTGTACGGACAGGGGCATATGAGAAATCTCTGTACTTTCCTCTCAATTGTGCTGTGAACCTAAAACTGCTCTTAAAAAATTAAATTTTCAAAAATAAATATACAGATGTCCTCATAGAAAGGCAAACTGATGTGTGTATAAGGACATTCATAGAGTACTGCTTAAATATGGTACATTCACATAATAAATATTATGCAGCTATAAAAAGAATGTGGGAACTTTATATGTACTGAAATACATATTGCTAAGTAAAAAAAGCAAGGTACAGAAAATGTGTAGTGTGCCACCATTTGTGTGCTTACAAAAAATATTTATACATATGTTTGCATATACTTATATATTCATGAACTATCCATAGAAAGATACAGAAGAAAGTCATAACCGATACCTCTGTTGGCTGATGATACAGGTAGGCTAAAACCAGGGACTGTGCTCTGCAGAAGGCAGGTAGACTAGAGAAGATCCTCTGCATCAAATTAAGAGGTTTAGATAGCATGCAAACTCAAGAGCAAGGTTTCTCAACAGTGGCACTTGTGACATTTGGGGCCAGGTAATTCTTTATTGTGGGAGCCACTCTATACATTGTAAAATATTTAGCAGTATCTCTGGCCTCTCCCACTAGATGCTGGTAGTACTCTCCTCCCACATCTAGTTGTGACTACCAAAAATGTCTCTAGACATTGACAAATGTCCCCTGTAAGGCAAACATCACACCTGGTCGAGAAGCACTGCTCAAGAGCCACACGGTCATCTTCAACCTACAAAACATTCTAGTGCTACATTCCTGTAAATTAACAACAAATCCAATACGCATTCAGATATAGATCTGAGGAATATATTAGGCATCGTTTTCAGATGACCTTCATATAACAGTCACAGTTTCTCACGCTGAGATCATTCAAGTCCCTTTGCAAATCTGAACTATCATTTTTAAACATATCTACTCCATCACAAAAGTCTCTTTTCTGCATTGGTTGAATATAAATGATAAGGAACTAAATACAAAAGCCAGGCAGATATTCAGCAGTACACAGAGAGTGTGCCAGATCCTGCAATGGGCTCCTGAATGATGCACCGACCTTAAGGGATCTCTGTGGCTATTTCACCAGTCAGTAGACTAGCCTCCCCACTCTGCAAAGCCCATCCCCAAATAGCATGCACGCTCCAGCGCCAAGATCTTCTGGGATGCCAAGGAAGGCAACTCTCCCACAGAAATCTATCAGAAAAATCACATTTTGCTCAGCTTTTGAAAAACTAAAATAACTGTTCACACAATAAAAACGTAATTACTCACATTATGTTAATAATGTTTTTTCTTATAACTCCTAATGACCACACAAAATCTAAGACACTATTCAAAAGTCATGAAAGGTATCAACCCTGACTTCAAGGAGATTATCAAGAGAAGGGTTAGTCAAGAGAGGCTTAATTTTATTAAGCATAAAGCCATTTCTAATATACCACAATGAATAAGATTTTAAAAAAAAAGATATCCAACAGACTTGAATATTTTTCAAACACGGATCTAAGACTTTTGTTATTTTCCTGTGTCTTTTCTTTTGCCAAAGCCAGAAATCCAATAATACCCTGGCAATCTTGGCTTCATATGTTGAAGTAATTCATTGCTTCAGCACTGTCGTAGTTGAAAGTTCTGGATTTCGTTCTCATGAAATCATGCTCTTCAAATTCTAGCACTGTGCCGACTACTTTTGCTTAGCTCTCCAAAGGTTGGCTCTCATTTGTGGAATTGACCTCCAATGACCTCACTCTTGCAATATATACACCTGTGAGTCACTATGGAAGATGCTTAAAAGTGTCCGCGGAGAAAAAAAGAAACTCACCATTCTAACTACTTCAGGGTAAGTCTGCTCTGTCAAACAGCCTCTGCTTATTGTAATGTAGTCCACCAGTTCATTAAGAGTGGAGCGCTTGTATTCTTTCATTTTAAGATCAGATAGCGTGTCCATGAAGTCAAAAATGACACAGCACTGCTGAAGTTTCTTTAGGAACAGTTCAGGCTGCTCTGAGGATGGAACGTCTAAGAAAAAAAAAGGAAATGGTGTAAGTCTGTCATCAATTTCCAGGTAACAGGAATTCTCTGTGAAAGTTACTTCAAAGGCAAGCTCAAAAAAAATAAGAATTCACATGACAACAGTGTTCTTTTTCACAGTTACACATGGTTGGAAGGGGATACCATATCTACTACTTCAGTGACCTTGTCTTTGAAAACTACATTGTATCAACAAAATTGACGTATTTTCTATTCCACAACCAAGGAATGACCAAAATCCCAAAAGACTTTACAAGGTTGAAGCAAATTTTAACCAAAAACACCCCAATGTCAATACCTTTAAATCTAAAAACACTGAAAAAGGTCAAACCTTCCCTTATAAGAAAGCTTTCACTGTTGGTTTAAATTAGTTTTACTAAAAAATTTCAAAGTAGAAATGTCAGTTGATTCATTTTAATTTCATGCTGACATCCTTGGTATTTAAAGCTATTGTTGTGTGTTTATATTTTTTTGTTTTGTTTTGGCTTGATCTGTATGAAGTTTCTTTGTGAAAGAAACCTGAAAAATCTACAAAATGAAACAATACCAACTCTCAAAAAGAGCACACCAGTAATAGGAAAATAAGAGTAAATGCCACATAAATCTACATTCTCTTTTTACCCATCTTCTTGTACTGTGAGAGAAAACCACTAACATCTTATATTAATATGTTCCCAGAATGGACATCTGCTCTTTTCCCACAAACAGCAGGTCAGACATTTGGCTTGGTGTTGTTTCTAAAAAAATATGTAGAAATTTTAGGTTAGTTGAAATTCCCCAGCCAGAAAGGAGCCTGATCTACAGTTGGACTTCAAATATACCAACTAAGCTGTAGACAGCCTATTCCCTCCTATCTTCTTTCCAATATTTTATCCCCCCAAACCAGAGCTTCCCTGGAAAAGCAATGAAAACTATAACCAGGGTAGGCTCTGCTGCCTTCATCCAAGGTGATTAGCTCATTAATCCTCAGAACAACCTTAGAAAGAAGCAGGTGGCATTATTCTCCATTTTTCACACACACACACAAAATAGAGATAATCACTGAGGTCCCACTATGAATGGGTTACAGAGCTGGGCAAAGTGCCCAGGTCTCTAACCACACTCCCATGTTCCTTTTGTACTAATCAAGAAGGACCTTAACAGTGTGTAGTCACCTGCAATCATCCTCAGTGGCCAGTCTTCTGGTAAATGCTTTACGATGGAATCCTGGCTTGGGCTGCCTGCTCCCTGGGGAGGAGGGCAACAGCATACAACACCCCGCTGAAAGCCACCAGCAGCAGAAAGTGAAGGCCAGCCTCATTTTCCCAGGATCCACCAGGCTCCTCTCTACAACCTTCTACCCCGCCTTACACCCCACAACTCAAATGCCAGCATGGCTACCCGGGACCTCACAGGCAATTCCCGCAAAACACTGCCAGTTAAGTAAACCTAGATGAGAGTAGACAGGACACCTAAATACATAAGCTTTCTCTACCAGACATTAGAGAACAAGAAGCAGTCCATATTTTTGAAGGTATAGCATCACTGCTACTCTCAGCAAAAACCAGCAGTGAATTTAGAAATTATTAACCAGTGAGTTTCCCTTCCCCCATCTCTCCTAGGTCCCCAAAAGCACAATGTATCTTACAGTCATGATATAGGTCTTATCCTATGCCCCCCAACATTTAATCGGTTTTAAAATATTTAGCCTTAGACTTTAAGAACTAAATTCAGTCAGACCAAACTCTCTAAGTGCTACCTGCTTTAGGCGTTTAAAATAAATAAATAAAAACAAAATAAGGCTGCTTAAGCACAGGACCATCACGGTTAATTACTAAAATTTTTTGAGATCGAAATCAGACCCCAGACCTGGCAACCAAATGGGAATACTGACGCTGCAAAAGGGGCAAGAAAAAGCTTTTGGTTTTTTTTTTTTTTTTTTGGTTTTTTGAGATGAAGTCTCATTCTGTCGCCCAGGCTGCAGTGCAGTGGTTGCTCACTGCAACCTCCGCCTCCAGGGCTCAAGCAATTCTCCTGTCTCAGCCTCCTGAGTAGCTGGGCTTACAGGCACCCACCACCACACCCAGCTAATTTTTGTATTTTTAGTAGAGACAGGGTTTTGCCATGTTGGCCAGGCTGGTCTCGAACTCCTGACCTCAGGTGATCTGCCCACCTTGGCCTCCCAAAGTGTTGGGATTACAGGCGTGAGCCACCGCCCTGGCCAAGAAAAAGCTTATTAATGTAGCATTCATTACAGGTCAAAATCTTCAGGGAAATTTTAATTAATTCAATTTTGATATAGTGACTTTAATAAAGTCTAAAAATCAGACTATTTACATGGAGAACTCCTTAACACCACACATATAAATCATAAAAGCATCTATGAATTGTAGCCTTTCCTCCAAAAGTACATCATCATTTAAGCAGTGACAACAACAATTAATATTTGTGGTCACTGCAATAGTACTCAAGAGATTCACATACTTAGCAGTTCAAAAAATTCAGGCAGTTAACACTTAGTCCTGCTTTTTAATGTTAGGCAGTTGAAATTTATCCTTTATTTGTGCAAATTGATATAATATCATAGACAAATGTAAAGCAGGCTATCCACCTGTCCAGCGGAATAAGGATAATAACTCACATTTATTGAATATACTGGGTACATTTATTGGGCACTTTGTCTAAGCACTTATACATATTATATCTCCTTTAATCCTTTCAATGGCCTTCTGCAGTAGGTACCATTTCTAATTTTACAAATGAGTAAACCAAAACACAGATCCAGTGACTTGCCCATAGTTACACAGTTAATAAGCAGTGGAGACAGGATTCAAACCCAAGTGGACTGGCTCCAGAGCCTGGACCCTTCACCACTGTGCAATGCAACACTGAAACACAGTGAAAGACCAGAGTAATACCCTATTCCAGAACACAGCGTGTGTGCAAAGACAGAAGAGGAGGAAGAAAGCAGACAAAATGAACAAATGACTCCCCATTCATAAAGTATCATGCTACACCCCTTCCCTATCTCCCCTCTAGCTCATGCCCCAAGGATTCACACATAGAGCAAAAGCTGTGATTTGTCCTTTATCATAGACTAAATTATTTCTAAAATGACCTACCTTCATTAGATTAAAAAACTTACACAGTCAAGATGAACCAAAAGGGGGTTCTTAAAGAGGAATTCCCTTATGGTAACAATTCAGGAAAGTTTTATACATGTTAAAGGATGACCAGTCCAAACAAGAGGTTCTTCCTGTAATGTCTGGGCCTCAGACTGTCCCACATAGTAAGACTGCTCCCAACCTCCTCCCTCATCTACCTAGTCGCAGGGGAGTGTGAAAAGGTAGAATGGGAGAAGGCAGGACAGGCCAGAGATCAGAGAAGGAACAATCTCTGAGTAGTGCAGAAGGTTTCCACTATATAAGAAAAGTTTAGTGTCTATGTAAGCAGTCCCCGAAGTAGATCCAAATATTCTTTTTAAAGAAACAGTTATTAAAAGGATTGCTTATGAAGCCATAAAGAGAATCTCATAAAAAACAAAAAGATATCATAAAGGCAAGAATTCTGACCACAATATAGTAACACTAGATTTTAACAAGTAAAAGCTACCCACCTCCAAAATCCAAGTCACCTGGAAATCTAAAAACTTCAGAAGTCAAGACTGAAGAAAAAAACAAATTATAATCATCAAGAAATAAATGTGAATTAGGAAAATTAAAGGTCATCTTAGAACCCCAAAGCAGACCAGGCAGTGGATGCTTCTGTCATCTATCTTCCAGTGAAAACCTCTGGCCAGCAGAGGCCATCCCTGCTCCCAGGAAAGGGATCCCACAGAAGCACAGCCATAAATAATGAGCAATCAATAAGCGATTATGTAATACTGTGAAGGTCACTGGCACAATGACTCCTCCATCCAAGGTTAGTATGTATTCAAAAGAGAGAATAATTGATCCCATTATCACAGCTTGATAAGATCTCATAAGGTCAGATTCCACTGCTCTGGAAGAATTCTTAAAATTAAGTTGGTTTCCAGAATATGTTTCTCCACCAAGAAAAGAATGCAATGACCAGCTAAACTGTATTTCTCACTGTACTGTACTTCTCTTTACTTTTTAGCAGTAGTCATTCTCCCCGTATGTCTTTATATCACCGTCTCCCAGTATTCTCCTATCAATTTTCATCAATAAGCAGGGGAAAATGACTACTCCTACCTCCAAGGTGTTCATTACCTCTGAAGAATTTTTAAATTTATGAGTGTGACATGTAATGGGAAAATGGACATAAAATTCAACATAAAGTGAGGATGCAATCTCAGATTAAGACAAAGATTCTTTTTGTATCTAAAGAAGTCAACAGGATCTATATACAGTTTAGCTCTTGCTGAGGGGCAGTCCCCTCACCCTAATCATGATTTAAAGGGAGGGTGGTTTACAATTTGCAGAAGCAGCTCATTCTTCCCTACTAGTCTGCTTCCATCATTCCACCCTATCTAATGTTTGGGGCACAGAATCATGGATCCAATATCACCCCACATTTTCTTCAGGCCTAGCTCATCCAGCACTTTGGAAAGCAAAAAGTAACAAAGGTAGAAGAAATAAAATATGTGCCCAATCTCCTGGGTTTGGTACTCTGGGACTCCAATCAACAAAAGTTGTTAAAAACCAGAACGTTAAATTCACATTTGCAAATATGCCAGCCAAGTAAATAAAGGGGGCCCACATCATTATATCTATTACCCATGATATCATAAAAATAAGGTTAATTGTTTCAAAAAAATAAGTTAATAAAGAAAATGTGGACTGGTAAATTATTTATACATAAACTATTGAAATGCATGTGGAAATAGAGTGAACAAATATTTCTATAAAACGTTCATATGTCTGCATTGGAAGCTAAACTATAACATTACTTGAGCTAATGAACAATATGTATAATATTCAATGAATATCTATAAATTATATTTATATTTCCATTCAAAAGATCTAAAATAAAATTCATCTAAATTAACAATACTTCTTACCTGAAAATGTCCTAAGGTATTAATCACTTAGCCCTTTTACTTCTATTTCTCCAACTTTCACAAAAAAATAACAGGACCAGCACATAATAAGAATAGTAAGTATGGTCTCTGATCCCACAGAACTTTCTCTTAAGGTGTACAAATCCTCATCTATGTATTCTCTGTCCTTCACGTGCAACTCTCCATAAACTTCAACAAAATCACTGAGAATTTTACTTGCATAAGACATATGAGTCTATATTTACAGAAAACTAACAGTGTCTCATAGTTCTAAGGAGATGCTTAATACTAAAACATTATCATAAATAAAACATTATGAAGTAGATTGAGCCACGATAGACTGAAGCTAGGTACACTAAGAAATATGGTAAAATGCCAAATCGCCTGCCCATGTAGTCTGTCCAAATCATTGCCATCAATTTTACCTCTACCTTTTTGGAGCACGTATTCCAAGAAACCTAAAAATAATCCTATTTTATTAGTAGAATTAAGCTTCCATTATAGGAATTGCTTTTGACACCAGTAAATCACAGATATAACCAACAATATTTACTCAAAACAAGGAGACAACTATAAGCCTTTATAATGAATCAAACAATAAACTTAGACTTCATGTCCTATGAACTGGAGCCAAATATAACATGTTGATTACACAGGATATTTCAATACACATAAGCAAATAAGAAACTAACCCAGAACCAATCTGTAAACTAAAATAAGCATCAAACACTTGACCATTCCAATTACTTTATTATTGTATTCAAAGAAGTGAGTTCAAAGATGTTTGTTGTTGATGATGGTGGTGATGGTGGTGATGGGATATTTCACTGCTAAGCATTTGTATTTTATAAAAGTGACTCTGGTGATTTCAATATGTGGCTACGGTTAAAAAGCACTGTTTTTAAAGTAAGCACTCTAAAATCCTTCTTTCACTCCCTCCTCCTTTAAATTCTTTCTCTCCATTATTTAAAGCTAGCAGTGAAAACTTTTAGTTTCCAAGCTAAGGAAGGTCCCTGGAAACATTTACAACAGTGAAAGCGTTCTTTCTTGGCCTTGGCTATACTAGGTGAATGTGGAGTTGGCAGCTTTTAGAAATCTTGCCAATCTGTTAGGAAGCTTGAAAAACACTTTGCTGATTATTAGCACACGTATTTTTTAAAGGTTCAAAACATGTGTCATAGAATGACTAGCACAGATATAAGAATGTCAAAAGGATGAAAGGATGAGATCAAGGTGTGGTACTGACTGAAATTTCCAGGTGAAAAGAACAGAAACAATAATAATCATGAACACTTACTACTATAAAGCACTGTACTAAGCTCCTGACACACATTATCCCTTTTAATCCTCAAAATATCTTAGGTGTGGCCACTATTAATATCCCAGTTTTTCAAATGAGAAAGCTGATGCCCAGAAAGGCTAAGCCATTTGTCCAACATCACACACTAGGAAGGGCTGCAGCTAGTATCTGAACCCCAGTAGCTTACTGCCCCAGCAGTCTTACTGCAGGGGAGGGAAGGAGCATCCCAATAACGATGATGATAATGGTGATGATCATACTAAATAACAGCAACTAACTCCCATTAGAGCTGTAGATATACTTCCATTGTTATGACTAGTCATTTAAGAGAAGTTGCAATATAAAAGTAAAAAAAAAAAAAAAAATTGGTTAGCTTTTCTATTAAATACAAATGTTCACATGTTTTAAAACTTGAAACAGTATAAAATCAGCCTTAAGCTAGTGAACAAGTACACACAGGTAAGTTTAAGTTTTAGATAATAACATATTAATTATTCTTCCCAAATTAGACAATCAACACGTATTTATTATTATTGTGTCATGAAGCTCTCCAGTTTCCCTTTCCCAAAAGCTAACAATACGCTCTCCAATTTATAAATAAAACCCAAAGGTCACCACCACTAGTACAGACTAGTATGGCTTCAAGCAGCAAAATCACATGATTCAGGGCTTTCATGTTATTTTGACACAATGATCTAATCAGAAGAAAAAGAAAATACGCTCACATGCACACATACACACATGCACACAGTGATAAATGACACAAAGTGATAAATGTACACAATGATAAATGACACAGTGTTTCCAACACTGCATGTTATCCCCCATGCTTTATCTTCTAATGCCAAGGTGGTTACTGAAACTTGTCAACACAGGAAAAAATATTTTAAAACTGATCAACTCCTAATTAGAGGTTTAATTATTTTCCTGCCACCAAACTCACCACAGGACAGATGCCACCAAAGGTTCTGACAAAGTCAATGTCTTTAGTATTAATTCATTTTCTAAGGGCTTATTTCCAGGGCAGTGATGCCAGGAGGAAAAGAACCGAGGCCTTTTGAATATGAGGAACTCCTGGAGCTTGATAGACTTTACTAAAAAAGAGCTACAAGAATTATACAGTATTCTACAGTATGCATGTCAGTGGTTCCCTCTTTTGAGGATGTCAGGTGCCAGTAAAATTACAAAAAAAAAAAAAGGCATTTTGTCCATTTTTCTTCAGGTAAAGGCATTAAAAACATAGCCACCATTTATTTTCACTATAATTTCATAAAAATAAAGCTCCTTTATAATAACAAAAGAAGAGAAAGAACAACCATAGAATAAAAGACAATCCTTCCTTTAAAAAGGAGGGATGGTGCTAGGCACGTTGGCTCCCACACAAAATTCCAGCACTTTGGGAGGCCAAGGTGGGAGGATCATTTAAAAGCCAGGTGTTTGAGACTAGCCTAGGCAACGCAGCGAGATCACGTCTCTACAAAATTTAAAAAAAAAAAAAAAAAAAAAAATGCTGGGCTTGGTGGCATATGTCTGTAGTCCCAGGTACTTGGGAGGCTGAGGTGGGAGGATCACTTGATCCCAGGCTGCAGTGAGCCCTAAGTGTGCTACTGTACTCCACCCTAGACAATAGAGTGAGACCTTGTCTCAAAAAGATATAAATAAAAATAAAAAGGAGGGTGGGCAATCATCCCTCATACACAGACACATACACATACACATGTATGTGCACACATACACACACAGAGTTGTATATTCTCTCCCTTGACCTTCCTCTCTCTTCTTATTTTTCACCTTTCCCAGTACAGCCAACAACTTTTCCAAGGGCCTGTATTTGGGGATCTCTGAGCCATATTACTTCTTTGTTCCAACATTTTTCTAGAAACACAGAAAACAGAATTCTAGCTGTAATGACAGTACTGATTTCAACTGTATTTTTTTTTTTAGATGGAGTCTCACTCTGTTGCCCAGGCTGGAGTGCAGTGGCGCGATCTTGGCTCACTGCAAGCTCTGCCTCCTGGGTTCAAGCCATTCTCCTGCCTCAGCCTCCTGAGTAGCTGGGACTACAGGCACCAGCCACCATGCCCGGGCAATTTTTTGTGTTTTTGGTAGAGGCAGAGTTTCACCGTGTTAACCAGGATGCTCTCGATCCCCTGACCTCGTGATCTGCCCGCCCTGGCCTCCCAAAGTGCTGGGGATTACAGGTGTGAGCAACCACGCCGGGCCTTCAACTGTATTTAGATCATCATAAAAGCTGAGAGGATAAATCATACGTTCTGCAATTGTAAAGGAACAGCAGCCATGTGAGTCCTTAAAACTCTTAACACAAAATTCCCATGAAACTGCACTTACCTCCATTCAAGCACTTGCTACATTATACTGCAACTTTTTTTTTAACCAGCACTACACCTGCCTTGCACGTTTTAATAAACTGTTCGTAGCAGGCGTTTTAGAATATAGTAGGTACGTAATGTTAGTTGAGTAAGTAAATTCTACATATTGCATCTTATTTCCCCATGTTTTCATTTTTAAATTATAAGTTTATTCCTCTAGAAATAAAATTAGACTAAAGAATAAAGGAAAAGGCTTGATATAATGTATTTAATAAAATAAATTATTTCCTAGTATATTAATAATATCAAGTCATGAAATGCAAATTTTAAAACTAAGATGGTTTTATGGCCAGGCACAGTGGCTCATGCCTGTAATCCCAGCACTTTGAGAGGCCGAGGTGGGCAGATCACCTGAGGTCGGGAGTTCGAGACCAGCCTGACCAACATGGAGAAACCCCATCCCTACTAAAAATACAAAATTAGCCGGGTGTGGTGGCGCATGCCTGTAATCTCAGCTACTCGGGAGGCTGAGGCAGGAGAATCGCTTGAACCCCGGAGGCGAAGGTTGCGGTGAGCCAAGATGGCGCCATTGCACTCCAGCCTGGACAACAAGAGTGAAACTCCGTCTCAGGGGAAAAAAAAAAACTAAGACGGTTTTTTTTTGTTTTTGTTTTTGTTTTTTGAGGCAGAGTCTCTCCCTGTCACCCAGGCTAGAGGCAATGGCACCATCTCTGCTCACTGCAACCTCCGCCTCCTGGGTTCAAGAGATTCTCCTGCCTCAGTCTCTTGAGTAGCTGAGATTACAGGCATGCGCCACCACACCCGGCTAATTTTTTGTATCTTTTAGTAGAGACGGGGTTTAACCACGTTGGCCAGGATGATCCCAAACTCCTGGCCTCGTGATCGCCCACCTTGGCCTCCCAAAGTGCTGGGATTACAGGCAAGATGGTTTTTAATGACCCAATATGTATGACTATAAGAAGGAGTGAAACAAGCCAGCTTATCTGAAAGAACCTAACTAAAAAAAAAAAAAATGCACAGTTCCTCAGTTCCCTGAACTATGTTCCCCTATTAATATCCAGTAAGATAATGTCTCGTTTTTTTAACAATTTATTTAAAACTCGGAATTGACT
Source organism: Rhinopithecus roxellana (assembly GCF_007565055.1). Lineage (NCBI taxonomy): Eukaryota > Metazoa > Chordata > Mammalia > Primates > Cercopithecidae > Rhinopithecus > Rhinopithecus roxellana. The sequence goes on along the minus strand of NC_044553.1, from coordinate 89,609,685 downwards.
TTTTAAAATAAACAGAATGGTTTATATTCAAGGATAAGAGAAAAATAGGGGAAAAAATTCAAAATGAAGATGAGTACACAACATTAAGTAGTATAATTTGGAAATGCCCTCTACAGCAAAATAACCTGAAAAATTTGTCATTTATCATTTATAAATGAAAAATGGGAAGGTCTAGTGCAAAGGGCATGGGCTCCTCTATTCATTCACTCACTCTATCATTCACTGATTCGCCAAATATTCATTGAACACCCACCAACAGCCAGGGACTACTGTGATTAATATAACGAAGAGGAGACAAAAGTCCTGAGCTTTACATTCTAGCAGGAAGAGGCAAATAATAGAAACTAAAAATAATAAACATGGTATAACATGTATACTATGGGGAATAATAGTGTGCAGGGCAAGGGGGACTAGACACACTGGGGTTGAAGGGTACAATGTTAAACAGAGTGTTCACCTGGAAGATGACATTTGAGCAAATACTTGAAGGAAGTGGGGTAGTCAGCCGAGGCTGTCTGGGGAAGAGGGTCCAAGGAGGGAAATGGCAAGTGCAAGGTACTCTGGCAGGAAGAAGGCGCATGCTGGTGAATCGGATGATCAGCAAAGAAGTGAATGTGGCTGGAGCTGGAGTGGAAAGTGGGGAAGAAAAGGATAGAAGAAAACACAAGCGGCTGCAGAAGATCATCCTGGGTCTTGTGAGACACGGTAAAGACTTTGGCCTGGAATCTGGTTCTGAATTAGAATCACACTTTTCCTGTTTACTGACAATGGACAAGCCACTTACTTCTTCTCTGAGCATTAGTTTCCTTGCATGTAAAATTAAGAAAACATACTTTGGCTGGGCACGGTGGCTCACGCCTGTAATCCCAGCACTTTGGAAGGCCGAGGTGGGCCGATTACCTGAGGTCAGGAGTGCGAGACCAGCCTGGCCAACACGGTGAAACCCCATCTTTACTAAAAATATAAAAATTAGCCAGGCGTGGTGGCGTGTGCCTGTAGCCCCAACTACTTGGGGGGCTGAGGCAGGAGAATCACTCAAACCCGGGAGGCAGAGGTTGCAGTGAGGTGAAATTGTGCCACTGCACTCCATCCTGGGTGACAGAGACTCTGCCTCAAAAAAAAAAAAAGAAGAAAAAGAAAATGTACTTCACAGGGTTGAGTAAAGATTAAACGAAAAATCACTTCTAGGGTGGAAAGTGCTTTCCACAAAAAAGTCATCATTCATTTGACAAATATTTATCAAGTATCTATAAATACTGTATGGAATCGATTTCCTATTTCATAACTTATTAAAACTATCTTCTGTGCAGAAATACTTATATTTGCTATTTCTGGCACATCTTCAAAATTATTTTTAAACAATTTTTAAAATTTATTCTGAAGGGCTTCTAGAAACATTGAATTTTTGACCGGGCATGGTGGCTCACACCTGTAATCCCAGCACTTCGGAAGGCTGAGGCAGGAGGATCGCTTGAGTCAAAGAGTTCGAGACCAACCTGGGCAACATGGTAAAACTCCATCTCTACCAAAAAAACAAACAAACAAAAAAACAACTAACAAAAGATTAGCCAGGCCTGCAGTCTCAGCTACTTAGGAGGCTGAGGTTGGAGGATGGCTTGAGCCCAGGAGGCAGAAGTTGCAGTGAGGCATGATCACACCACTGCACTCCAGCCTAGGTGACACAATAAGACCCTGATTCAAAAAAAAAATTTTTTTAAAGACACATTAATTTTTGGTTAAAATTGTATTCTAGTAATATCAAACTTGAATTAAACAAAGGCCATCTATTTAGAACTCTCAAATAACCATAACTTGTCTTCTCTTCTGCACTTGTCTTTTAAGACAAGGAGCAAATCATAAAAGCATAATTTGACAAAAAGGAATTATGGAACAAACTTCCAGGATGTGCCTGAGAGTCGTCAGCATCACTGAAGCCCAATTTTCAGTCAGGTTCAGAAGTATGAGAAACAAAAATCTTCAAGAAAAAAGATTATTTTTTATTTATGCCATGCTTATAAGGTAAGGAAATAAGTTAATGGAACTAAAGATTTTCAGCAAGCACATAACATTCAATTGACCTCCCCTCTTCCAAACCCGGGCCAAAAAAAAATAGCAATAAAAGGAGACATTATTTTCAAGCATTTCAAGGATAAAATGGCCTATCTACTTTCTGTTTGTTTTGAAGATTAACGTTAATGCCAATTATTTCAGAATAAAATGAACCTGCAACTATTTTAACAGCCCACTTATCTGTTAATTCATAATTTATAGTTGATCAAAGTCATCATGAAACTTAAAGTTATAAAAATCCAAAAAAAAAAAAAAAAAAAAAAACACAACAGCAAGAGTTAATCCAATGTTGCAATGCCAGCTTAGAGATGCTATTTTTGAACCTCTGTTGGGAGTTTTAAAGTATGAGAGCTTAAGCTCCTGAGATTGACACAGGACTGAGTACAGTGGAATAGCTTCTAATCCCAAGAGTAATACAGAGTGTACATTTATAATTAAAGTCATAATCTCGGCAGCAAAATCCAGGGATGGCATGTAGTACACAGTCCCCTAATTGTGAAGCTCTCCCATGCTTCATACAAAGGATACTACTTAATTAATATAGTTAAATACAAATGTAAGCCCACATAAAAGAGTTGAGGAAAACCAAAATTCAAATCTGAAATACCATGCCAAGAGACATGAAACCCATTTCAAAGCTTTATTTCCTAGTGTGTATAAAAGCAAAATTATTCAAGCATAAAACAATAAAGATGGAGAAACTTCCAAGTGTGTACTTATGTACGTATGTGTGTATACGTTCATGTACAGTTTTGCGTATACGACTCCAAAATAAAAATTTGGAGAATAGTAATGCAGAGAGTTTAAAAAGGACAGCGAACATGTCTGGGCAGCTTAACACTTTCGGAACAGAAAAGTATTTTAAAACACTATTGGCCAGGCGCAGTGGCTCACGCCTGTAATCCCAGCACTTTGAGAGGCCGAGGCGGGCAGATCACGAGGTTAGGAGATTGAGACCAACCTGGCTAACACGGTGAAGCCCCGTCTCTACTAAAACCACAAAAAATTAGCGGGGCGTGGTGGTGGACGCCTGTAGTCCCAGCTACCCGAGAGGCTGAGACAGGAAAATGGCGTCAACCTGGGAGGTGGAGCTTGCAGTGAGCCGAGATTGGGCCACTGCACTCCAGCCTGGGCAACAGAGCGAGACTCCATCTCAACAAAAAGAAAAAACACTATTTACAACATGTTCCTTCTATGCTTCTGGTTTCTTGGCCACAAAACATCCATCTCCAAGGGTAAGACAGTCACTGAAACCTAAAGATATGCATGCCTACAGTGCAATTCTAAGCACAGCCTTTTTCTGAATCTTGATATAATTCAGCATTCTATGTCTAATATTGCAACCCAGAGTTTAGCTAAACGTGCCACGGGGTAGTACAAACATTTTCTCTTCAGATTATACTGAAAATGACTTTCCCTTTCAGAAAACATATTATATAACTCTATCTTCCACTTAAGGAGCCAGATCACATGTGAGAAATAAGAGTTGGCCTTAATAAGTATAATAAAGTTAAAACTAAGCTCGGCAACTAGGTCCACTATCTCAAACGTCTGTCAGTTACAATTCTGGAAAAACATCACAGAAACGTCTAAGATGTCCAATGAATTCGATTTCTTTCAGCATAATTGGGAACTTGAAAGAAAAATGTAAGCCCATTCTGCATTCCTCCAGATGGTTGAGGTTGTCCTTAGGGTCACACACACCCGGACTTTGAAATCGGGGGACCTGGGTTCTAATCAGGCTCCAGCTGGGCAGTTTTGGGCAGTAGAGTGTGACAGCTAAGACGATGGGCTACAGAGTTAGACTGCCTGGAGTCCAAGGTCAGCTTTGCCACTTCCTAGCTGGGAAAGCTTAGGTGAGTCTCTGGCCCTTAGTCTCCTCATCTATAAATGAGGGGATAATAACAGCATCTACCCGACAGACTTTACTTAAGAATTAAGTGAGTACATAAAAATAAAAACACATAGAAGAGTATCTGGGACACATTTGGTGGTCAGTAAACTTTGGCTGCTCAATTAATGTTGTTGTTAAAAAGCACCGCTGGAGCTTTAGTATCTTTTACAAAATGAGCCTAGAAACAGTAGCTCTGTCAGTGATAGCTCAAGTGTTTAAGACATAGAATGTTTATTGAATATTTTCCATATTCTAGGCATTGTGTGATACACAATGCCAGTTTTGGTTTTTTTTGGTTTTTTTTTCAAAAATGAACAATATAAATTGTTGATACATATAGATTTCCCCTCCCTTTTTGGTATGTCTGGTTGTGTAAAGCATATTTGAAGAAAATAATATTGAGCTTGACCTACTAATACCCAGTGAAATAACTTCAAAATAAAGTTGTAACTTGATTAGAGGAAAGGTAAGATGCTGACTCAATAGGTGAAATGAGTCAGCTGTGAGTACATGCATCAGCAACATGTCAAAATACTGAAGGGTGAAGAGAGTTAGCATTTGGATGGAAGAATGAATGACAAACAGAGCATTTGGGACAGAGAAGCAAGAATTTATGAAGACTGCAACAATCTGGATGAGCACTGCCAAAATAAGGACACCACTTGGGTCTCACACATCAAGGCTTCCTCTTATATAATCAGGTTTATGCTAAGTGTGCAAAGGAAATAAGCAAGCAATGTTTGACAGCTTTGTCCTTGGAGTCAACATTTTAAATTAGCATCATACTCACAAATATTAATACTTATACATACTAACTAAAAGTAATAATAGTAACTTACACTTAAGAGTTCTTTACAACATATTCAAAACAAACAGTATTAACCCCCCCCCCCCACTAAAATAACATAAAATACTAAACCACTTCAAAGTATTTCTAAACCTTTCTTTTCCCCACACACTCTGTTATTTAGAGATCTAAGGTCTTAACTAAAATTTTGCAAACTTTTAATTGCCTCCTAGAAGGGTTCAGACTAAGTCTGGAAGGAATATGATAGGTGATTTCAACCTTCCCACAACACGAATTTGTTTAGAATCTACCAAGTTTAATTCAATCATTCATTCACTCATTCCACAAATATTTACAGAAGACTTTTTACATTCCATGCACTAGTCTAGGCTATAAATATACATTATTAAGCAAAACCAAACTTCATGTTCTTAGCCTTCATGAAGCTTACAGACCAAATGGAGAGAAACCCTAATTAAATGACCATATAGATAAATATAAAAGTTAAAACATTTAACATTACAAAAAAAGGTACAAGAAGATATTATAAGAAGAGCATATATTGTAAAGAATGAAAACAAATGGATCTACTCTCAAAAAAAGTACAGTCCAGGTGGAAGCAAGATTTGCACATATTAATAACAGCAAAAAATACAATTAAAGCATCTAAATCTCATGGACCACGTTGAGAGACAGAAAAGAAAAAAGCACCTCACAAGGAAATGGATCTCCAGCTTAGGTCCTTCATTATGTCCTCTCATTAAAATCTTACAAAAATCCTGCCTAATACATGTTAATATTCCCATTTTACCTATAAGAGAACCGAGGCTACAATATATTCAGTTTTATTATTCTGGGTCAATGGCTAACGTGTAGAAACAACTTCACTACAAAGAACCAGAAGGAATAATTTTACACCAAAATAAAATACTTCCGCTCCACTTATTTGGACAGATAAATGTGGCAGTAGGATTATAAAGAATAAACAATGATTTTTGTCCTCTTCATCTCCTACCTCCTCACCACCCCTACTTTTTTTGAGACAAGGTCTCACTCTGTCACCCACGCCAGAGTGTAGTGGCATGGTCACAGCACACTGTAGCCTCAACCTCCCTGGCTGAAGCATTCGTCCCACTTCAGCCTCCCAAGTGGCTGAGACTACAGGCATGCACCACCACACCTAGCTAATTTTTGTAGTTTTTGTAAACATGGTGTTTCACTATGTTACCTAGGGTGGTCTTGAACTGCTGGGCTAAAGGGATCCTGCCGCCTGGACCTCCCAAAGTGCTGGGATTACAAGCGTGAGCCTCTGCGTCTGGCCTCCTACCTCCCTACTTATAACCCACTTCCAACTCCCGAGGCACACAGTATTCCACAATCACACTCTGCACTCATAACCTTTCCATACTTTAAAAAAAAAAAAAAAAACTGACTTGCCCTCTGACAATGTGGTGGTTGATTATCCTGTCTGCTAAAGGGTTAAGGGATTATCTCTAGGAAGAACATATTTATATTATTAAAAAACACTTCATAGTAACAATAACAAAATGGCTTCATTCAATTGCATAATTTTAATAGGAATTTCCAGCATAAAACAAGCAAATTATCTGAAGACTCTACTGACATCTAATCTACTTTCACAGGATCATAAAGACAAGCCTTTATCAATAGATTTTTTTTTTTTTAAAAAGTGGCTGAGCACAATGGCTCACACCTATAATCCCAGCACTTTGGGAGGCTGAGGTGGGAAGATCAACACAGAAAGACCCCCATCTCTACAAAAAAAAAAAAATGAAAGCATCCTGGCCGGGCGCGGTGGCTCAAGCCTGTAATCCCAGCACTTTGGGAGGCCGAGGCGGGCGGATCACGAGGTCAGGAGATCGAGACCATCCTGGCTAACATGGTGAAACCCCGTCTCTACTAAAAAATACAAAAAACTAGCCGGGCGAGGTGGCGGGCGCCTGTAGTCCCAGCTACTCGGGAGGCTGAGGCAGGAGAATGGCGTGAACCCGGGAGGCGGAGCTTGCAGTGAGCTGAGATCTGGCCAGTGCACTCCAGCTTGGGTGACAGAGCGAGACTCCGTCTCAAAAAAAAAAAAAAAAAAAAAAAAAAAAAAGCATCCTAATAAAAAAAGAAAATGTCTAATTCTGAAATTTTGATAATTCACATTGCTTGTACCATTAATGCACCCTGATATTACAAAAGTGACCAAGCAACAGCTTCTGAGCCATTTCTTACACCACCCCAAAGTCCAAAGACATGCAGATGACAACATTTCTTTGAAAAAAACCAAGTGGGGCAAGTTCAAGAGAGACCACTCTGAATGACATGCATCTAGATTCCAGAAACTCTCATATTACATAAATCTGCAAAAACACGCACCAGGCTCTCTTTGGGAATGGCGAGTACACATAAAAATGTGTATGTTTCAAATTTCTGATAAAACCAGATGTCTTATGTATAGATTGTTCATAGACCCAGATGGGCCAGAAGAACCTCATTCATACAACTCTCACAATTTTTCAGAATCTATCCTCTATGGAAAATATCATGATCTCCTACAGATAATATACTCTTTTAGGATCTTGACTATAAACAATGTCAAAATACACTTGTTAATGAATGAATAATCCAAAATAAACAAGAGTCACTGAAGACAGGTCAGGTATTAGAAAAAGATAACACATTCTAAAGAGCCATTTCCTGTTCACAATAAATAGTTCTTTCTGAAAATCTTGAATGAGTCATCTTTTCCCAGTCATATCATGTATACATAATAATAGTAAAAACTTAGTAAGCACTTACTCTGTGGCAGTCACTGTTCTAAGGAGTTTACATGTATTAACTCCTTTAACCTTCTCTACAACGCTGTGAGGTAGGTTTTACCAATCTTATTTTTACATATAAAAAATTGACCCAAAGATATTTAGTAACTTGCCCACCATCACACAGCTGAAAAGGGGGCCCTGCTGAGCTTCAGACCTCCACAATCTGGTACCTGTACACTATCCCACCTCTGCTAAAGACTAATGAGAGCTGGCTTATCACTACTGATCATTTTTGTTTTCATCTAATACCTACAACACATACTGGAGGACCATCTGGAAGGGTTAATCTTCCTAACAGACTCCTTAACATAGATTGAGGCAGACAAGCATTCTGTCATCTATCTCCTCTTTGCACCAAGCAAAATGCAACTACCAGGGGTTAGAAAGATTCTCCAGCTGGCCTGTTATTTCTGTTAATATTTAAAAGCTCCCTCAGGCTGGGCACAGTGGCTCGTGCCTGTCATCCCAGCATTGTGGGAGGCCAAGGAAGGTGGATCACCTGAGGTCAGATGTTCGAGACCAACCTGGCCAACATGGTGAAACCCCACCTCTACTAAAACTACAAAAATTAGTCGGGCATGGTGACAGGCGCCTGTAATCCCAGCTACTCAGGAGGCTGAGGCAGGAGAATCGGTTGAATCCAGGAGGCGGAGGTCGCAGTGAGCTGAGATCACACCATTGCACTCCAGCCTGGGCGACAGGAGTGAATCTCCATCTCAAAAAATAATAATAAAATAAAAGACCCCTTCACATTGGTGTTAAGTCTCTCAAAAGATTCGAAGCCTTCTCTAACCTTCCAGCCTTCTCCTTTGCACTAAAGCTGGCTTACTTCAAGACTTCAACCTTCTTTGTTTGGATTTAATTTACTGTTCAAGAAAATGTAATGGCACAGAGGTTTGGTCGTTTCATTTTGTTCTGAACACCTGACATCTGTTGAACTCGCATACAATTTGGAGTCTAACTGAGAGTTCAAACCTGTATTATCACCAGTACAGCCTAAGGTCAAGAAGAAAGTCAGTTAGGTTGAACTGCTTTCAGCTAGTGATGGGACCAAAAGGAAGCATGAATAAAACAAGGAATAAACAAAGGAAAGGTAGAAGATATTTTAGGCAAGAACAGCATGGAGGTGAGAGTGAGCACATTACAGAAGAAATTATGAGACGAGACGCATGTCTAGGGCATGGAAGACAGGTGACTAGAAAGAGTGGGAAACGAGAGGGAGGAATAAGGACACACCTGGCCAGCAAGGACTTTACAAACTGCAGGGTAACCTGGGTTTCATGTGGCTGACCACACAGAAATGTTGGACAGGAGCAAACATAATAAGAAGGGTTTTAGGGGGGTTGATGGGAGGCAATCAAATTAGCCAAAAACAATGTCATCGAACCAAGCATGAAGAGTTATGAGGGCTTATACGAGGCTGATGGCCGTGGAAGAAGAGAAAAAAAAAGAAGACTAAGATACCAGAAGGTAAGAAACAAAGGGATTTTTTTAAATTACATTAGATATAACAGAAAAGAAAGACAGTCAAAGATTACTAATGTTTCCAGGTTGGGAGAATGATGATACTGTCGGTAAAAATGAAATAATCAGACAGAGAAGTTAGTCAAGAAAGTTCATGAACTGTAGTGGCAACAATGGAATGTGAGGTAACTATAAGGGAGAAAAAGACTCGAAATAGAACTAGAAACAAGGGGCTAAATTAAACGGTAGAGATTCCAGAGTTTTCCCATAAAGGTGTAAGCTGAAATCAAAGGAACAGATAGCTCAATGACTGAGTAAGTGGAAAACTAAGAATAGAAGATTAAAAATGGAACCATGGGGCAGCTAGAGACAAGATAAAGAAAACTCAACGAGGCAGAAAGCTCAGCATAGAAAGGGACAGAGAACCAAGATGAAGTGCCCGCAAAAACGAAGTAAAGCTCTGAGACATTTTCCAGTGCTAACAGTGTACTAAAGATATACAAGAGTAAAACCTTCTGTAATTTTAAAGAAATGCCTCTAAATGCTAATGAAACAACCAAAACAGCTCTCTAAGAAGTCTGAGAAATGTCTGATGCAATCAGACTCAAGAGGCTGGGACAGGGCTAATTGTAATTTGGTTTTGGTGTGGATTTTATTAAATGAAGAAGAGTAACAGGAAAGGGGGATGAGATGGAGAGAGAAAATCAAGTCTGTTAAAGTTTTTAGAAACTTGGGAGTTTTAACCCACATGCATTTGACTTTAACATTAAATTCTAATTAGTGATTTCAGAAAAAGTGCAATAGAAAAGCCAAGGTGAAAAGAAAATAGTGAAAGGTAAAGAGAAGGAACCTGGATTTAATTCCAGATTCAGTAAAGAATCATGATAGTCTTAAAGTTGGAGTGAGCATATGGTTTGTATTATTAAAACCTAAGGGAGAAACATGAATATGCTTTGTATTGTTAAAAAGATCAGTCTGGTCACTATGAGTTGAATGAATGGAAAAGAAGCAAGATAAGAAACAGGGACACCAGTTAGGAGACTACAGCTACACAGGAGGCAACTGTTATAGAATCATGATAAGGACTGGAGACAAAGTAGACAAATAAGAGATAATTTACTGTAGAAAGAATTGGTAGAATCAGTTGTGCTTGCTGATAGAAACTACTCTGGGGGGAAGAGTACAGAGGTGAAAAGTGACTAAGACAGAGAGGGGTCAAAGGTGACTCTTGGCACTTGCCCCACTTCTCCATGGTTGTCTGGTTTGAGCACCTGGGTGAACAGCGGAGTCAGCAGGTAAAAGAGGGAAGAAATAGTTTGGTAGGGGAAATCAAGTGTTTCACTGACAATGTGTTACATTAGAGATGTTTATAAAGACATATACATGGAGATGTATTGTATATACAAGACCAAAGTCTGAAAAGGGTGAGGTGGAGATAGAAATGTGGGCACCTCAGCTGGGCGTGGTAGCATGCTCCTGTAATCCCAGCTACTTGGGATACTGAGATGAGAGGATGGCTTTAACCCAGGGAGGTTGAGGCTGCAGTGAACCACAACTGCACCACTGCACTCCAGCCTGGGCAAGACAGTGAGACCACATCTCAAAAAAAATAAAGTGAGAAAAGCAAAAGGAATGTCATATTTGGGGGGAAAAAAGTAAGAAAAGAAATGTGGGCACCAACCATATATAAATGGTAATATACAAGTGGTCTTAAAGCCAATAGGACGGATGAACTCACCTGTGGCAAGAGTGCAGAAAGTGAAGCAAAAGGAGCTCTGAAGAAACCCAACACTTACAAGTTGAATAGAGGAGGAAGAGCCAGCTAAGAGAATAAGAAACAGCCAGAGGCAAAAGGAAAACCTGAGCAGGGTCACAGAAGCCAAAGAAGAGCATGTTTCCACAAAGAAAATGTGGACAAGTGTCCAATGTTGCTGAGAGACATGAGACATGGAGGTGGCCCTGACAACAGTAATTTAAGTGAAGCGATGATCGAGGCAGATCAACCCACACCTCACCCTCCCTGCCCTATCAACATGGCTTATCACTTCTTTGCTTCTTTTTCTTGGGTCTGTCAGCATCTATTCCTGCCTTCGACAACTCTTTCTCAAATTCAAACTTCCCTAGAGAAATGTTCTGCTGGAACACCATTTCACTCTCATCTCTGTTGGGTAGAAGCTCTGGGCCACATTACCCCTTGTCTATAGATTGGATGGTCTTGGATCACGGAGCCACCCAATCTGGTCATGTGAGACCAGAACACACGTACCACATGACACCCATTAGAAGGGGGTGTTCTGGATATAAAGGGGCAGTCTAAGTCCTGGCCTGTTTCCAACATACTTTACAAATATTTAAATCAAAGACCAATGAAAAATTTTGGTGATGAAAGTCTAAGGAATCTTATAAATTCTAGGCAGTTTACTTTTTCTTAACTTGGGATGGGTATCCAGATGTTCAATATATGACTGATTTTTATATCTTACAATTAGTTTACAAAAATTATTTATAATCTCTCATTTAGATAATACATTGAAGACTGACAATTTTTAGAGGAAAAACTACAAAGGTAAAGAAAAACTGTTTATAGGAATGAAGTCACAACATTTAACACAATGATTTAAAGAAAAAAGCTGCCTAGAAGTGGCTTTTAAAACTTTTATGATAAAATGTTTTAAAAATGTAAGAAAAGATAGTTTTTTTTAATAGCATGCATTCATTCCCTATTAAAAAGAAGGAAAAAGTTTCCATCCAAAAATATTCAGGCCCTATAATTTTAACCCACAGGAAAGCCAAGCTAAAATGAAAAAACATTCAAAGGGAAGTTTACAGTGGAAACTCTGACAAATCCTTAACTACAGGGTCATGAACAGCACTGCTATTGTATGCATGTCTATATATTCAAACTTGAATACATACATTCTTCATTTCAAGTAATGGCCATAAAAATAGAGGATTATGATACTCAAATCTTGTATATGTCATTGATAAACCTAAACAACAACAAAAAAAGTAAAAGCATTAACACAAGCTGGAGTCAGAATATTCCACAAACGATGCCCTCACATTTGAAAGTAGGAAGAATGCTAACTTAAACCTGTATAATGCTCAAGGTTTTCAAGCATCCTCAAAATGTATTATTTCTTCTTTTTTCCCCCTCCTTTTGCTTTTTGTTGTTGTTGTTGTTCTTGTTGTTCTCATGGAAGGCACAACACTGGATTAAAATGAGTTATTTCATGTAATGATCCTATCAACCCAGTGAGCTAGGCTGGCTAGGTTTGATACTTACTTTGCAACTGAAAAACCCAAATTCACCAAAGATAAAGGATTTGCTCAAAATTACATATATTTCAGTAACAGAGACTATATTCAAGCACATATCCTATAGGCTACAAAAAGACCACTCCTCCTTCCACTAAAGTTTATATTATTAACAGCATATCCTCTAATAAGGAGACTTTCAAATCCCTGCTGAATCAGTTCAAATATCACATACCATACTCTGACTTCTAAATCAGACTGTACTATCCACCCAAGTAATAGTCATATTAATCAATCAATGGTTAGCAGTTCTTAGGCATTCAATGCCCTACTATGTGGGTGTATTACCAGCACACAGAACTCATACTGCTAGTGGTCACTGTTCTTCTATCCTTAAAATTTTAAGTGCCTTTAGATCCATTAACAATTAGTAATCATAAAATAATCTATAAATTACTTATTCATGACATTCACAAATAAGATCATATATTTAACACAAACTTAACTGAATAAGAAGTTGCTTTATTATACCTGACTAGTGTCCACTAACAGCTGAAAACTAAGAACAAGATGAATCACTTAGACTGTAAAGTAGCTGGGCGCGGTGGCTCAAGCCTGTAATCCCAGCACTTTGGGAGGCCGAGACGGGCGGATCACGAGGTCAGGAGATCGAGACCATCCTGGCTAATACGGTGAAACCCTGTCTCTACTTAAAAATACAAAAAACTAGCCGGGCGACGAGGCGGGCGCCTGTAGTCCCAGCTACTCGGGAGGCTGAGGCAGGAGAATGGCGTAAACCCGTGAGGCGGAGCTTGCAGTGAGCTGAGATCCGGCCACTGCACTCCAGCCTGGGTGGCAGAGCAAGACTCCGTCTCAAAAAAAAAAATAATAAATAAATAAAAATAATAAAAAAAAATAGACTGTAAAGTAGTACAGTCTGTTTTATGACTTTACTATACACAAAATATGAATCCAATACATCTCCATTTCTAAACGGTGATTTACAAGGACCAAATCTCCACACCTCCCATTTAATTCATGGGCTGTTCTCGGGAGTAGGCTTATAAAGGCCACAATACCTACTAAATATTTGGATTACAGCCATGTAGTATCAGCATCTGCACCATTTCATAAAAAAGAAATCCATTATCATTAAAAAATCAGGACAGCATATAATACTACTACTACACCTACTATACATCTGCCTCAGCCAAACACAATAGACCATCTAAAAGCAAATGTGCAATGTGGTAATATTAAATAATATAAATAACCACCATTTATTGAGTACTCAATACATTCCAGGAACTGCCAACCTGCTTTAATGATAACAACAACAAAAACTGCAGCTAACATTTATTGAGCCTTGATAATGAGCCAGGCAATGTTCTATGTGGTTTACAGAAATTATTTCACAACATCACACATTACAAATGGAGAATCCAAGATACACAGAGACTAAGTATTTCACCCAAGGTCATATTGGCAATTAAAAGAGGGGAGGGGAGGACAGAAAAAAAGCAGCAACGGAGAAAGGAGATGGGAAGGAGAGGGGAAGAGGAAATAATTTAAAAAAGGGAAAAACAAATTAGATACATTACCTATAAAACTTAATTGCCAAATAAATGCAAATATTAACTTTAAGAAAGGTCCTTGAACCTTTTCAAAGAAAAGTGTAAGGCAGCCATAAGGTTAAGGGTCTCTTATCTATACAATACAGAATCCTACTGAAAAAGCTCTTAATAAAAACGCACACTGAAGCAGCACATATACTAAAATTGGAATGATACAGAGAAGATTAGCATGGCCCCTTTAAAGAGAAAAAAATTAAAAAATATATATATACAATTTTTAAATGTATACTGAAACTACAAATCCAAAAATCCATGAAAGAAACAATGAAATCCAACTAATATTGCTCTTACGCAAAACATGGACAAACAATTCAGCTTGGAGATCCTTCAAATATTCACTTGAGATTGCTTTCCCACTTCAAATGGGGAAATAAAAATGACACAGCTTAGTTTCAGTTAATACTTGGTTACCTGCTGAAACTACATATAAGGAAACCAAAGAAGGGCAAATTGAATAAAGGTTTTTATGATGTGGATATCTATCCTGTAGAACTGAAAACAGACTATTTTCAAATGACTTGGAACACATCGAATGACAACTTGTGGTCCTCTACAACCTAACATCTGGCCTCTTTTTGAGAATGATGAAACTGAAACCCAGAGTTCTCACTGAAAGTTTTGGTTTCACAATTATTGAGGATCTCAAAGAGCTTTTTAAAAATATGGATTATATCTACCAACATTTACCACATTAAAATTAAAAATGGGAAAAACTTTAATATGTATTAATTCATTTCAATACAATTATAAATTTTTTTTTAAACTACATTTTCCTCAAAAAAATGAGTGAGAAGAGTGGCACCATGTTACACTTTTATACATCTCTTTAATGTCTGGCTTAATAGAAAGCAACTGGATTCCCAAAACCCACTTTTGCTTCAATTTCTTGCAACGGTACAGGTTACGTAGATTCTGGAAAACACAGTATATTCATGAGAGAGGGAAAAACATATCATGTCTTAGTATTACTATAAAATTAGTTTTGACCTCACAGACCCCTGAAAAGGTCTCAGGAACCTTTGGGGATCCCCAAAGCATGCTTTGAGAACCACTGATCTAGGATATGAAGTACACACTGAGAAACTATGAGACCTGGCTCCAATGCTGACTCACCCTGAGAGGAGATTAAGTCACTTAACTTCTCTAGATGCCAATCTCCTTCCCAAAAAGAAAAAATTGGCCAGGTACAGTGGCTTATGCCTGCAATCTCAGCATTTTGGGAGCCTGAAGCGGGCAGATCACTTGAGGCCAGGAGTTCAAAAGCAGCCTGGCCAATATGGAGAAACCCCATCTTGTACCAAAAATACAGAAACAAAATTAGCCAGGTATGGTGGTCCATGCCTGTAGTCCCAGCCACTCGGGAGTCTGAGGCATGAGAAATGCTTGAACCCAGGAGAAGGAGGTTGCAGTGAGCTGAGATCATGCCACTGCACAAACCATGGATGACAGAGGAGAGACTGTTTCAAAAAAAAAAAAGAAAGAAAGAAAAAAATCATTAAGAACAATACCTATCTCCAGTCTGTTAATCCCAGGTTTCATAATAAAGATGAAAACATACAGAGATACACTCTGGGGTCTTTGGAAGATTAACTTCTATATAAAGCCAACTTCCAGGGCCTCTCTCACATGGTGCTGTGGGTGGGGAAGGGAGGGTGCTTTTCTCCTGAGGGAAGACTGGAGGCTGACATCAGCCCTCAAGGATCATCCTCAGAACTGCCACGAGCTGGGCAGCCTTGTTTTCCTACCTCACACATTTATAGTAAAAATAAATAAATAAATAAAGTCAACTTCTCAGGTACTATTCAGGTGGAAGCTTCACCTGCCTGTCCCCAAACATTCTAGTTCCGTTCACTTGGCCCTTGCTAAATGAACTGACTGATTTGTTTGTCCACACTTAGAATAGACACTGAACAAAACATAACTTAACTCTTCAGGGTTAAGAAGTGGCTGCCTGTTTAATTCAGTCTATATAGCACCTAACACCATACTGACAACAAACTAAAATTCTTTTCAACAAATCTTAACTGAAAAGGATACCTCTGAGAATGGGAGAGCCTAAAAAAAAATTCTCCCTGAGCCATCAAGTTGAGTCCCAGTTAGTGAAATGAAACTGATGGAGAGGGAAGAACCAATACATGCAATAAAAGATTAGGTTAAACCATATGCAAGTGCCAATTTTATACATCAAGATGGTCAAATATTGGAAATTTCATCTAGTTCAACCTAAAAGAATGCCTTATTTTGTTAACACTCAGACTAATGGTGTTAGTGGCGCCAAAGGTCACTACTCAAATTTGAATGCATACATGGTGAAACTTTCCACAAAGAATTTTTGCTTTGTTTTTCCTTTTTGTAACATAAATATTAAAATATACTCAAAAGTAGAAAGGACAGTATAATAAACCTTCACATACTCATCACCCAGGATCAACAATTACCAATCTTTTACCAATCTTACTCCACAGATAATTTTAAGGAAATCCATTTCCACAGTCTCAATGTTCTTTTTCTTAAGAGTTGGGGTCTCGACCAGGTGCAGTGGCTCATGCCTGTGTAATCCCAGCACTTTGGGAGGCCAAGGAGGGTGGATCACGGGAGGTCAGGAGTTCAGAACCAGCCTGGCCAACGTGGTGAAACCCCATCTCTACTAAAACTACAAAAATTAGCCGGGTGTGTTGGTGTGCCTATAATCCCAGCTACTCGGGAGGTGGAGGTGGGAGAATTGCTTGAATCTGGGAGGCAGAGGCTGCAGTGAGCCGAGATCGCGCCACTGCACTCCAGCCTAGGCAACAGAGCGAGACCCCGTCTCAAAAAAAAGAGGTGGGGTCTCACTCTTACACAGGCTGAAGTGCAGTAGAGTGATTATAGTTCAATGCAGCCTCGAACTCCTGAGCTCAAGGGATCCTCTCACCTCAACCTCCCAAGAAGCTGGGACTATAGGCACAAGCCACCATGCTCTGCTATTTTTTTTATTTTTGGCAGACACGGGGTCTCATTTTCTTGCGCAGGCTGGTCTCAAACTCCTAGCCTCAAGCGATCCTCCTTTCTCAGCCTCTCAAAGTGCTGGGATTACAGGCATAAGCCACTGTGCCTGGCCAAAGACTCCATTTTTTTATGTATTCCATCCTAAAACCACCAGCCTGAAATCTTGTCTGTGATGGCACTGCAAATTCTCCTTTTTCAGCTTCCCTTTCAAAATCTTCCTTCTCTCACATTAAAAGGAGAAACACACCTGCTCAGTGATCCCAAACCTTAGCACAGCTCACTTCCATTCTCTGTCACCAAACAAAGGGTCAGTTTGAGTGTTAAGAAAATAACAACTGGAAAACAAATTCTTTTGCAAATCTAGTAGTTTATCTGCTTTCAACAATACTGAAGGAGGATCTAACCAGTTGTTACCAAAAATAATTTTTGGAGATAGATTGATTTTTGACACGTAACTCAGAAATAGTTCAAAGGATTGAGTGATGCTGCAATAACAGAACACTTCCCATTCCTATCCCTTACTTATATAATTAGGATTTATCAGTGCTTTATCACGATAAAAAAAGAAGAGTATGAAATAGAATTGGCCGGGTGTGGTGGCTCACATCTGTAATCCCAGCACTTTGAGAGGCTGAGGCGGATGAATCACCTGAGGTCAAGAGTTCGAGACCAGTTGGCCAACATGCTGAAACGCCACCTCTACTTAAAATTTAAAAATTAGCTGGGCGTTGTAGTGGACACCTGTAATCCCAGCTACTAGAGGGGGTGAGACAGGGGAATTGCTTGAACTCAGGGGGCGGAGGTTGCAGTGAGCCGAGATTGTGCCACTGCACTCCAGCCTGGGCAACAGAGGAAGACACATCTCGGGGGAAAAAAAAAATGCTAAATCCCCATTCTGGCAATAATAAAATATTCACCCATGTATGAAGAGCTCATTTCTTTAATTAAAAACAAAAAAAAGCCACAGTCCTGT
Source organism: Rhinopithecus roxellana (assembly GCF_007565055.1). Taxonomy (NCBI): domain Eukaryota; kingdom Metazoa; phylum Chordata; class Mammalia; order Primates; family Cercopithecidae; genus Rhinopithecus; species Rhinopithecus roxellana. The sequence goes on along the minus strand of NC_044553.1, from coordinate 89,591,792 downwards.
GTATTTCATTGAGATACATTTCCAATAACTAAATTTTTAACAATCATTTATCAAAACATAATACCTTTACATTAGTTTGAATTATGTGATAATGGCAATGGCAAATTCTGTTTACTTCTGAATTCAATTAACATTTAGAGCCTCATGGTCACAAGACATTTTAACTTTTTTTATTTTAAAATGATATATTTTTAAAGTATGAGAAGTATGAGAGGGTGAACAGTTAATAAGACTTTCCAGTCTAAAAATATTTTTTATTCTGACAAAATTCTGGAGTACAATGGAAATATAACTTCAACAAGCAAACAGTTAAAAGAATTCATTCAATTTTTTAGAAGATGATGGTAGGAAACAAATTGCTGTCCACAAGTATCATTAAATACATAAATAAAAGTAACGAAACAGTTTAATTATTAAATGTCAACATTTTAAAATATCCTAGAAATTACATGCTATGCAACTATGTAAACACATAGAAAAAAAAAAAAAACTTTTCAGAATCAATACAAAAAATACATTGTTTTACAAAATTCTTTCAAGCCTATATGAGCAAAAAGGTTTGAAAACTGGTGGCATGGAGGCCGAGCACTGTGACTCATGTCTGTAATCCCAGCACTTTGGGAGGCTGAGGTGGGCGGATCACCTGAGGTCAGGAGTTCAAGACTGGCCAACATGGTGAAATTCCATCTCTACTAAAAATACAAAATTAGTTAGGAGTGGTGGCACATGCCTGTAATCTCAGCTACTCAGGAGGCTGAGGCACAAGAATTGCTTGAACCCGGGAGGCGGAGGTTGCAGTGAGCCGAGATCACGCCACTGCACTCCAGACTGGGTGACAGAGCGAGACTCAGTCTCGGAAAAAAAACAACAACAACAACAACAAACTGTTGCCATGGGTCATGTGTGATTTTAGCCTCTATTTAGATGGTATTCTGAAAACATGACCTTTGGTGACATATTTATTTATTTAGTTGTTGGGTTTTGGTTCACGCAATAAAGGGGGGTAATACGAGAAGGCATGAAACACATCTGGCTGACTGGGACATCTGAAACTAATAAATAGAGTAAACCAGACTGTTAACAAAACATTTTGTCTGAATGCATAAAAATCTCAAAAAGTGTTTAATTATATTTACTTTTAAGTACCAAAACAGGGCATAGTCAGACACCTGCTAGAAAATCTAACAGAATAAACTGTTCATCATCAGTTTAATTTACCCAGTGCCTACTGTGAGCTGGGCCCTCGACATACAAGTACACATTCCTTCAATAGTTTGAGCATTTTCCAGGGCTCAGACAGTGTTCTAGGTACCGACAATACTGCAGTGAACAAAACTGACAAAGATCACTGTCCCGCTGGAGTTTACGCTCGGGCAGGATGCACAGATAATAAACATTACAAATAAGAACATAATACAGGCCAGGCCCAGTGGCTCACACCTGTCATCCTAGAACTTTGGGAGGCTGAGGCAGGCAGATTGCCTGAGCCCAGGAGTTCAAGACCAGCCTGGGCAACATAGCAAGATCTCGTCTGTACTTTTAAAATATAAAGTTTTTTTTAAAAATCATACAGTATGTTGAAAAGGGACAAGTGCAAGAGAAAAAATAAGCAGAGCAAGGAAAGGAACATGGGGAGAGGGGGTCACAATTTTAAATAGAATGCGCTCGCAGACATAAAGATAGATATTTGCCTAATTATGACATCACTGTGGTAAGTACTATAGGAGATTAAGGCTCTCAGTGGGAATGAGGAGGAGATATCTAGTTCTCCCTCAAAGAGGTAGTGATATATGAGCCAACTCTTGAGAGAGCAAAAAGATGTTGGCCAGAATCACAAGAGGAAGAAGGGCTCTCCCAGTCAAGAGAATAAATAGCCCGTGCAGAAAGGGCACAGAGAGGTAGGTGCACATACACAGCACATTCAAGGCAGGCAGTAAACCTAGAGGAGGTAAGAGGGCGCCACTATAGAGAAGCTGGGCAGGTTCAGATCCAAGAGCTTCCATTTCTGCTGTGGGGGCCAAGGGAGCACACTACCAGCTCCTGGAGGCAGCTCCCAAAGGTGGGTCCACAGGGGCCACGCTAGAGACAGAGACCTATTGACACTCCCACAACAGGAAGAAAGGAAAGAGCAGAGCCGAGATCGGGGAAGGAGAGAGCAGCACAAACTCAAAAAGCTCCCGAGGCCAGGCGCAGTGGTTCACACCTGTAATCCCAGCACTTTGGGAGGCCAAGGCAGGCGGATCACGAGGTCAGGGGTTCGACACCAGCCTGGCCAACATGGTGAAACCCTGTTTCTACTAAAAATGCAAAAATTGGCCGGGTGTGGTGGCGCGCGCCTATAGCGGGGGGCTGAGGCAGGAGAATCGCTTGAACTGGGGAGGCGGAGGTTGCAGTGAGCCGAGATCACACCACTGCACTCCAGCCTGGTGATACAGTGAGATTCCGTCAAAAAAAAAAAAAAAAAAAAAAAAAAAAAAAAAAAAAAAACCGCAACTCCCAAGCAGTTAGAAGCAGGGAGACTCAGGGCCCAAAGCAATGAAGCTCAGGCCACGACGGAGATGATGGGGCCACTCCCTAAAGGGAGGAAACCTGTGAAAGGGACCGAGCAGTAGCTAGAAATACAAGTCTGGACTGGAGGAAATTCTAGCCTGGAGATACAGACTAAAAAGCCTGAGAAGGGAAACTAAAGGCATCAGAATGGATATGATCCACCTCTCTCTCTCTCTTTCTCTCTCTCTCTCTCTCTCTCTCCCCCTCTGACATACACACACACACACACACACACACACACACACACACAAAGAATAGTATCAAGCATAAAGAAGAGCACCAAGGATTTCTAAGCATTTCCTTTTTCAGAAAGAACTTGCTCACATGAACACTATTATTAATATTTTTTCATCTATCTTAAGTATACACTGTGTCAAACCCCCACAAATAACCAAAAGCAAAAAAAGCAGCTTCTTAAGAATGAGGCAATGACAAAAACGAGGCTGTTACAGATAACTTTTGGAACCACAAGAAACAAAATTATAATTCAAACCAAAGAGAAGTATTCCGAACCTACTCAAAAGATCAGGAAGGCCAGACACAGTAAATTCTAAGTCTAGGCCAAGTATATTTTCAAAGTCCTTCCCAATTTCCTTAAGCTAGCAAAAGATACGGAGAGATTTAAAAACACTATCAGGGCACCACAAAGTTAGATTTTTACGGCCTAATATTTTAGTAATTCACAATAACAACATATAAGCCAATAATATCTTTTAAATTTACAGGAATCCTAAGCAGCAAAGAACTACCCACAAAAAACAAGTTCGCTCATCTTTCCTGAGAGGTTGCACTTTCAACAATGCTTCTATATTAAGGAACAATGCAACAGCACTCTTATTTTAAAATTAAATAGTTTTTCAGCACTTTAAGAAAAATAAATACCTCTGAAGCAATTAATATATTCAAATTCAACAATCATTTCTTTCAAGAGCTTTTTTACTTGTACTGTTTTCACAAAAGTAAACATTCTATCCAAATGAAACATCAATTTCTTTTATAGAACTTTAGCCTGAGCCGGGCTTGGTGGTGTGCGCCTGTAATCCCATCACTCTGGGAGGCTGAGGTGGGTGTATCACCCGAGGTCAGGAGTTCAAGACCAGCCTGGCCAACAGGGCGAAACCCTGTCTCTACTAAAAATGCAAAAATTAGCCGGTCATGGTGGCGGGCACCTGTAAACCCAGCTACTTGGAAGGCTGAGGCAGAATTGTTCCAACCCTGGAGGCGGAGGTTGCAGTGAGCCAAGATCGCGCCACTGCATTCCATCCTGGGCGACAGAGTGAGACTCCGTCTCAAATAAATAAATAAATAAATAAATAAATAAATAAATAAATAAATAAATAAATAAAAGAATTTTAGCCTGTTAGCTAATTCACAAAAGAACTGGTACTGCTACACTCTTTTAAAAATAAAAATAAAAAGCATACTGGCAACAATATGAATTAAGATATATGAATGCCTTCTTCCATTTTATTTTATTTTATTTTTTTATTTATTTTAGAGATGGAGGTCTCACTATGTTGCTCGGGCAGGTCTCGAACTCTTGGCCTCAAGCAATTTTCCTGCTTCAGCCTCCAGAGTAACTGGCACTACAGGCAATAAGCCATGGTTTGTTTTTGTTTTTGTTTTTTGGGGGTTTTTTTTTGAGACGGAGTTTCACTCTTGTTGCCCAGGCTGAAGGGCAACGGTGTGATCTCGGCTCACCACAACCTCTGCCTCCCAGGTTCAAGCGATTTTCCTGCCTCAGCCTCCCAAAGTGCTGGGATTACAGGCATGAGCCATTGCGCCCCGCCAGCCACAATTTTTTTTAAGGTAGAGAAAAATAAAAGTCTGCAAGTGTTTTAACTTTTAGTAATTCATAAGAATTAACACTATTGTTTTTGTCATTGTACATATACTGACAACAAACACTTTTTTTTTTTGACACTGAGTCTCCCTCTGTTCACCCAGGCTAGAGCAGAGTGGTAAGATCTCTCAGCTCACTGTTACCTCCACCTCCCGGTCAAGTGATTCTCTTGTCTCTACCTCCCAAGTAGCTGGGAGTACAGGCATGAACAACTATGCCCAGCTAATTTTGGTATTTTTAGTAGAGACAGGGTTTCACCATGTTGGCCAGGCTGGTCCCAAACTCCTGATTTCAGGTGATCCGCCCACCTCAGCCTCCCAAAGTGCTGGGATTATAGGCATGAGCCACTGCACTGGCTGACAACAAACGTTTTTTGATGGTGAAGTGCCCTAAAGGCATTTCCTCTAAAAAAAATGTACCCTAATCACATTTTAAAGTTCTAGATCCTCTTTTCCCAATTCCCATTTCTCTCCTCCCCTCTCCTGATTTCTCCTCCCCCCACCCCACCCATCTATCTTTCCCCATTACACACACACACACACACACACACACACACACACACAGATCCTTTAAACATTTCTACCAGGGAGCAATTTTTTTTCATGGTGCTCACAAGTAGAAACATTTGCACAAATGGTAGGTTCCCTAACAAATCCCAAAAGAAGCACTCTTTTCTGGTATCAGTTACACACACATTCATACATAAACACCTATTATGTATATAGGCCAGTATTCTTATTTTGAAATGTATACTAAATTATATACACACTAGATATAAAATCCCATCACAAGTGTTTACCAACAAAATCATTTGGGTTATACCAGAATATAAAGCTGCAAAACACACGTCGTCCACAGTACTCCACTGTTTCCCACCCTCCCATTTCCTTTCCTATCCTGCTTCTGCTTTCCTGCCTCCTTTTTCCCCACCATCCCGCATAAACTCTAAGTCCCAGTCTGTGGCTCAGCTAACCCCATGTCTGACCCCTGATCTGTTTACTTCAAAAGCCCCTTTCCGCTCCAGCCTCTCTCTCCACCCATTCTTAGAGGGTTCTCTCAAATGTCACTTCTTTCATGAAGACTTTCCTGGCTGATTCCCTGAACCTGATGTGATCTCTCCCATCCTTTGAGCCGCAGGGGCCCCTCACTCGCATCTCTCTTACAGCACTTAATTTGACTGTATCATGCAATCATATATAACCTCTTGAATTACATATAATTATATCTGTATCCCTGTAGTCCTATGAGACCAGCACATAACATGAATACAGCTGAACTGTCTCAAACCCACATGCTCCTGTAACAAATAATGTATTTCCAATACAGCTGCCCATAAACCCACATCTATACCCAGGCCCTCTAACAAGAATATTTCCTACCTTAGGAAGAATCTAAGAAAGTTATCTGTCGAGAAACGTAACACAAAACCAGTATCCTAGTATTTTAACACATTGCCTCAATTTCCATAATGTCATATTACTTGAAAGTGAAAATAAACATTAGCTCAAGTTGTTAAGACATTTTAAAATAAGAGAAATGTGATACAGTCCAGTAGGAAATCAGATTTGGAATTAAAACTATCACCGTTTACCCCGCCTCTCTTAAATTCCTCTTGTCTTTTTCTCCAATGCTCCTAAACATTGTTGCTGGTAACATCAATAGATGTTTTGCTTCTTCAGGTGAGTAGTTTGGAGAATAGAAGCTTGGTTAAAAATAAGGGAAGTGCAAAGTGTGGATAAAAGTCAGTGCCAACGATGTAGGCATTTTGAAATCAATCTAATGATTTCTGAAAAGCATTCAGAGACTGCTATATAAGCCTGAGAGGTACATCTATGTTTTGAGGGTCTTAACAAATTTGTAATTTTAGTCCTTTCTAAACGAGTTAGTGTTTCACCTTTCAAAACATCTTTAAACCCAGTAATAATCCCAACAGTATATGCTGTATGTATTTACTCTGTCAAAGAATACTTCCTCTTATTTCTACAGCTCAACAACACTTAATTTCAGGATTCCATCCTCACATTGATCATCTCAACACAATCACTTTTTCTTAATTTTCCTCTCAGATTCAGTCCAAATATTCTTTTCTCAGGTGACTCCAACTGCTTTATTACAGTACCATCAAGGTTTTAGTAACTTACTCTTCTTTATTTGTCTTTCACACAGTCTCAACTGCTTCCTTATATTCTCCCTTATGTCTCCAATATAAAAAATGACATCAAATGAGACACAAAACCAGGAAGCACCTTTTACATTATACTGTATTACATAAATATTTTATTTCTATTATTCGTTCTCATGTTTTTGCTTCTTTCCACCCCCATCTCACCCGCACACCTACTTAGGACAATTTCTTCCAAATGCTTTCCTGCCAAAGGGCACTGCTTGCTACTTAGCATGCATTTATGTGAATGACTCTTTTTGAGACAGGGTATTGCTTTGTTGCTCAGGGTGGAGTGCAGTGGCACAATCATTGCTCACTGAAGCCTCAAACTCCTTGTTCCAAGCAATCCTCCCACCTCAGCCTCCCAAATAGCTAAGACTAGAGGCACACACCACCATGTCCACCTAATTTTTTGTTTTATTCTTTTTGTAGAGACGGGGTCTTGCTATGCTGCCCAGACTAGTCTCAAACTCCTGAGATCAAGCAGTCCTCCCACTTCGGCCTCCCAAAGTGCTGAGATTGCAGGTGTGAGCCACTGTACCCAGCCATGTGAATGATTTTAGGAGAATCTCCTAGACTCTCTAATTCCTTCTAAAGAATTCCCAAAAAAAGGGCCAAGCATTATGGTTCACACCTGTAATCCCAGCACTTTGGGAGGCAGAGTCGGGCAGATCACTTGAGGTCAGGAATTCGACACAAGCCTGGCCAACATGGTAAAACCCCATCTCTACTAAAAATACAAAAATGCCTGGCGTGGTGGCACATATGTGTAGTCCCAGCTACTCAGGAGGTTGAGGCAAGGGAATTGCTTGAACCCAGGAGGCAGAGGTTGCAGTGAGCCAAGATCGCACCACTGCACTCCAGCCTGGGCAACAGAGCAAGACTCCATCTTAAATAAATAAAATATAAATATAAATAAAAAATTCCCAAAAAGACTTTCACGAAAGCTATCATGGAACTGTGTTACCCAACTGTATGACCAAAAAGACCTAAAGAATCTAAGCAACTTTAATTTCTGGTTTTATAGATGAAGAAGTGGAAACCCAGAGGGGTTAACTGACTCATCCAAAATCACACAGATGGTTAACAACAGAACCAGAATTAGAATCCAGGTCTTCGAACCTCTTTACTTTTGTGTACTATTGGTGGTATTGGTTTTTTGGTTTTGTTCTTGCTTTGATTTAATTACTTTTTGCATTAATTTGGGGGGGTAATTTATTTCTGATTATAAAAGTAATGTAGGCTCACCAAAGAAGATTTGGAAAGTAAAAAAATGAACTTAAAAAATTGCTAATTCACTTTTCAAGTATCACTGCCTCTCACATACCCTCACTCAATACAAACTATGTGTCCCAAAACTCTTCTTCATGGATTTATATAGCCCCATACTCAATGTTGGTCACCAAATACCATAATTTTTGTTGTTGTTTTCCTTTTTTTTTTTTTTTTTTTTTTTTTTTGAGACAGAGTCTCACTCTCACCCAGGCTGGAGTGCAGTGGCCCAATCATGGCTCACTGCAGCCTTGACCTCGCAGGTTCAAGTCAGCCTCCCAAGTAGCTGGGACTACAGGTGCACACCACCACTTCCAGCCAATTTTTGTATTTTTTGTAGAGATGGGGTTTTGCCACATTGCTCAGGCTGGTCTTGAACTCCTACGTTCAAGCAATCTGCCCTCTGGCCTTCCAAAGTGCTGGAATTACAGGCATGAGCTGCTGCACCTAGCCAATACCAAAATTCTTAATTTCAATTATCAACAAGTTTCCTGATGACACCGAGATTTAGAATATTTCTGGCCGGGCGCGGTGGCTCAAGCCTGTAATCCCAGCACTTTGGGAGGCCGAGACGGGCGGATCACAAGGTCAGGAGATCGAGACCATCCTGGCTAACACGGTGAAACCCCGTCTCTACTAAAAAAAATACAAAAAAACTAGCCGGGCGAGGTGGCGGGCGCCTGTAGTCCCAGTTACTCGGGAGGCTGAGGCAGGAGAATGGCGTAAACCCGGGAGGCGGAGCTTGCAGTGAGCTGAGATCCGGCCACTGCACTCCAGCCCGGGCGACAGAGCGAGACTCCGTCTCAAAAAAAAAAAAAAAAAAGAATATTTCTACCATGGTATATCAGACTTTAATTCAAGTACAAGTCATCTTCCTTTTCTTTGAGTGATGCTTTTCTCAGCTACATATCAATGTTTAAAGAATACATGTAACTAGAAAAGTGGCACGCATACAGCCACAAATCCAATGAAGTCCAGGCCAATTTATATCATCACCTACAATGCTGAAACATGATATATTTTGTGTATCTTAAAAACAAGTAGCTGAGGTAAGTAACTATAAACATACTTTTTTCCTTAAATTTTATGTATATGTTAGTATATGAATACCTAAGTCTGAATGACCTCTAGCTAATAAGTAGTAAAATTCTTGCAGAGTAGAAGAACTAGGCCAAATAAAATTGTGCTAACCAATATAGCAGCCACTAGCCATGTATAACTACTGAGCACTTGAAATATGATTAGTCCTACCTATTCAGTAAATGGTGTTGGGGAAACTGGCTAACCATATGCAGAACAAAACTCGACCCCTACATCTTTCACCATATATAAAAATTAACTCAAGATGGATTAAGGATTTAAATGTAAGATCTCAAAACTATAAAAATTCTAGAAGAAAACGTAGGAAATATCATTCTGCAATGCAATAAAATCAAGAGTTGACAAGTGGAACCTAATTAAACTAAAGCACTTCTGCACAGTGAAATTATCAACAGAGTAAACAGACAACCTACAGAATGGGAGAAAATATCTGCAAACTATGCATCTGACAAAGGACTAATATCGAGAATCTAGAAGAAACTCAAGCAAATCAACAAGAAAAAAACAACCACATTAAAAAGTGGGCAAAGGACATGAGCAAACACTTCTCAAAGAGGACATACAAGCAGTCAACAAGCCTATCAAAAAATGCTCACTATCACTAATCATCAGGGAAATGCAAATCAAAATCACAAGATACCATCACATACCAGTCGGAATGGGTACTATTAAAAAGTCAAAAAATAACATGTTGGCAAGGTTGCAGAGAAAAAGGAACGCTCATACACTGATGATGGAATTGTAAATTAGTTCAGCCCCTATGTTAAGCAGTTTAGAGATTTCTCAAAGAACTAAAAACAGAATTGCCATTTGACCCAGCAATTCCATTACTGGGTACATACCCAAAGAAAAATAAATGGTTGTTCAACCAAAAAGACACCTGCACTCTCATGTTTATCACAGCACTATTCACAATAGGAAAGATATGGAATCAACCTTCAACAGTGGACTGGATTAAAAAAAAAAATGTGGAACATATACACCATAGAATACTATGCAGCATAAGAAAGAATGAAATCATGTCCTTTGCAGCAACGTGAATGCAGCTGGAGGTCATTATCCTAACTGAATTAACACAGGAACAGAAAGTCAAATACCGCATATTTTCACTTATAAGTAGGAGTTAAGCATTGGGTACACGTGAACATAAAGATATGAACAATAGACACTGTGGACTGCAGAAGGGGGAAGCCAGGTGGCAAGGGTTGAAAAACTACCCACAGGATACTGTGTTCACTATTTGGATAACAAGTTCAATTCAAATCCAAACCTCAGCATATAGTGATATATTCATGTAACAAACCTGTACATGGACTCCCTGAATCTATAATTTTAAAAAACAGCAATATGACTAGTCCTTATTGAGGTATGCTGTAAATATAAAATACACATGAGACTTCAAAGATGTAGTGTGAAAAAAAGAATCTAAAAATAGCTCATTTTTATATTGGTTACATGTTGAAATGATAATATTTTAGATATACTGAGTTAAAGAAAGCATATTATTAAAATTAATTTCAGACCGGGGACAGTGGCTCACGCCTATAATCCCAACACTTTGGGAGGCCGAGGTGGGCAGATCACCTGAGGTCAGGAGTTCAACACCAGCCTGGCCAACATGGTAAAACCCCATCTCTACTAAAAATACAAAATTAGCGAGGCGTGGTGGCACGCGCCTGTAGTCCCAGCTACTCAGGATGCTGAGGCACGACAATCACTTAAACCCGGGAGGCAGAGGTTGCAGTGAGCAGAGATCGCACCATCGCACTCCAGTCTGGGTGACAAGAATGAAACTCCATCTCAAAAAAATTAATTAATTAATTAATTAATTTCTTCTGTTTCTTTTTACTTTTTTTAAATCTGACTACTGGAAAATTTAAAATTACATATGTGTCCCACATTTGTGGTCTGTATCACATTTTTATTAGGGAGCACTAAAGTAAGACAATAAAGGAAACAAAGGGGACAAAAAAACACATCAAGAAACAAAGGGGAAAACTTTCCATTCGCTAGGCCCTGGAAGAGCCCAGAAACTTTCTACTCTGTGTTCACAAAAGAAACCTAATCATTCTCTGTTCTTCAATAACCTGACCTACAGCTTACTACCTCCGAACAAGAATTACAAGTGTATCTTAAAGGCACACTGATTTTTTTACATCTTTATAAATACCTAATACGCTTTGCTTTATATATATGCTTTATATACACCTAATACAACCTAAATTGTCATGATAAAGGAAGAAAAAATAATAATGCTTTATTTTCTAATGGGACAGCTTCCTTTTTATTCATAAGGAGACTTACTTCATGAGACTTTCTGCACCACGCAGCTGTTCTTTCCAGTTAAGGACTCAAAAATTCCTGACTGACTCTTACATGATGGTTGACAATATAAAAAATTAAACCAAATATAAAGGTGCTCTTTAGGAAGACTTTCACTAAACAAGCAGTATTCCACATTATTATGGCTCTAAGGCCTCTTATAAAGATTTTTAAAGGGTCATAACAGGTTTAAATTAATCCCATGGAAAGAATCTGACATTTTAAAAGGATCTGATGACTCAAAACATTCTTTTGGACTCTCCCAGCCTCTTCACTGGAAATGCACTCAGGACAGTCATACCAGTTGGGTTTCTTGTATGATAGCACAGATCAAGCACAAACTTGAAATGTGGAATAAGAAGAGTTATCTTAGGCTCTCCTTGATCATCAAGTGTTTTGTTTTTGTTTGTTGGGTTTTTTATTGTTGTTGTTTTGGTTTGGTTGGGAAGGATGGTGGCATGTGTGTGTTTTACTTTTACATCTGAGTGGAAAGGGGTACTTAACAGCAAAACAATGACAGCCAAGTCTTCCAGTCCAGAAATTACCAGGAGCCTTATCAGAACCAGACATGGAGTCTTTAGACAACTTTTATACCCTCATAGAAGATACCAGGCTTCACTTTGCCAAGCTCTACTAAATTGGCCTGCCTGTCCCTACCGCTGAGCAAAACATGAAAAAGCTAGAAACAACAACACAAAGTCAAGAGCAGCCAGCCGCTCTAGGCAAGAAATTCTGATCTACTAAAGGTGAGTGTGGCATGCAGCCATAAGAAATAGGGTAGAATCGGCCGGGCGCGGTGGCTCACGCCTGTAATCCCAGCACTTTGGGAGGCCAAGGCGGGCGGATCACGAGGTCAGGAGATCGAGACCATCCTGGCTAACACGGTGAAACCCCGTCTCTACTAAAAATACAAAAAGTTAGCCGGGCGTGGTGGCAGGCACCTGTAGTCCCAGCTACTCGGGAGGCTGAGGCAGGAGAATGGCATGAACCCAGGAGGCGGAGCTTGCAGTGAGCCGAGATCACGCCACTGCACTCCAGCCTGGGTGACAGAGCGAGACTCCATCTCAAAAAAAAAAGAAAGAAATAGGGTAGAATCGGTTTAAGCAAAGGAATCATCAGATAGATGTATGATAGAGCACCCTAACTCCTTTGTGTAAAGCAGGGTTTCTCAACCTCAGCACTGTTGACAGTCAGGCCCAGATAACTATTTTTTGGTTTTGTGGATTGTTTGTTTTTTTTTTTAACCCCAAACTCCCGTGCTCAAGTGATCCTCCTGCCTCCACCTCCTGTGTAGCTGGGACTACAGGCACTCACCACCAAGCCAAGCTAACGAGATAACTATTTATTGTGAGCAGCTCTTCTGTGAACTGTAGGATATTCAGCAGCATCCGTGGCCTGTCTGCCACTAGATGCCAGTAGCAAGTCCTTACTGTTTCCGACTTCATTCCTCACTCAAGTGTCACAACCAGGTATCTCCAGACATTGCCAAATTGCCCTGTGTTGGGGGGGGAGCGGGGGTGCAAAAGAACCCCTAGGTGAGAATCATCAGTAGAGAGCAAAGACACCGAAAACAGTTGCTAAATAAAGGCTGCTTACACTGTATCCAGCGTGACAAACTGTACTCAAGCTGTTTTGCACATGTGGCAAAACGTATTTCTGACAAAATTTCTGATATTACCACACATGAAGGATAACAATATAATGAAGTACTCTAGGAATATTAACCAGGTAAGCTTCAAATGACACAGGATTCTTAAATCACTGTGGAAGTAATGGTATCTGCCTCACTAATTTAGTTTGTAAACTTCTAAAAATCCAATTAACCAGTAATGATGGTCAAGTATTCAGATGATGTTCCAACTCCTAAAGTCAGGTTACTTGTTCTTTTTAAAATTATAGTTTTAAATTTTAGCTGTTTAAATTAAACTGTAGGAAGAAGGTATTCTCAAATACTCTACTAGAAATGTAAAATGCAATGTATAAAGCAATGTAGCAGCACCTACCAAGGCTTTTATTTTTTACCCAGAATTCCACTTTTAAGAATTTATCTTATAGACATACTCCCCTATGTGAACACAGAGATATGTCTTAAGTAGTTCCCCACCAATGTTGTTTACAACAGCAGTAAAATAAAAATGCTCCAGATGTTATCAGTAAGAAAGTGGCCGTAAGTAAGTTACTACTTATTCACACCTTGGAAGACTGTACAGCCATTTATTTATTTATTTATTTATGAGACAAGAGTCTCACTCTGTTGTCCAGGCTGGAGTGCAGTGACACAATCTCGGCTCACTACAACCTCCACCTCCTGGGTATAAGTGATTCTCCTGCCTCAGCCTCCTGAGCAGCTGGGATTACAGGTGTGTACCACCACACCTGGCTACTTTTTTGTATTTTTAGTAGAAACAGGGTCTCTCACCAGGTTGACCAGCCTGGTCTCGAACTCCTGACTTCAGGTGATCTGCCCCCATCAGCCTCCCAAAGTGCTGGCATTACAGGTGTGAGCCACCGCGCCCAGCTGTACAGCCATTTAAAAAAAAAAAAAGACGACAAAAAAAATGACAACCTTTTCAGTAGGAAATGAAACATTTGCAGAGGCCAAGATGGTGGATCGTGCCTGTAATCTCAGCATTTTGGGAGGCTGAGGTGAGTGGATCACTTGAGCTCACCAGTTCAGGACACGCCTGGACAACATGACAAAACTCCATCTCTACAAAAAATACAAAAACTAGCCAAGCATGGTGGTGCATGCCTGTAGTTCTAGCTACTTGGGAGGGTGAGGTGGGAGGATAGCTTGAGCCCAAGGGGCGGAGGCTGCAGTGAGCCAAGATCACGCCACTGCACACCAGCCTGAGCAATAGAGCCAGACCTTATCTCAAAAAACAAAAAAAAAAGGCCGGGCATGGTGGCTCATCCCTGTAATCCCAGCATTTTGGGAGGCCGAGGCAGGCAGATCACCGGATGTCAGGAGTTTGAGACCAGCCTGGCTAACACGGTGAAACCCCATATCTACTAAAAATACAAAAATTAGCTGGCCCAGTGGCGTGCACCAGTAATCCCAGCTACTTGGGAGGCTGAGGCAGGAGAAACACTTGAACCTGGGAGAAGGAGGTTGCAGTGAGCCAAGAACATGCCACTGCGCTCCAGCCTGTGCAACAGAGCGAGTCAGTCTCAAAGACAAAAAAAAAAACAAAAATCATAGAAATATATATAGTGAGAGAGAAAGAGTACAGTACTATGTTTATAAAAATAAACATGTCTGGCCAGGCACGGTGGTTCACGCCTGTAATCCCAGCACTTTGGGAGGCTGAGACGGGCAGATCACTTGAGGTCAGGAGGTAAAGACCAGCCTGGCCAACATGGTAAAGCCCCATCTCTACTAAAAATACAAAAAAAAGAAAAAAAAAATTAGCTGGGCAATATGGTGACCTGTAATCCCAGCAACTAGGGAGGCTGAGGCAGGAGAATTGCTTGAAGCCAGGAGGCAGAGCTTGCAGTGAGCTGAGATTGTGCCACTGCACTTCAGCCTGGGTGACAGTGCAAGGCTCCATTTAAAATAAAATAAAATAAAAATGTCTACATATATGTGTATATATAGACAAAAAAGTCTAAAAGAATGCACACTAATTTGTTTTCATTTTTTTTGGCAAGCATTTTTGGGTGTTTGTTTGTTTGTTTTTCAAGATAGGGTCTCTCCCTCCCCCTCCTCCTCCCCCTCCCCCTCCTCCTCCCTCTCTCTCTCTCTCTCTCTCTCTCTCTCTCTGTAACCCAGGCTGGAGTGTAGTGGTGCAATCATGGCTCACTGCAACCTCGACTTCCTGGGTGCAAATGATCCTCTTGCCTCAGCCTCCCAAGTAAGTGAGACAACAGGCACGTACCACCATGCCCGGCTAGTTTCTTTGATTTTTGTAGAGACAAGGTTTCCCTATGTTGCCTGGGCTGGTCTCCAACTCTTGGGTTCAAGCAATACTCCCACCTCAGCCTCTCAAAGTGCTGGGATTATAAGCATGGGTCACCATGCCCGGCCAAGCATACGTTTTTTAAGCCATTTACAGTATTTTTCAAGACCAAGACTTAAAAATAATTTGCACTGTTCATTTTACAAATTAAGTGTTTAGGATTTTCTTTGGTAAATATATCACTACTTCTATAAATCATGCTTTGTGGATTATTCTGCATCATACACTGGGATGTATCGGTGTTCACCGTTTATCCAGTAACATTATGCCAACACTGCTTGAGCCCTCAAGAGTGAGCCACTTGGCCAGGTGCAGTGGCTCATGCCTATAATCCCAGCACTTTCAGGAGGCCAAGGCGGGCAGATCACCTGAGGTCAGCAGTTAGAGACCAGCCTGGTCAACATGGTAAAACCCTGGGTCTACTAAAAACACACACACACACAAATTTGTTAGGCATGGTGGCTCACGTCTGTAGTCCCAGCTACTCAGGATGCTGAGGCACAAGAATCACTTGAACCTGAAAGGTGGAGGTTGCAATGAACCGAGATCAATGCCACTGCACTCCAGCCTGGGCAACAGAGTGAGACTCTAACTCAAAAGAAAAGAGTGAGCCACTTAAGGCTTAATGAAATTTGCCAAACCAACCTCAAAGAGTTGAGAAACCTCACCCAGCTCCCCTCTTGAACCATAACCCATCAATAACTAAGAAAATATACAGAGGGAAATAGTTCAATTTAGAACACTGTTTTAGTAAGTGTTTATTAAGTGCTTAATAAACATGTAATTTATAGTTCAATTTAGCAGAATTTCATCATATGCAGTCAAATTTAAATGATTCTAATTTTCCTTTTCAATTTATTGATCTGAGTAATCAAAACTAATGGATGTGATTTTTCTTCTCCAACTTAAATCTTAAAAGAATGAGCAAAGAAGCCAAATGCGGGGGGGATAGCATTAGGAGATATGATGACTTAATGGGTGCAGCACACCAACATGGCACATGTATACATATGTAACAAACCTGCATGTTGTGCACATGTATCCTAGAACTTAAAGTATAATAAAAAAAAAAAAGAAAGAAAGAAAGAAAGAAGCCAAATGACTGAAAGACTGACAGAACTAACAATAAAAACTAAAATCTCAATTCTAGATTTGGAATAACACACTATTTTATCTGGGTACACAGTTTTTTTTTTTTTTTTAAGGTAGTTTTTCAAGAATTTTTCTAGTTCTAAAATACACAGGCAGAGAGACACACTTCAAATCAAAATGTCAGGCACTCACCATAATAGCTATGGCCTTTAAACCACCACAGTACCCCTCCCCCTGCCCACAGCTCTAGCCAGTTTAACTGCTTTTAAATGGAACATTCTAAATTGCTAAAAATAAACTATCTCTATTTCCTTCTGATTAAGTTTTCCTATTTTCCCATGACATTTTAACCTTTATTCAGGCAGTTATGATCACAAACATACAATACCTATATGATACCATTTCTAACCATTTTATATAGAGATATATCAACGTGTGATAGTATTTCCTTTCCCTTCAAACAACAATATGGCAAAATAACTTTGAAGATCTCTAGCCAATTAGAACCCTGGATCTGAAGACTGACTCTGTGGCATTTCATAAAACTTGGCTCCCCATCAAAAGGCCACAATTATTCTTTCTTGACTACAAGCATCATCTCTGGATTATCCACATCTCTTCCATCTCCAAAGATAACTAAAAAAATACAGGGTAGCTACATGAGTATAAAAACACATGGGCCGGGCGCGGTAGCTCAAGCCTGTAATCCCAGCACTTTGGGAGGCCGAGACAGGCGGATCACGAGGTCAGGAGATCGAGACTATCCTGGCTAAGATGGTGAAACCCGTCTCTACTAAAAAAAAAAAAATACAAAAAAAAAAAAAAAAAAAAAACACACACACACACACACATGAACCTGGCCGGTTGCGGTGGCTCACTCCTGTAATCCTAGCACTTTGGGAGGCAGAGGTAGATCACTTGAGGTCAGGAGTTCGAGACCAGCCTGGTCAACATGGTAAACGAAACTCCGTCTCTACAAAAACTACAAAAATTAGCTGGGCGTAGTGGCACATGCCTGTAATCCCAGCTACTCAGGAGGCTGAGGCAGGAGAATTGCTTGAACCTGGGAGGCAGAGGTTGCAGTGAGCTAAGACTGCACCAGTGCACTCCAACCTGGGCAACAGAGGGAGACTCCATTTCAAAAAAATAAAAAACACACACACATGAAACTGCTCAAGGTTTTTGCAGAAAGTGGAAAGATAGATCAATGATGGATGCAAGATGTCATACAACATCCTCCTCTAATGGCCAGAAACATACTCATGTTAGTGGCATCACCAGGCATCACACTTCTCTACTGTTCCATATTTCTATTATGAATATCAATAAATCTCATTTTCTTATTCACTTAGAATATAATACATTTGGCATGTGGTGAACTTCTGGCAATAACTGAATTTAGTTCCAAAGCTTATGTATTATTTTAAGCATGATGTCAATTCAGTCAACAAAACTAACCATCTTATCAGAAATGAACTTAGTATCACTTCTTTATAATTTAGAGAGCTTTTTCAGGTAGTATCAACCAAGTGAGGGATTTTTTAAATGTTTGTTGTTTTTTTCTTGAGACTTAATGTCCTAAAGACAAACAGTGTGGTTTTTATTCAGTGAAAAAGCAAACGTTGCTTAAATTCTCTAAGTTCTACTTACAGAAGAAACTATGTAATATATGCATGCTTTTAAACAAATGTATACTATCAGGTTGACTTCTCTGTCCATTTCACTAACTTCTTGACATCCTTTTCTTTTTTCTTTTTCAGTCTACATCATGCTTTGCTTGACATGGTTTTAGAAAAGGATGTTTTTCAAGCTTTGTGTATATGAACCTTTGGAAGGTTTTTAAGTGTCTTGGATCTTTATTAATATCACTAAAGAAAACACAATAACAAAACATTTTTATGAATTCAGGAAGTACTTTTAAATAAATCTTTTCTTTCTTTTCCAGACAGGTCTCACTCTGTCACCCAGGCTGGAGTGAGATGGCACAAACATGGTTTACTGCAGCCTCGACTTCCCCAACCTTAAGTAATCCTCCCAACTTTGGCCTAACAAAGTGCTAGGATCACAGGCATGATCCAGCCTCGACTTCCCCAACCTTAAGTAATCCTCCCACTTTGGCCTAACAAAGTGCTAGGATCACAGGCATGATCCAGCCTTAAATAAATCTTCATTAGTCACAAATCCCTATATACATCTGAAAAACACCAGCACAAATCGGTCTGCAGACAGGGGTTCATTTGGATAATCAAATCCCTTATAACAACTTCATATACCTCTCCAGCATTCGTGGCCCAAAATTAGAAACCACTGGCAGAGACTATGAAATATAAAACTGCCTAGTTACAAGCAGAATGGCTCTTTAAAGTAAATATTAGGAATCGTAAGTGAAAAATTTATTGTGTGTCAGGTACCAATGTTTTCCCCCTATAAAACTGTATTTCCAAATTTAAAATCAAAATTAGTCATGAAAATCATTTATATGTGCACATTTACTTCATCACAGGCATTTTTTAAGAAATGCAACTACTCATAAAAAGGCCCCAGGACACACTGGAACACAGAATGTGCCAGCTTCCATTTCCACCACCAAAGAGAGAAGGTTGGTTTTCGTTTGAGCTCCACTACCCAGTCAGAGTAACTGTATCTACAACCTTAATACAATTTTGAACGTATCACAGGTCAGAGCTGTCTAAAAGAGAGACAAATATATATGATAGCAGAAATGTAAAAATACAAATCATAAAATAGCCACCTCACTGTGAAACTAGAAGGGTTATGGCAGTAATAAGGATAAGAAAAAGAGCAGCAAAAACACAAATTTAGAGATTTCTCTAAATTAATCAATATTTGGTAGTATCTTGTTATTATGAGAAATAAGGCTGGGTACAGTGGCTCACACCTGTAATCCCAGAACTTTGGGAGGCCGAGGTGGATCACCTGAAGTCAGGAGTTCGAGACCAGCCTGGCCAACATGGTGAAACTCGTCTCTACTAAAAATGCAAAAATTAGCCAGGCGTGGTGGTGCATGCCTGTAATCACAGCTACTTGGGAGGCTGAGGAAGTAGAATCACTTGGACCCAGGGGAAGGAGGTTGTAGTGAGCTGAGATCGCACCACTGCACTCCAGCCTAGAAGACAGACCAGGACTCTATCTCAGAAAAAAAAGAAAGAAAGAAACCATGGAATGTTTGTTCTGGATAAGCCCCAAGAGACCATCTATTCTAGTGCAATTGTCTCATTTTACAGATGAGGAAACTGGCCCAAAGAACTTAAGTGGCTTGCTCCGGGTCATTCAGCTGACTGGTAACAAGTCCTGATCCCAGACCTTCTGGTTCCTAGCCCAAAATCTCCAGTTTTTTGTCTGGTGTTTCACAATCCCTCTGCCACGTCCTAATCTGGATTTGACTCATTATTTATGTTGAAAATTATTTTGACAATGTATAACTATTATAAACAGATATTTCTCAAGCTTCATTTAACTATCCTGCAGATCACTCAAATTATACCTCAGCAGTTTTCCCATCTACAGAGGGGGTGGGGATGGGTATGTTTTGGGCACTATGAATTTCTCTTATCTCCTCTTTGATCTTGAAAGTCTATGAGAAATAAATGTGTTTTTAAAAAATTAGTTTCAAAAGCAACTTTTCTTGAAAGAAATTCACTTTAATGAAGGCAAAACTTGGGTTTTCAGAAACCAATGCCCTAGATTTATTTTGACTTTAACTAAATCAGATGGGTACATCACCTCTCATTCAAATAAATACACTAAGGTGCCAAATGAAGATGCATACTTAAAATGCCAAATGCTGCAGTTCTTTTTACCAACTAAGTCTTTGTGACAGGAAATAGTTCACATTGACTAAATTCTAAACTCAGGATTTAGGACAAAATACTAAAACTGATATGAATAATTGTTACATACTTGTATGGTTAACTGGTAATGACACAGAAACAATAAATACCAATATGGAAGACTATAAATGAACCAATTAAAAATATGACAGATCCCTGGGTGGGCACAGCAGGCTTTGGAAGGCCACGGCAGGAGGATCTCTTGAGGCCAAGAGTTTGAGACAATAGAGCAACATAGATAGGCAATATAGCAAGACTGCCATCTCCACAAGAAAATTTTTAAAATTTGCCTGGCATGGTAGTGCATCTGTGGTCCCACCTACTCAGGAGGCTGAGGTGGAAGGATCTCTTGAGCCTGGGACTTTAAGGTGGCAGCAAGCTATGACTGCACCTCTATACAATCAGCCTGGGTGACAGAGTGAGACTCCATCTCTTAAAAAAAATAAGAAAACTATGACATCCTAGTGTAACAACAGCTAAAATTTATAGAGTACAAATTGGAGCCAACTGCTTTTCACATGTTAACTCATTTAATTCTTACAACCCTACATCTACATACTATTATTATCTCCCACTTTACAAATCAGGGAACCAAGGCAGAGACAAATTAAATGACAAGGCCACAGTCAGATACTTGTAAGAGGGAGAGCCAGGACCTGCACAGAAAATGTTAATGAGATATAATGATGGTGGAAATTTTACATGAAATGTCCAGAATAGGTAAATCCAGAGATACATAAAGTAGATTAGTGGTTGCCTGTAGCTGGGGAGAAAAGGTAGAGAGAGGAATGAGGAGTGACTGCTAATGGGTACAGAATTTCATTCTGAGGTGATAAAAATGTTCTAAATATAGAGATGGTTATACAACTCTGTGAACATACTAAAAACTAATGAATTGCACACTTTTGAAGAGTGAACTGTATAGTACATGAATTATGTCTCAATAAAGCTGTTAAAAAATATGGTGGTGAGATATAGTCAAAACGGAACCATACTCAGCAATAAAAAACAATGGAAAAGATAGTTGCCAGTATTAGGGGAAGCAGTCTGAGTCTCTATTTTTGCTACTTTAGGTCTAAAATTATTTCCAAATAAAAATTGGGGTTTTTTGTTAATTTTTATATTTTTGAGATAGGGTCTCATTCTGTCGGCCTGGCTGGAGTGCAGTGGCGAGATCTCAGCTCACTGCAGCCTCCACCTCCTGGGTTCAAGCAATTCTTCCACCTCAGCCTCCCGAGTAGCTGGGATTATAGGCGCACGCCACCATGCCCAGCTAATTTTTGTAATTTTAGTCGAGATGGGGTTTCACTATGTTGGCCAGGCTTGTCTCAAATTTCTGGCCTCAAGTGATCCACCTGCCCCAGTCTCCCAAAGTGCTGGGATTACAGATGTGAGCCACCACCCCCAGCTGGAAGTTGTTTTTTTAAATGGAACCATCAACACAGCATGAAGCAGAGGGCACCAGATTTAGAGGCAGGAGGTGCTGCCCTGCCTCCTGACACCCATAACTTCCCTTCTCCAAGTTCTGAGGGTGACAAGACTCATCCTGCTCAACATCTCACTTGCCATGAGGACCCCACAGAAGGTGGCATGATGAAAACACTCCCACTTGGCAGGACACGGTGGCTCATGCATGTAATCCCAGCACTTTAGGAGGCCAAGGCGGGCAGATCATGAGGTCAGGAGTTCGAACCAGCCTGGTCAACATGGTGAAACCCCATCTGTATTAAAAATACAAAAATTAGCCGAACATGGTAGCATGCGCCCATAATCCCAGCTACTCAGGAGACTGAGGCAGGAGAATTGCTTGAACGCAGGAGGCAGAGGCTGCAGTGAGCTGAGATCCGGCCACTGCACTCCAGCCCGGGCGACAGAGCGAGACTCCGTCTCAAAAAAAGAAAAGAAAGAAAAAGAAAATACTCCCACCACAATACTCAAATGCCATCTATAGGCAGAATAAATATTACCATGTTGAAATTTTATAAAATTTTATAAAAGCAAAATTATCAATAGAAAACTATCAGAAAAAGGTGTCTGAAAGCTCATGAAATATAGTAATAGTCAATAGCTAGGCCAGGTGCAATGGCTTACGCTTGTAATCCCAGCACTTTGCGAGGTCAAGGCGGGAAAATCACTTGGGCAATATGGTGAAACCCTGTCTCTACAAAAAATACAAAAACTAGCCAGGTGTGGTGGCACATGCCTGTAATCCCAGCGACTCAGGAAGCTGAGGCAGGAGGATTGCTTGAGCCTGAGAGGCAGTGGTTGCAGTGAGCCAAGATTACACGACCGCACTCCAGCCAGGGAGATTGAGCGAGTCTCTGTATCCAAATATATATATATATATATACACACACACACACATACATACATACATATACAGTAAAGAGCTAATTCTTAAGTGAGCACTCTCTATGTGCCACACTGCTCTCCACCCTACTCATCTATTGGGTCACTTAATTCTCACAATAACACTATAAAATAAGTACTATTGTTACTAGCCCCACTTTACAGAAGCAGCAACTGAGGCTCTTGTCAAAGGGTACATGCTAAGCAGGGGTCTAAACTTAAGCAACATGGCCCCAGAGTCCATGATCTTAACGCACTTTGGATACTGCTCCTAAATCAAAAATTATGTGCTTTTCTTTAGAGCTGCCATTCACAATTCATTCAACTCATTAACCTAGGCCCTGCACAAGGTAAATGAAGAGACAATCTTTGGCCCTCAGGGAGCTTACATTGTACTAGGAAACCAGGCAAGTAAACCTCAAAAGCCACTGTGAGAAGAGTGCTGTAAGAGTGCTGGGGACAGGGTACCTCCCTGAAGCCGGCGAAGTCACAGGAGGCTACCTTCCTTCAGGTGACCATGTCAGATCAATAAGAGTTCACCAAGAAGAAAAGAAGGACAAAGAGAGCCAGGATAATCAAAAAGAGATCACCCATAAAGTGAAGAGGCAGCAGAGAGAAATCCAGGAGACAGAAAAATGAATTTAATAAACAGGAAAAGGGATATCTTCTCCACTTAAATAGAAGCGAAAATGAAGTTCAAGATAATTCATGCCTGCTGGCCATCATAAAGGTGGTAGTTCATGGTAGGCCATGTGGAGAAGTAAGGAATTAAACAGGGCGGGACCTTAAGACTTTATCCATCAAATTAATCTTTTGTGTTTGGGCTTACTCTTATCTTACAGATAAGCTTAACTGTGACTCAAAGGGGTTAAGAAGGTCTTGCTAAGGGTCACGTACAGGTAGAAAGCCGCATATCTCCAAGGCCTGTTCTCTTCTACTATACCATACTCCTCCTATGAGCTGGTGTCACTGTGTAATGGCACTAGTCAGCAGTTACATGGATTCTAGTCTGCCTGGAAAATGGGACGGATGAAAACGCAACTGGAGAAACGTACACATTATGTTGTGTATCATTCTCCAAAATGCAGAGAAGCTGAACATGAACACTCTCCTTCCTCAAACTATAAGCAAAACTATTCTGGCTCAGTTTTCAATACTTTTTAAAAAGCAAATTAACAAACAAACCAACAAAAAACACCCACACCTCAGTGGTTCTCAAAAAGGATACACAGTTTATTAAAGCAGAAGCACATACTGCCTAATACACTAGAAGACTGCTTTATATTCAAAAGTTTTGTCTTGTGGGTCAACCAGGCACTGATCTGACTAGGAGATGTACTACTACTACTAATTAGATAAGTCAATTACTCAATTTGACTTGATAAAAAGGCATCATCATAAATTACCACAGTGATGACTTATTAAATTTTTATCAGACTAATTACTCTATTGGGATAGGCTAGAAGTAGTCCTCCAAAAAAAATTGTTTTGGTCTAGTAAGACCATGAGCCCATACAAACACAGCTGCCGCCACCACTACCCCTACAAAAAAGCTTGAAGAATACACACCAAAATGTTTGAAGTGGTAATCATCTGTTCATCTGTATTTTCTACAAAAATACATGCATGACTCTGGTAACTTTAAACAAGTTTTTGTTTTTTTGTTTTTTGTTTTTAAGAACACCGAAAACCAAATTGGAGGGTGGGAGGGCTGGCAGGGCAAGATTCAAAAAACTTAGCTCAAGGCTTCTAACTAGAATCTTTACATCAAAATCTTTAGCAACATTATATTCTACAAGACGATATTCAATGAACAGTACCTTAATGGTTCTTAAAACATTACTTGTCGCCTACTTAGAAAACTATAACAGAAATGAAGCTCACGTAGAAAATGAGCTCTAAAAATTAAAAAAAAAATTCAACAAATTTCAGATTCTGTGGCCGAATCCTAAATCATTTCCGTTAGTGCAGTTCTACTCTCCCAAATAAGACAAAAGAATACCACCATATTTCCACTATATGAAACTGATTTTAATTTTTTTCTTTTTTTTTTTTTTTTGAGAGTCTTGAACTGTCGCCCAGGCTAGAGTGCAGCAGCGGGATCTCGGCTCACTGCAACCTCACATCCCGGGTTCAAGTGATTCTCCTGCCTTAGCCTGACAAGTAGCTGGGAGAGGCGCCCGCCACCGCACGTGGCTAATTTTTGTATTTTTAGTAGAGACGGGGTTTTACCATCTTGGCCAGGCTGGTCTCGAACTCCTGACCTCAGGCGATCCACCTGTGTCAGCCTCCCAAAGTGCTGGGATTACAGGCATGAGCCACCATGCCTGGCAGACTAAAAATATTAAAAGAAGACAGGCACAGTGGCTCATGCCTGTAATCCCAGCACTTTGGGAGGCCGGCCAAGGCATGTGGATCACTTGAGCCAAGGAACTAGAGACCAGACTGGGCAACATGGACAGATGCCACCTCTACAAAAAATTAAAAAGTTAGCCAGGCCTGGTGGCACGCATCTTTACTCCCATCTACTTGGGAGGCTGAAGTGGAAGGATCACCTGAGCCCAGGAGGTGGAGGTTACAGTGAGCCAAGATGGCGCCACTGCACTCCAGCCTGGGTGAGAGTGAGATCTTGTCTTAAATTAGAAAAAAAAAAAAAAGAAAGAAAGAAAGAAGAAGGAGAAGGAGAGGAGGAGGAGGAGGAGGAGAAAGAGAAGGAGAGGAAGGAAGATGGAGGAAGACGAAGAAAGAGAGAAAGGGAAGGGAAGGGAAGGAGGAGGAGGAGGAGGAGAAGAAGGAGGAGGAGAAGGAGGAGAAGGCTAAATATAAAGTTACTGGATGCTATGAAAAATACAAAATCTAAGATTGTTCCTACTTTCAAGGCACTTGAAATCTTATTAAGAGAAATAAACTATTTTTTACATAGAAAGACAAAGGAGCCAGGTGTAGTGGCACACACCTATAGTAACAGCTACTTAGGAGGCTAAAGCGGGAGGATCCCTTGAGCCCAGGAGTTCAAGACCAGCCTGGGCAACATAGCAAGAAACCTCATCTCAAAAACAAAAATACAAAGACAGAGGAACAGCACATTAATACTATGCACTGCACAGTCTCTGAAGTTGTACATGGGAACCTTGAAAGATAACCAAGACAGGCCCGGGCGCGGTGCCTCAAGCCTGTAATCCCAGCACTTTGGGAGGCCGAGGCGGGCGGATCACGAGGTCAGGAGATCAAGACCATCCTGGCTAACATGGTGAAACCCCCGTCTCTACTAAAAATACAAAAAAAAAAAAAAAAAAAAAACTAGCTGGGCGAGGTGGCGGGCACCTGTAGTCCCAGCTACTCGGAGGCTGAGGTGGGAGAATGGCGTAAACCCGGGAGGCGGAGCTTGCAGTGAGCCGAGATCGCGCCACTGCACTGCAGCCTGGGCGACACAGCGAGACTCCGTCTCAAAAATAAAAAAATAAAAAAAAAAGAAAGATAACCAAGATAACCAGTAAAGCAGTGCAATATACAGGAATGGTCCAACGAGCAATACAGACCATAAATAAAAAATTACATAATACCTACAAGAGCCAAACAGGGAAAGTTAGCCTTTTTTTTTTTTTCGACTACTGCATGTACAGAGGGGTTCTGGGAAAGGCATCATCAGAGTGAGCTAGACTAGACAGAAAGCTTCTTGGGAAGGCCTCCTCTTGAGCTGAGCCTTAAGGAGACAGAAGATGAATTTCCATCTTGGGAGGAATGAATAGAGCAAAGGCACTGAGGTCATTGAAGAATGCGGGGTGTGAGGTGACAGGCAGGAACAGGCCACTATGTAGAGGTTAGAAACGAACATTATGACACTTCCAAAGCAATATCCAGTCTGCTCAAAAAGCATTTGAACCATCTGGAGTGCACATCCCCAGGTAAAAGACAGCAAATCAACAACTCCAACCAATTTCTCAGGTGATTCTTATGCACACTGAAGTCTGAAAACAACTGTTCCAGAGCAAGGAGGTAACATAAGGCAAGCAGTAAAGACAAAAAACACCACATTCATATCGCATGTTAACACTGCAAGGAAAACAATTGTTTTAGATGTTCTGTTTCAATACTCCCTACCATTATCCTTCCCCAAAAGCACTTTAATTTATTATATAGTTTAATGAATTTCACATCTGAAAATCATTAATAATCTGTCTTCTCTTAGATATACTGAAACTACCAGAATTGCATGAGGGCCTTGAAAGTCCTTATTTAAGAGACTCGGATGTCAGGATGTGAGGAAAACCATTTGGAAAAATCCCAATCAGTATGCCTCTCCGACCCTCAATATGCTTTACTAAAAAAGGGCAGAGTCCTAGTTTTAAAAGCAAAGCAAAGCAAAACAAAAACTCTTTCAAGTTCTGATTAAGCGTGCAGTACCAAAATCACACGCCAGTGTCCTCTGAGTGCAAAATTTGAATACATCACTTCATTATTCAGAAATGAAATATATTAAAAGAGCTAGGGAATATGAGAAGTTCTGAATCACTCTCTAAGTTACTTCCAAATTTTTCTTCCCAATCAAGAATCAGGCACAGGTATGGATTATTTCCACCATGACACCTGAGTATCCACTTGCCCAAGACCTATACGTATTGTATAGATTATAAATTTCAAAGTTCCAAAAACCTCTCACATTTTCTCGGCAAGCAAAACTTTTCTTGGCAATCAAAAACAAAAACAAAAAGCAAACACATCTAAGAAGTCAATTGGTCAGGCATGGTGGCTCACACCTGTAATCCCAGCACTTTGGGAGGCCAAGGCAGGAGGATCACTTGGGGTCAGGAGTTCAAGACCAGCCTGGCCAACATGGCAAAACTCCGCCTGTACTAAAAATACAAATACTAGCCAGGCGTGGTGGCTCACGCCTATAGTCCCAGGTACTTGGGAGGCTGAGGCAGGAAAACGGCTTGAACCTAGGAGGCAGAGGTTGCAGTGAGCTGAGATCTCACCACTGTACTCCAGCCTAGGCGACAAAGTGAGACTCCACCTCAAAAAAAAAAAGAGGGAAAAGGAGTCAATCAAGTACTGCTTGAGAAACTACTTACGCATCGTGTTATATGTTTGGGGGAATGAAATACAAAAAACAAGGCTTACAGTCTAATTGGGAAAAGAAAACCTACATCCATGAAAAGCAATGGCCTGTAGAATGCAAGCGCCTCGCAAGTCTTAGTCACCCTTTACTCCCAGGGCATAGCATAAAATATGTGTTCAATAAACATCATTAAATAAATGCTGTCTTGGTCATCTTTGTTCCTCCAGCATCTAGCCAAGTTCCTAATGCAATGTTTGCTGAATGAATGAATGATACCGTGCTGTTCACATAAATATGTCTTGCATGACTTAGGTTAAGAAGATGGGGATCATTAAGGACTAAAGTAATCAGAAAGATTTCATGGGGAAGACAAAGTTTTGAGTCATGAAATCTTAGAGCTAAAAGAAATCTTAAAGTATTACTAAGACCGGCCAGGCGTGGTGGCTCATGCCTGTAATCCCAGCACTTTGGGAGGCATAGATGGGTGGATCATTTCAGGTCAGAAGTTCGAGACCAGCCTGGCCACCATAGTGAAACCCTGCCTCTACTAAAAATACAAAAATTAGCCAGATATGCTTGCTTGAACCCAGACAGCAGAGGCTGCAGTGACCCGAGATCGTGCCACTGCACTCCAGCCTGGACGACAGAGTGAGACTCTGTCAAATAAATAAATAAATAAATATTACTAAGATCATCTAATCTGGTAGCTCCAAAAGAAGTTTCCAAAGATGCCAAAAGCAGCTTTACACCTCTAATAGAGGTTAAGAAGATAATTCACCTTGGTAGTGACCACTTTAAAATTAAAGAAATTCACATAAACACAGTGGTTATTATAATACATTAATAATGACAACCTGCTCACACACTGAACGCTTTGCCATTCACTCTGCTCTCCCCACCCCTTCCCCACACTTAGAAGCCCATGCAAGGAGGCTGAGTTCTTTGAGCTCATCTGCCTCCAAGCAGTCCCTGATAAAGTATGGACTGCAAGCTGGAGAATCACAGCCTTCTGCATACACTCTACAATCTGAATCTAAGCTGGTTCATAAAAACTGAAGACCAACAATCTGGACCAGATGCATCCCCTCTTTCACTTGACAGGCTTCCACAGAGAAATCCATGCATTCACTCAGGCAACATTCAGTGACCACCACATACTACCCTATTACCCACACCCGAAACTCAGGAACATAGTAGACACAGCATCTGCCTCCCAAGGTATCACTGGGTGAGGGAGAAAATACTACAAATAAATTACAAAGCAATGTGGGGAGTATTATAATCAGCACGAAAAAAGTATACACCCTAGGTATCCAAGAGACAAAATGACAACGTTGGGTAAAGTAAGGCAAGACTTTCAAGAAAAGGTAGTGTTTCTTTCATTCATTCTTTGACAAATATTTTCTGAGCATGTAAACATTTGCATGCTTCAAAGGGCACCATCAAAAAAAGGCAACCCACTGAATGGGAGAAAATATTGCAAATCATATATTTGATAAGGGACTTATACCCAGAATATAAAAAGAATTCTTCACCTTAATAACAAGAAGATAATCCAAAAGTAGGAAAAGGATTTGAACAGACATTTCTCCGAAGAAGATATACAAATGGCCAGTAAGAACATGAAAAGATGTTCAACATCATCAGCCATCCAGGAAATGCAAATCACACCCAGTAAGATGACTATGATCAAAAAGAGAGAAAATAACATGTGCTGGCAAAGATCTAGAGAAATTAAATCCCTCATGCCTTCCTAGCGGGGATGTAAAATGGTGGAGCTGCTATGGAAAACAGTTTGGCAATATCTCAAAAAGTTAAAACAGAGTTACCATATGACCCGGCAATCCCACTCGTAAGTATAATATTTACTCAAGGTAACTGAAAGTATGTCCACAAAAATTGTACATGAATGTTCATAACAGCATTATCTATAACAGCCAAAAAGCAGAAACAACCCAAATGTTCATCAACTGATAAATGGATTTTTAAAATGTGGCACAATGGAATATTATTCAGCCATAAAAAGGAATGAGGTGCTGACACATGCCACAGCATAGAGGAACCTTGAAAACCTGGCCTCAAGTGATCCGCCCACCTCAGCCTCCCAAAGTGCTGAGGTTACAGGTGTGAGCCAAGGCGCCCAGCCTGGGACAAGAGTATTAAATGTACCTTACTTCCTGTCCTGGGCCACTGCTGCAGTGGGCACAAGGAAGAATCTCAGTAGCTTGGGTAAGCAGTGAGCACTAAAGGACCATCAGTGGGACTTCAAAAAACCACAAGTTGCCTTACGGAAAGGATTTGGGGCCGCAGAGGCCTAGAAGAAGCAATGAGGGAATACCAACTGCCTACCTGCTATGAGTACAAGGCCCCTTCTAAAGACCTCTCTCTTTCCTGGCATCCAACTACCCTAACTGTTAATTACCTTGCTCCTGGATTAATCTCAGAAGGGCAGTGTGGGTTTCTTTTAGAAGCCATAAGATAAACATGGCACTTCTCCCTTGGTGCGATTAACTTTACTAAAAACACCAATGTTTAGAATGAAAAGAAACAAATATGAAATGCAAAAATCTCTGAATTTTTAAAAATAAAAAATAAAAAAAACAAACAAGACTTCAAAAAAACTGCAGCAAGGGTAATTCTTTCTTTCTTTTCTTTTTTTTTTTTTTTTTTTTTTTTTGAGACGGAGTTGCGCTCTGTTGCCCAGGCAGGAGTCCTTGCAGTAGCGCGATCTTGGCTCACTGCAAGCTCCGCCTCCCGGGTTCACGCCATTCTCCTGCCTCAGCCTCCCGAGTAGCTGGGACTACAGGCGACCGCTACCACGCCCAGCTAATTTTTTGTATTTTTTAGTAGAGATGAGTTTTCACCGTGTTAGCCAGGATGGTCTCCATCTCCTGACCTCGTGATCCGCCCACCTTGGCCTCCCAAAGTGCTGGGATTACAGGCGCGAGCCACCGCGCAGGTCCCAGCAAGGGTAACTATCTTATGCCTAGGGGCACTTGATTAGATAAGTTTGAGAAGCCTGACCCTAGGAATCTAGCATAAACCCACAGAAAGAACTCTTTTCTTCTGGAGCCTCAGTTTGTGTGATTCCCCTTTGTAGAGATCTAGCCTGAGTGGCACCTAATGCCTTTGGGATCCAACATAATAGCCTGATCCAAGCCCATAAATCCTTACTCCACCCTCCTTCCCACCCCCACACACACTTCTATACACACCAGTGTTATCTTCCAACCCCTGCAGCTCTCAGGCCCCCATTACCAGGTGTATGCTCTTCCCTCCTTGCACACCTCACACACCTCTTTGGAGCCACTGTGCACACAAATGCTTTCCTCTCTAGACCACGCCGCTCACTTGTTTACCCCAATGCTATGGCAACCCCCTCCCTCTGTCACTCTTTGTTCTGTCACTCTCACAAAACAACTGCATATATTCACTAGTTTCATAGGGACCACAATGGCACATAAAACTGTGTCCTGGGTGCCCATTTAAGCCCTTCTGGTATAATTTTCGTGAATTCTTAAGAAAATAGGCCTTCTATATATATTAGCTAACATTTCCTGAGCATCTACAATAAGCCTTTCCCACATATCACTGCATTGAATCCTTACAACTCTAAAGTATGAGCCCTCTCATTATCCCCCTTTTTACCACCAAGGAAACTGAGGCATAGAGGTTAAATTACTTATCTAAGATCACTCCAATAGTAAACTGGCAAAACTGGACTGAAGTCCTAGCTTGTCTTCCCCAAAAGGGGATGTTCTTAACCCTTCCTATCATAAGAACCCAGAGTCCAGAAGAGCCAGCCCCACAATCCCAACTGTCATTATCAGCACCCTCTTTCCACTAAATATTTAAAGCTCTTGCTTTGCTTTCCAGCTTTCTAATTCAACCAGCTTTGGGGCAGCAAAACATAAATGTCCACTTCTGGAATGGGAGACATCTCCAGTGAGAGTTACCTTAATGTCCAGAAGAAGCCAGGCAGATAAATCACATGTCTCAGCTTTTCCACTGCAAAATTTCTATTTTACACTTGAAGAATGTGATTCTAATTAAGTACAAGTTAATCTGCACCTGAACATCTTCAGGTCCATTAATATAAAAATCAGTAACTTTTCTAAATCAAAGGTTTCAAGAAATTAGATTTATCTGGTTCTTTAGCCTTCAAAGTCTGAGTCAAATAACTCTTACACAGACTTTGCTGCTTAAAATCCTTTACTTCTTCTCTAGGCCTGTGTAGACTGCAAATATTTCCATTACAGTTGCTTATGGGACTCATATCCCAGTTGTATCTTAGTCTATGACGTGCGCTATAATTTAAAAATCATATAATTAACATAATTGCCTTTATTTTAAAATATTCCTTTCTTTTTTTTTTTTTTTTTTGAAACAGGGTCTTGCTCTATCACCCAAGCTGGTGTGCAGTGGCACGATCTCGGCTTACTGCAATTTCTGCCTCCAGGTTCAAGCGATTCTCGTGCCTTAGCCTCCCGAGTAGCTGGGATTACATATCTACACCACCACACCCAGCTAATTTTTGTATTTTTAGTAGAGACAGGGTTTTGCCATGTTGGCCAGGCTGGTTTTGAACTCCTGACCTCAAGTGATCCCACCCGCCTCGGCCTCCCAAAGTGCTGAGATTACAGGCCGCGTGAGTCACTGTGCCAGGCCTATTTTTAAATATTCTGTGCATCAGATATTTCACTAAACCAGGCTGCCCTTCCTCCTACTCATTCCCATCTCATCTCATTATTCCAAATGTTAGAGGTTTGACTATATGTTACAAACACACACCTGCAAATGGAGTCAATGCCTGTGGACTAACAGAATCCATATTCAAAGCCTGAGAATCAGCTATGGGAAAGCCATCTGAGAGACAAATTATACTTGAAGGACAGCAACTCTATCCCTGAGTTAGCTAACACTCAGTGGAAGTCTGGCCCACTGGGACCTGAGCAATTTGGTACATAGATCTGAGTATAAAAAGGTTTGGGAGCTTGCAGAAATTTCAAGAGTATACAAAGAAGGCATCAACACCACTACCTGAGCATCCATGCCTAAGTAAAAAGTGTTTGCTCCATGTGCCATCCTCTTCAAAAAAACATATATATGAATATTTATACACTTATGTAAACCATAAGCATACAATGATTATACATTTAAATCCATGAAGATGGGTATTTATAAAGAAAAATGACCACAAAGTCATCAAATTAAAATTTTGTTGGCAAAAGGGGATAGGATGAACCTTTCCTTAAATATCACAATACTGGTCCAGCTGAGCATCAAAGAATGGGAGGAAATCAGCTGCCTCTAGCCCAGCAACAATGGGACACAGACCTCACCTCACTTCTAGGGATGAGCCAACACTAAGACCAGGTGATGAATGTCACTGGACAGTGATTCTGCTGAGGCTTAAGTGGCATACACCCTGCACTAGGCACTGTTCTAGGTACTAGAGATAAACAGCAAACAAAATACTCAAGGTCACTGCCCTCATGGAGCGCACAGTCTAACTGGAGGGGATAGAAAATAAACATTGTCAGGTAGTGATAAATCTAAGGAGTAAAATACAGCAAGCCAGAGACTGGTAAGCAAGAATGTTATTTTATGTAGTGTATCATTGACGGCCTCTCTGAGAAAGTGACATATAAACAGAGACCTTAAAGAAGTAAAGGAAGGAGACATGCTGAGTATCTGGTAGAGAAAACCACAAATGCAAAGCCCTACGGCCTGTTAGTGTGTTTGAGAAACAGCAAGGAAGGAGTGTGGCTAAGAGCAGTGAGTTAAGATGAGGTCAAAGAAAGAGCCACATCATGTAAAGTTTTGTAGCCTCAGAGGTAATTTAAATTTTATTCTGAATGAAATGAGAAGCCAGTGGAAGGTTTTGAACAGAGGAGTGACATAATCTGACTTCTATTT
Source organism: Rhinopithecus roxellana (assembly GCF_007565055.1). NCBI lineage: Eukaryota > Metazoa > Chordata > Mammalia > Primates > Cercopithecidae > Rhinopithecus > Rhinopithecus roxellana. The sequence continues at coordinate 89,558,311 of NC_044553.1, read as the reverse complement.
TTAAAAGCTTGCTCTGGCTGCTGTGTAGAACACAGGGGAAAAGATGGAAGCAGCAGGGAACCTGTTGGGAGGCAAATGATGATAGTGGTTTGGACTAAGAGGTAGCAAAGGAGGCAGAGAAGATAGTGAGAAGTGGTTGGATTCTAGACATATTTCAAAATAAAGACAATATCCATTGAACCAAGGTGGGAAGTCCCGAGTACATTTATGGCAGATTGTAGAAATGGCCACAAATTCTTTCCCTCCTTGTGTTCATGCCACTGCAGTATAATTTTAGAGCTCCTTCCACAAAGAGGTAGAGTCTTTCTCCATCCTTGGAATTTCAGCTGGCCTTGTAACTCACTTTGGCCAATGGGACAATAGCAAACATGATGCAAACAGAGATTTGAAAAGTTCTTAAGCATTTGCATTTGCATTTGCATTTGCCCTCTCTTACTGCTTTAGAGAAACCCATAAGCCACCACGTGGACAAGCCCAGGCTAACCTGCTGGATGACGAGACTCACAAAGCCCAGGTATCCCTGTAGCACTAGCCAACCATCAGATACGTGAGTAAGACTATCCATCTAACGGCATGTTCATGAGTGAGCCCAGAGGAAATGAGAACCATCACATAGCTGAGCCTAGCTGAAATTGCCAAACCACAAAATGGTGAACTAAATAAATGGCTGTTGTTTTAAGCCACCAAGTTGTGGAGTGGTTTGTTAAGCAGCAAAAGCTGACTCAAAATCTATTCATCCCCCAAATCAAATACAAGCCACCTAACAGCAATATACAAAAAGTAAAATTTCAGTTCTAAAGTAAATTGACATAGAACGGTCTTGTGTTGATGAGCTGATTAGAAAAGGAAAGAGTACAAGTCATAAATTACCGTGTAGCTCATTAAAATGTGGTAGGATAGGGAGCTGAGTTCTCTGTGCAAAAAATTACCAAGATAAGAATCTCGGCCAGGTGCAGTGGCTCACGCCTGTAATCCCAGCACTTTGGGAGGCTGATGTAGGTGGATCACATGAGGTTAGGAGTTTGAGACCAGCCTGGTCAACATGGTAAAACCCCATCTCTACTAAAATACAAAACAGTAGCCAGGCGTGGTGGCGCACCCCTGTAATCCCAGCTACTCAGGAGGCTGAGGCAGGAGAATCGCTTGAACCTGGAAGGCAGAGCTTGCAGTGAGCTGAGATTGTGCCACTGCACTCCAGCCTGGACGACAGAGCGAGACTCTGTCATAAAAAAAAAAAAAAAGAATCTCAGAACACTGAAAATAAAAGATTTCACACCAATACAATTTATCTTTTCAATGTCCCACACACCATTTTTGAAAACTACTAAGTACTTTACCCTCTTGCCAAACATCAAAAATAATGCTCTTTCAAGATCATCTAGATAGAGGAGCAATTAAGCTCTTTCCTTACACAAAAGAAACCAAGCTGCACTTCTCTTTCTTAGCAGATACAGATAGATGGGTAGACAGATGTTGGGTGGATGGAAGGATAGAGGACAAACATACATACCACAAATAATACTTAAGAGTGAAAGCATTTATGCTGTATTGAAAGTCTCTGGTAGACTCTGTAACTGATCATACAAAGGCTTAATGTGATGATCACCAATGTTCATAGATATCATTTTTCTTCTCAATAGTTGTTACTTTCTATTAATTGGAAAGGCAGATTTAAGACACATAACTACCATTCTGTTTTTAACTAATTTTTTTAATGTCAAGGTAGAAAGTGAAACCTTCCATTCCTATTCTCCAAAGATGACCAGTGTTAAGTTTCCTCGTATCTCCTTCCAGGCCATTTCTCTTTTCCAAATTAATTGCTGTTACTTATGATAACTAATGTAATATAAAAAATAAAAAAAATTTTAAAACAAAGTTAATTGTCACATACTGTAATTTTGAAAACTAAAACGTATCTTCCAAGCTACCCTTATAAATTAAGTAGAATCCTCCCTACCTATAAATGTTCTGTCAAGCTTTTCAAACTCTATAAAAACCTAACATTAGTATTATATATTGAGTTTTAAACAACTAGTATTAAGATGGCTTGATTTCTGAAACATCTCATCACCTATCACCAAAGAAAACCCAACAGCAGCAGTGGAAAACCCCACTCTCGGCCGCCCTGCCCCCTGCCAAGAAAAAAACAATAACAACAACAACAAAAAATACTCAGCTATTTAATGGCTGGGGGAAAAAAAATTACCTTTTTTGGAACTGAAACAGAAACTGTTTGGATGGTTACATGAAACCACTCACTAGAGTTTATAGGCCTAGTTTATACTTGACATGTGGAAATGAGTCTTCAGGAAGAAAGAAAATTTCTGAAGATGGATCCTGATTCTGTTTCTGAAGACACACTCACCAAAGACAGGCTTCTCAGGATCATGCACTGGCGTATTCAAAATACACACTGCATCGCCCTCAAGTAAAAGGGACAAAGATAGGCTAAGTCTTATCAAATTATGCCCAGCAAAATGAAGAACTTGGAAAATGGGGTTCCGGTAAAAGAAAATCTCCCCTCAAATACTGTATAATCTTTCAAAAATATGAACCACTCACTAAGTGTGCTTCTCATGTTGCATAAAACTTTAGAAAACCCAGGCCAGATTGAAGGTGAATATGGAGCGATAGCAGAAGCCTCATTCCAGAACCCATCTGGCCAGAGAAGAAGTAGCATCCTGGGGGTGGCCATGCATGGGGTGTACACTCGCTACAGGCACAGGCCTGGCATGGCTGTCACTGGACGCCAGCTGTGCACGCCCAGCCACACCTGCTGCACGCTGCGTTCGTGTGCGGCTCTGGGCCTGAGCATTCACAAAGCTTGCTTCTCCAGGGAGCCTCCCCTTGGCTTTAGAAAAGAGCCCAGGGACTCTTTTCTACGTGCTGCCTGTTGTACCCTGTCCCCTCATTACTTTTTTAGACACAGGGACTAGGACATCGACCACCCTCTGCCCCTCCAGCAGTCAGAACCTGAGTAGTGCAAGAAGGGCCACCCGATTTTGCCAGCGTTGGGGGTCTCTTTTCAGCAGCCTCACAGGCATTCCCATCGTTTCTGGTTGGTGTTGACTGTGTTTCAGCATCACTCTACCCTCCCATGTCCTTAGCATTGCTGTGCGTGTTTCCAGGCAGTTAGGACACCCTTCCCCATGTTGCCATCTTACTGACAGTTCAAATGACTCTCCTTTTCTGTTCGTTAGTAACAGTCTTCATTTGACACCTTAATACATTTCTGACTTCTTAAAACAGTGGGGATGCCTATATTTTCCTTGAGTTTTTGTGACTGACTTTGGCTATGTATACCTTTCTGGGGTTTTGTTTTTTTATTTTTATTTTGCATACCGAGGGTATTTGGGGTGGGGTTGTTTTCTGAGATGTGTAATTCTTTTATGGAGTTTTTAAAAAGAATTTTCATATTGTTTTTCTAACATGGCTTCATTAAACGTTTCAGTATTTTAAAAATATGTAATATTTGGACCAGATGTTGTGAATAATAGTAGAGATAAAGCTATTTTATTCTGTATTTTTAAAACTGTTCCGTACAAATAAAAGCTCTCCTGGACACAAAAAAAAAAAAAAAAAAAAAAAAAAAAAACTTTAGAAAACCACATCAAATCCTGTTACCTCTTAATTATACACACTAACGAAGGGATAAAAACATGGAGAACCTAAAATTCACTTCCTGCATATAAAAAAAAAAAAATGAACCGACTGTAGAGGCTGGGAGTCAGGGGATAGAGGCGGGGAGGGGTTCCTGCAACAACAAACAGAAACTTTTCCTTTCTAATTGTTTACTGAAAGCTGGAATTAAAATAAGTTTTTTATATTTCCTGAACACACATCAAACAAAAACAAAGAGAGCCTGGGTATCCATGTGAGTGGAAGGGAAACTACACGGAAGACCAGAGAAGGAACTTATATAGCACTTATCTTTCATTAATGGTGATGAGCCAGAACTGGGGCCTCTGAGCTGATATGAATCCCTACAAGCCAAGAGGGGCCAGGGTAAGAGAAAGGACTAGAATATCACACCCTCTCCCTCAGCTCACTCTTCCACTTGCACATCCCCCAGACACAAAGGTACTGTGCTCTTTAGGTCCTGGGCTCCAGCCCAATGTTTTCTATGGCATATTTCAAGGAGAACTGCAAAGTGCCAGGTTAATGCCAGCAGCAATTCTTGTGAACCAACAAATCTCTGTCTAGTCTAAGCCCCAGATATGACAGGAAACTGAGTTTGTTTTATTGTCAAGGCTGCACCAAAAGTCACTTAATGTTTGTATACTATTTCTGCTCTTCAAATCTAATCAAATAAATACTACCCAATAAATTTAGACCCCACTAAATCTTTATATCTGAAGTATCATCATATTTATTCATTCAGTAAACACTTATTCCACACCTCCTACATGCCAGACACCGCCAGCTCTCAGTCACAACGGAAAAGATTGATGATAAAACCAGAAAAGGAACCTTATGTCCAGAGTCTTTCAAAGCATTTGGCCACCTTTGATACTCATGGGTCTTTCACAGACTATGCTCTGTCCAAAGCACACCTTTCCTGCTAACCAGAGCAAGCCATAATCATACATCTCTCCTTTAAAGCTATGTTCAGTTTATTACATTACATTACACAAAAACTCTCTTCATTAAAAAGAGAGAGAGAGAGAGACTCTCTAGAAGAATATTTAAGATGCAAACCAGAAAAGAAAAAGTAATGAGTAAGAAGCAATACTATAGTAAGAATCGGCACTGCTTTAAAAACATGAAGAATTCCTTTTCTGCCTGAAAGGATGGTTTCCCTCAGCAGGTACTCTCAGCAGTGAAGATGAGAGGAGGCACTATCCTAAAGAGCAAGAATACAATCATAAATGGACATGGAATATTGACCATTCCTCTGACCTCAAAGATGGAAATATCATGACAACTGTCAATTACCAAGCGCCTATCATGTTTAGCTGCTACTCTAGGCATTTCACATATATCACCTCTAAAATAAATCCCGCAAGGCAGACGATATTATCACCACTTTAAAGATAAGCAAACAGAGGCTGTGAGAAGGTCATCTGTCCAAAGTCACCCAGCTTACAAGGAAAACTGACTAGAATTCTAAGATTTCTGCCTAGCTCCCAAACCTATCCCTCTTTCCATAACTCTACCCTGCTGAACATGCAGTATCTCTATGTCTTTATCTTCAGTCTCCCTAGCTCCCATGCCACTTCTGTATTTCTGACCGGGCCATACCTCTGTACAACCCTAAGCAAGCCCACCTGCAAAACTACTAAGAGAGGGGAAAACAGGAGAAAAAAATAAATGTCAAAAGTGTTAACAGATGGGAGAAAATAAACAACTATATGGGACACTATCTCAAGCTTCAATAAAGTTGAAGTCAAGTAGCAATGAAATACAACTGAAATACACTCCTCTGATTGAAGCTTTCACTTAAGAGTCTGAGAATTATTCAAATTCTTTAGAATAAAAAGTAAGAACTCGAGGGAGAATAGAAACTTCAGCATCTACCAAGTTAAGAAGATAACTTAGAAAACAATTCTGATTGACATTCCAATTCAATCACACTTGCTGAATTCTGCACTGTCAGTGATTTCTTGGAGCCTTGGTTTCCCTCATTACATACCTACTTCAAACATACATAATGTTGTTTTTGTGAACATTATCATTCACAGACAGTTTTTTGTTTTTTTTTTTTTTTTTTTTTTTTTGAGTCAGAGTCTCACTCTGTTGCCCAGGCTGGAGTGCAATGGTGTGATCTTGGCTCACTGCAACCTCCGTCTCCTGGGTTCAAACAATTCTCCTGTCTCAGCCTCTGGAGAAGCTTGAATTACAGGCGCCTGCCACCACGCCCAGCTAATTTTTGTACTTTTAGTAAAGACGGGGTTTCACCATGTTGGCCAGGCTGGTCTCAAACTCCTGACCTCGTGATCCACCTGCCTCGGCCTCCCAAAGTGCTGGGATTACAGGTGTGAGCCACCATACCAGGTCATAGCCACTTATTTTATTTAAATTCATTATGAAAGGAAAATTCCACAAGGGTGAATACATTTTCTTTTTTTTTTTTTTTTTTTTTTTTTTTTTTGAGACGGAGTCTCACTCTGCCGCCCAGGCTGGAGTGCAGTGGCCGGATCTCAGCTCACTGCAAGCTCCGCCTCCCGGGTTCACGCCATTCTCCTGCCTCAGCCTCCCAAGTAGCTGGGACTACAGGCGCCCGCCACGTCGCCCGGCTAGTTTTTTGTATTTTTAGTAGAGACGGGGTTTCACCATGTTAGCCAGGATGGTCTCGATCTCCTGACCTCGTGATCCGCCCGTCTCGGCCTCCCAAAGTGCTGGGATTACAGGCTTGAGCCACCGCGCCCGGCACATTTTCTTATCTCAACAGAAACTGAAGACATGTCAATGACAACGCTCATTATCTTGAGATAAGAATGAGAAATGAGTGTTTTGGACATTGTAATAACCATAACTTCCCATGGGGAAGAAAAAGAAAAAATCTAAGTTAGAATATAGACTAAATACAGGTTTCATTGCTAATCAAAATTGCATGCATGCAACAAACCCATAATTTCAGTTCATAAAAATAGCTTTAAGTAAAAGTTCACAGATGAAGAAAAAATGCTTAACACAACATGAAATTCATATTCTAAGCCACCTGCTGCAAAGATACTTTTGCAAAACTCCTAGCAACTTCTTTGGATTTTGTTTAAAAGACTTTTCAATGCTCCCACTGAATGAAAGGTGTTAGGTTAATAGCTATTTCCTATCTGTCCACGTAGCATCAACCTCTTTCTTACATTTGGCAACCACCACCAATCCCAATGTTTCACAGGCAAGATAGCCGAGATCATCACACACATCCAATTCCCCAATCTCCAACCTCCCCAACCAGCTGGGAAGACAGGTGAACACAATGCTTTCACATCTGTCATAGAGCAAAGCAGCTTACATTTGGCTAGGCTAATCCTTCGTTTGAGAAATGTACTAAGTTTGACAGCTTCCAAATGTTACTTCACTCAAAAATTCTTTTTGAATGCTTTTTAGAGCTCAATAGCAAACCTAATATATAATATATAGTGATATATTGTTTTGCTTAAACAATTTAGTCTATGGACAAACTAAATAGATTTTTAAAAACAAACACTCACTTCCCTAAACGTAGCATACAACGAGATCAACTTTACAGGATCCACTTGAAACCTAAGTCTTATGACTCAAAAAATATGTATTATTTAAGAGGCAGAGAATTGGTCAACTATCCTTGCATCTGTGGGCACAAATGAGTATCAGTTGTTAACTAGGCCACCCTGATGTGGTAAAATTATTCTGTTATGACAGTACATAATGATTACGTCTTGCTCAAAAAAAAAATAAAATAAAAATAGGATATCCTCCTAGTCAAGAAATGTAGGTGTAGTGCCCTACATTAACACACGAATGAAAAAGAATATTCCATTAAGTAAAACTGTGAAAAAACATAATTTTACCAAGAATATTTTGATATTAAATATAGATTTGGGCTCACAGGAATGCACAAAGTCTGACTAGCCATGAAATGACTAAAAACATTTTGAAATTAATTAACCATTTAGGTACAAGAGTGGTCATTTAAGCACTGACTATCAAAAGCCCCAAACTCTATAGTCTTTTATTTGTTTTGTTAGACTCTCTGTCAGGTCAGAGTCTGACATAATCATGGATGATGCCTTCTTCCTTATGTAAACCATCACAAATCCAGTTCCGCTTCAAGCACTGGTACTGTAAAGCACTCACTCCACTCAATTTTCACCACCCACAAAATGCAGTGCAGATAATTCTCAATAATTTAAATTATAATAGCTCAGGAAAATTTAAAATTAGCAAGTGACAAGGAGGTGGATTCAATTTTTAACTTCATTCAATTTGTCAAATTTGAAATACTTTCAATTATTTATTTTTCCAGTCTTCACAGTAACCATAACACCACCAATGTTAATTGCTTCACCTAACTGCGGTTTTACTGTTGCTTGCTTTCTCATTTAATGAACTTCAACTGGTACTGACGATAATACTAGATCTAATCTTCTAAACTTTTAATCTCTTAATGAATCAAATCTATTGCATTATGTTCCCCACTATTCTAAGCAGTAGTTCATAAAACAGTGAATTAAAACACATAAAAACTTAAGATTGTGTACTTTAACAACACAGTGGCATCCATAGAACATATAACTGAGCCTACAGATAGATTTTATTTTATTAATTTTATTTTTTATAGACAGGATCTCACTCTGTTACCCAGGCTGGAGTGCAGTGATGCAATCACAGCTCACTGCAGCCTCCAACTCCTGGCCTTAAGCGATCCTCCTGCCTCAGTCTCCTAAAGCACTGGGATTACAGGCATAAGCCAATATTCCTGGCCCAGATTTGTTTCTTTGTTTATTTATTGGTCTCACTCTGTCACCCAGTCTGGAGTGCAGTGGTACAATCACGGCTCATTGCAGCCTCAAACTCCTATGCTCAAGGGATCCTCCTGCCTTAGCCTCTGGAGGAGCTGGGACTACCAGCATGCCAGGCTAATTTTTTTTTCTTCTGTAGAGACAGGGGTCTCACTCTGCTGCCCAGGTTGGTCTCAAGCTCCTGGCCTCAAGAGATCCTCTCACCTCAGCCTCCCAAATCACTGCAATTACAGGGGTGAGCCACAGAGCCTGCACAGATTTTATTTACAGTTTTTTTTTTTTAAGAGATTTGATGTTTTTGTTGTGGTACATTTCATTTTTATGGTCTAAAAGTAAATGAGCAATTTTTTTTTTTGAGACGGAGTCTCGCTCTGCCACCCAGGCTGGAGTGCTGTGGACGGATCTCAGCTCACTGCAAGCTCCGCCTCCCGGGTTCACGCCATTCTCCTGCCTCAGCCTCCCGAGTAGCTGGGACTACAGGCGCCGCCACCTCGCCCTGCTAGTTTTTTGTAGTTTTTAGTAGAGACGGGGTTTCACCGTGTTAGCCAGGATGGTCTCGATCTCCTGACCTCGTGATCCGCCCGTCTCGGCCTCCCAAAGTGCTGGGATTACAGGCTTGAGCCACCACGCCCGGCCAAATTAGCAATATTTTTAAAAGTCAAGCAATGATGAAGTAACTTGTTTTCATGGAAACCTCAATATCATAAAAATACAGTAAGCACAATGTTACCATGACAAGAGAACTTTTTAAAATTCCAACTCCAACAATAAGACTACCTCAAAGTGATCTTCCATCATAATGCTATTATAAATCATCACATGAAACAATAAAAACATAAGAATATGCAGGCTGCTCTGCCTACAGAGTAGCCATTCTTTTATTCCTTTACTTTCTTAATAAACTTGCTTTTACTTAAAAAAAAAAAAAAAAAAAAAAAAAAAGGCTGGGCTCACACCTATAATCCCAGCACTGTGGGAGGCTGAGGCGGGCGGATCACGAGGTCAGGAGATTAAGACCATCCTGGCGAACATGGTGAAACTCCGTCTCTACTAAAAATACAAAAAATTAGCCAGGCGTGGTGGTGGGCGCCTGTAGTCCCAGCTACTCGAGAGGCTGAGGCAGGAGAATGGCATGAACCTGGGAGGCGAAGTTTGCAGTGAGCCGAGATCGCGCCACTGCGCTCCAGCCTGCGCGACAGAGCGAGACTCCAAAAAAAAAAGGGGCCAGGCACAGTGACTCACGCCTGTAATCCCAACACTTTGGAAGGCCAAGGAGGACAGATCACCTGAGGTCGGGAGTTCGAAACCAGCCTAACATGGAGAAACCCCGTCTCTACTAAAAACACAAAATTAGCCGGGCGTGGTGGCACATGCCTATACTCCCAGCTACTTGGGAAGCTGAGGCAGGAGAATCGCTTGAACCTGGGATGTAGAGGTTGCAGTGAGCCGAGATCGCGCCATTGCACTCCAGCCTGGGCAACAAGAGCGAGACTCTGTCTCAAAAAAAAAGGAAAAATATGTAAACGTGAGGAGAAAATATTATTCCTTATGACTGGGTGGGGATCTAGAGGTGATTTATATATTCTGTGGTTGTATATTTGAGGGTGTACAAATGTTCTTGGAATCAAGGACAAATTTTTTTTTTTTTTTTTTTTTTCTCGAGACGCAACCTCTGCCTCCCGGGTTCAAGTGATTCTCCTCCCGAGTAGCTGGGATTACAGGCACACACCACAAAGCTCAGCCAATTTTTTTTTTTTTTTTTTTTTTTTTTGGATTTTTAATAGAGATGGGGTTTCATCATGTTGGCCGGCGGGGGGGCCTCGAACTCCTGACCTCAGGTGATCCACCCACCTTGGCCTCTCAAAGTGCTGGCATTACAGGCATGATGATCCACCGTGCCTGGCCTAAGGACAAACTCTCTTTTTTTTTTTTTTTGAGAAGGAGTCTCGCTCTGTCACCCAGGCTGGAGTGCAGTGGCCAGATCTCAGCTCACTGCAAACTCCGCCTCCCGGGTTTACGCCATTCTCCTGCCTCAGCCTCCCGAGTAGCTGGGACTACAGGCGCCCGCCACCTCGCCCGGCTAGTTTTTTTTTGTATTTTTTTAGTAGAGACGGGGTTTCACCGTGTTAGCCAGGATGGTCTCGATCTCCTGACCTCGTGATCCGCCCGCCTCGGCCTCCCAAAGTGCTGGGATTACAGGCTTGAGCCACCGCGCCCGGCCTCTTTTTTTTTTTTTTGAGACAGAGTTGCCCTGTTGCCCAGGCTGGAGTACAGCGGCATGATCTCGGCTCTTTGCAACTTCCACCTCCTGGGTTCAAGCAATATCCTGCCTCAGTCTCCTGAGTAGCTGGGATTACAGGCATGCACCATCACGCCCGGCTAATTTTTGTATTTTTAGCAGAGATGGGGTTTCACCATGTTGGTCAGGCTGGTCTCGAACTCCTGACCTCGTGGATCCACCCACCTTGGCCTCCCAAAGTGCTGGGATTACAGGCGTGAGCCACCGTGCCTGGCTCCTACAGACAAACTCTTAATTCAGCCTTGAGGATTTCGCCCCAGAAAACTTTAATAGCCCATCCAGTCTCTGATCTCCAGCTACAACAGTCTTTTGAGAAGAACCTTATCAACCTACCGGTCCTGTCTTCTTTTCTCAGCATAATCACTTCCTCTGAGAAACCTTCCCTGAATGCCCCCCCTATTTCTCCAAAAGCACTTGCCATTGTTGGAATTCTATCTTTGTTCAGTTGATTAATATCTATCTCTCCATATCAGAGACCAATCCTGTTATGCTCACCACTGTATTCCCAGAACAGTGTCTGGTGTATCGTATGGCTCAACAGAAATGTGTTGAACGAATGAATAAATGGACAGAATTGCAAAGCCCACTGTTAACAATTATAAAAATGAGAATTTAAAGCCCTTGGAGGAGACTGAGTTAACCAGGTCCTAGGTGAACTTCTTTCACAGCTGTTTGCTTCATACACGTTTAGAAAAACACATGCATGGCCGGGTGCAGTGGCTCACGCCTGTAATCCCAGCACTTTGCGAGGCCCAGGCGGGCAGATCACAAGGTCAGCAGATTGAGACCATCCTGGCTAACACCGTGAAACCCCGTCTCTACTAAAAAACACACACATGGCCGGGCGCGGTGGCTCAAGCCTGTAATCCCAGCACTTTGGGAGGCCGAGACGGGCAGATCACGAGGTCAGGAGATCGAGACCATCCTGGCTAACACAGTAAAACCCCGTCTCTACTAAAAAAAATACAAAAAACTAGCCGGGCGACGTGTCGGGCACCTGTAGTCCCAGCTTTACTTGGGAGGCTGAGGCAGGAGAATGGCGTAAACCCGGGAGGCGGAGCTTGCAGTGTGCTGAGATCTGGCCACTGCACTCCAGCCTGGGTGACAGAGCGAGACTCCGTCTCAAAAAAAAAAAAAAAAACACGGCTGGGCGCGGTGGCTCAAGCCTGTAATCCCAGCACTTTGGGAGGCCGAGACGGGCAGATCACGAGGTCAGGAGATCGAGACCATCCTGGCTAACACTGTGAAACCCCGTCTCTACTAAAAAATACAGAAAACTAGCCGGGCGAGGTGGCGGGCGCCTGTAGTCCCAGCTACTCGGGAGGCTGAGGCAGGAGAATGGCGTAAACCCGGGAGGCGGAGCTTGCAGTGAGCTGAGATCCGGCCACTGCACTCCAGCCTGGGCGACAGAGCAAGACTCTGTCTCAAAAACACACACACACACACACACACACACACACACACACACACACACACACAAAATTAGCCAGGCGAGGTGGTGGGCGCCTGTGGTCCCAGCTGCTAGAGAGGCTGAGGCAGGAGAATGGCGTGAAGTAGGAGGCAGAGCTTGCAATGAGCCGAGATCGCACCACTGTACTCCAGCCTGGGTGACAGAGCAAGACTCTGTCTCAAAAAACAAAAAAAAGAAAAAGAAAAACACATGCGTATAATTTATTTTATTCATATCTTGCCACAGTTCAAGAGTATGAGTGGAGTCTACCACTCCTAAGCCCAAGAGTATCTAAAGCATATACCATTTCTAGAACATCTCACTAAACCAATAGTTAAAATAAATTCCAGTTACTTGAACTGCCTTTTAAAATGTTAAGACATAAATCTAAATATAATACAATATAGCTCTATTCAACATAAGTTTTAGAACTTCATCTAAACTGTTTTTGATTAAAATATCTTTAAACTTTCTTAAAGTGAAATGAGCATTATTTCTGGATGACGGGTTACTGTTAAAAACACCAGTTAGTTGGCCGAGTGCGATGGCTCATGCCTGTAATTCCAGCACTTTGGGAGGCGGAGGCGGGCAGACCACGAGGTCAGGAGTTCAAGATCAGCCTGACCAACATGGAGAAACCCCATCTCTATTAAAAATGAAAAAATTAGCCAGGCGTGGTGACACATGCCTATAATCCCAGCTACTCAGGAGGCTGAGGCAGGAGAATCCCTTGAACCCAGGAGGCAGAGGTTGCAGTGACCTGAGATCACACCACTGGACTCTAGTCTGGTGAATAGAGCAAGACTCAGTCTCAACAAAAAAAAAAAAACACCAGTTAGTTGTATCAGTTGTAGCTTGAGTTGGAGAGACAAGTGCAGATGGATGTATAGAACACCTCACAGAACAGGGAGTACTGAAACTTCCTTCTACTTTAAAAAGTCCCCTGTGTCAATCGGCTTTCCAGTCCTTTTGATCTTTGCTCACAAATTGGGAGAAAACACCAGTCCTTCTGATGCATGGCTATCTTCCTGAAAAATTAATTTGATGGGATAAAGATTAAAAGTAGCCTTCTGGGCTGGGCGCGGTGGCTCAAGCCTGTAATCCCAGCACTTTGGGAGGCCGAGACGGGCAGATCACGAGGTCAGGAGATCGAGACCATCCTGGCTAACACGGTGAAACCCCGTCTCTACTAAAAAATACAAAAAACTAGCCGGGCGAGGTGGCGGGCACCTGTAGTCCCAGCTACTCGGGAGGCTGAGGCAGGAGAATGGCGTAAACCCGGGAGGCGGAGCTTGCAGTGAGCTGAGATCTGGCCACTGTACTCCAGCCTGGGCAACAGAGCGAGACTCCGTCTCAAAAAAAAAAAAAAAAAAGTAGCCTTCTGACCCTCAAAAAAACTCTTCACCTTTGCTATAAATATCCTTGCATTCAAAATACTCATTCATTCAAAAAGAGTGTTGTGTGCTTATGATGTGTAAGGCACACCACAGCTGTGATTTCTACACTGCTAATAGAAGACAGCCCTTAGGAGCCTGAAGCTACTCTGAATTCTCACTATATTTCCTCATAAGATATGGTGAAGGAGTATGCCCTACTATCGCCAGATATTGTTTCCTGGGGGCACTTCAGTAAAAGGTTAATTCGAGCCTGTATCTCCCTTATTAGAAGACAGTACTTTTCCTGAAATGGTGCCAAGTCTCAATTTGCTACATGTTCTTTTTAATGTTTTAACATTTTACTTTCAACAGTGTTCCAGGCACAAGCAGCCCTGAATTAATTAAATTAAAATTTAACATCACTGTGAGATAAAAGTCTTTCATGGTGCCTACATAACGGATGAACTTTTGCCAGATTGCTTCTCTCACAACACTGCATATTCCGAAACAAGATCCGGGTCCACAGGGCTGACTTCAAGAAAGATCAATGGCAAACAGAAAGATGAGGGAATGCATATTTATTAAGCAGCCAACCACCATTCAGGCAGTTTACCAATAATGCCTCACTTACTCCTCACAACCACCTTGGGCAGCATGAGTCTCGTTTTACAAAAAGGGAAACTGAAGTTCCAAAGAGGTTTAAATAACGCATCTCAGTTCACAAAGCTAGGATTATCACCTAGACTTGAACCTAGACCCTTTCCTACAATAAGTTAGTTCCCCAAAGATGGAGGAATGAGTGTTCAAGGACACGGCAGCCAGAATGCTACCAGTTTACCAAACCCTTCCTTACTATTCCGTGACTGACATGACTGACATGGCTTCACCAGGACACAGCATGAGTTGCACAGGGGGGCCCAGGGAAGCGTCTTGTGCCCAGCTCCCCAGCCTGGCCAGCCTTCCTGAGGAGCCCAGAGCCCACAGCCGGCCACTCCGCCACACCTCTCCCTATCACCAACCACAGTGCTGCTGCAGGCCTGGCTGCTCCCCTCATTCTTCTCTTCTCCGCTTTGCTTTCTCACCACCTTCAGTCTCCTCGTAATTTTTAGAGTATTTGCAAAAACGTAAATCACCCCCAGCACAGCATGAGCGAGATTGTGGTTAGCTGTTCTCACCTGCACACATTTATGGCTAACGGCCACAACAAGGAAGTTACCAGCTTTAGAGCCAGATGGGCCTAGGGTCCCACCCCTGGCTCTCTCTGCTGGAGTGGGCAAGTTACTTTGCCCTCAGTTAAAAGTAAACATCTCTTGGTTTTGGTGTTGGGCATGTGGCTTAAATGAGATGCCATGTGGTACACTGCCTGGCACACCAAAAAACCAACAGACATCTCTTCTTCACTGATTGCTAACCTATTTCTTTACCAGCAGAAGCAACTTGAGTTTCTCCTCCCAAATTCTTCTAGGTCCACAGCCATTCCAGAAAAATGTTTCTTTACAGGCACACTCAATTTTATCACTGGTATTTCTATTCACCCAGCTGAATTTTTCAAAGGATGCAGATCAAAATTTTCCAGCCAACCACACACTAGAGTCATGTAGTAACTTCTCCCTTCAACTACCTTTTAAAATTCTATTTGGTATCAAAAAGAATTAAAAATCAGGAAAGGAATATAGGAGAAGAAACCTCTAGTCATGAGAGCTCCCTTCTACAGAGAGAGATGACAAATTCTCTGTCTCCACTCTGAGTGAGAAAACATGCCAACCACCCAAAGCAACTGTTCCTAGCCTTTGGAGAAACTCCTTTGAGAGCCTGATGAAAACTCTAAACCTTTGTCCAGAAAAGTGTCAGTCTGCACAGAAACACAAAATACTCCCTGGAATTTCAAGAGGGTCAAGGGCCCTCTAAAACTCACCCATTGACCACAAGATAAGAGCCATCAACAAAGAGCCATCTGGGATACTCTTTAAACTGGTAAAATCCTCAATTCAGATTGTTTCCTTAAGGTGCAATAAACTTAAAAGCCAATGAAAGACCTCAAGAAGGTACACTAAGAAAGAAGTTTCTCATTCAACTTTTCTTTTTTTTTTGAGATGGAGTTTTGCTCTGTACCCAAGATGGAGTGCAGTGGTGCAATCTCAGCTCACTGCAACCTCCGCCGCATGGGTTCAAGAGATTCTCCTGCCTCAGCCTCCCAAGTAGCTGAGATTACAGGCACCTGCCACCACACCTGGCTAATTTTTTTTGTATCTTTAGTAGAGATGGGGGTCACGCCATGTTGGCCAGGCTGGTCTCGAACTCCTGACTTCAAGTGATCTGCCTGTCTCGGCCTCCCAAAGTGCTGGGATTACAGGAGTGAGCCACCACGCCTGGCCCTCTTAACTCCTTTGCTGGTTCAAAATAAAATGCTGCAAAACTCACATGGCTCAAAACCCGAAGAGAAAGTTCTCTCTTTGAATCTAAATATCAAAACAAAGCTGTGTTCCAGACCAGTGTGTGTGCTGGGGAATGGGCAAGAGAAATGGAGGCACAAAAGTATTAGTACTCTATTTCATACTGTTCGATATCATTCTTTTTAAACATCTCTATGTCTGTATATGTTTTAATGTTGTATAATAGGACAAATATAAGGAAAGTGCTGAAGTTATATTCTCTGATAGAAATAAGCAATTACAAAAACGTTTGAAGATCCTGTCCTGGTAAACAACTTTCTCTCTTTCTCTCTTTCTTTCTTTCTCTCTCTCTCTCTCTCTTTCTTTCTCGATCTTTCTTTTTGAGACAGGGTCTCACTCTGTCACCCAAGCTGGAGTGCAGCAGCGTGACCTTGGCTCACTGCTGCAGCCTTTACCTCTTGGACTCAGATGATTCTCTCACCTTAGCCTCCAGAGTAGGTGGGACGACAGGAGCATGCCCCGACACCTGGCTAATTTTCCTAATTTTTGTAGAGACGGAGTTTTGTCATGTTTCCCAGGCTGGTCTTGAACTCCTGGGCTCAAGCGATCCTCCCACCTGCAGCCTCCCAAAGTGCTAGGTAGGATTACAGGTGTGAGCTACCACGCCCGGCCTAACAACTTCCAAATTAAGTTTACCTAGGCTGGGCAAGGTGACTCATGCCTGTAATCCCAGCACTCTGGGAGGCCGAGGCGGGCGGATCACCTGAGGTTGGCAGTTTGAGACCAGCCTGACCAACATGGTGAAACCCCGTCTCTACTAAAAATGAAAAAATTAGCCAGGTGTGGGGGCACATGCCTGTAATCCCAGCCACTCAGGAGGCTGAGGCAGGAGAATCACTTGAACCCAGGAGGTGGGGGCTACAGGGGGCTGAGATCACACCATTGCTCTCCAGCCTGGGCAACAAGAGGGAAACTCCATCTCAAAAAAAAAAAAAAACATGTTTATCTAATAATAATTTTACCTGGTAAGGCTCCATAAATGGAATTTCCCTTGAAAATAATTACATTAGCCACTTTAACTTCTGATTCCAGAAACAACAAATCTGTCTCAGACTGACATTAACTAAACAGTAATGCTGAGATTGTTCCATAAGAACTAGTTTCTCCTTTTTGCTTTAAAAGTATAATTCTCACAGTTGTATATACTCCATATTTTTCTTCCTTAAATGGAAAGAATCCATGTAATGTGTTAAAGGAACAAAAATCAACTAAAAGACATTAGTAAACATTTCCCATAGCGCAGTTTTCCTATCATTATAGTAGTTAATGTTCTTCAACTCATACAATGTATCTAGCACTAGACTAAATGTTTTACCTGCTTTCTGGAATTTAATTTGAATCTATGATATGGCTTCTATTACTCTCCCAGTTTTAGATATAAGAAAACCAAGGCTTAGAAGTCAAACAGCTTCTGGCCAGGTATTGGTGGCTCATGCCTGTAATCCCAGCACTTTGGGAGGCCAAGGCGGGTGAATCACAAGGTCAGGGGTTCAATACCAGCCTGGCTAACATGGCAAAACCCCATTTCTACTAAAAATACAAAAACTTAGCTGGGCGTGGTCGTGGGCACCTATAATCTCAGCTACTCAGAAGGCTGAGGCAGAAGAATTGCTTGAACCTGGGAGACAGAGGTTGAAGTGAGCCGAGATAGCATCACTGCACTCCAGGCCAGGTGACAACGCAAGGAAAAAGAAAAAAAGAAAAAAAAGTCAAATGACTTCTAATGGTGAACTCAGAATTCAAACTCTAGGTATGTGTGACCCCAGGGCTTACATTCTTACTGAAGGAAACTATGCTTAATTCTACTGTACCATAAAAATAAGATTCCATATAAGTTTTCAAAAAAATAATCTTCAGATACAAAAGGTAGAAAACCATTTCTAAGTATTAAAAGAGGATGTCATCACTTGCAAACGAAAGAACTACTTTAGCCTATTCGAAATATCTAGAACCTTTACTGATCTTTTTCAAGCACTACAAAATCTAATTACTATTATGAGCCAGTATTATTATAAAATGTAAGTTTTACAAATCAGAGAACATTTGCCCATAAAACCCTGCTCTGAAAGTCCATTATAATATTCAGATATGCTATTCTCTCTTAAACTATATAAAGTCTGGTGATCTGATTAGCCTATCAGTCCTCAAATACGCAGAACAGAAGGATTTCACTGGACTTAACGTCTTAACTTTTGTAAAATGAAAGCGATGAATTTGCAAACTAAAAGGAATCACTCTAAGTTTGTCATCTATAAAATCCACTCCATTCTCTCTATAGAAGATACCACTTATGTCTTTTTTTTTTTTTTTTTTTTTTGAGACGGAGTCTCGCTCTGCCACCCAGGCTGGAGTGCAGTGGCCAGATCTCAGCTCACTGCAAGCTCCGCCTCCCGGGTTTACGCCATTCTCCTGTCTCAGCCTCCCGAGTAGCTGGGACTACAGGCGCCGCCACCTCGCCCGGCTAGTTTTTTGTATTTTTAGTAGAGACGGGGTTTCACCGTGTTAGCCAGGATGGTCTCGATCTCCTGACCTTGTGATCCGCCCGTCTCGGCCTCCCAAAGTGCTGGGATTACAGGCTTGAGCCACCGCGCCCGGCCACCCACTTATGTTTTTAACCTGAAATGTGCAGAATTACCAAAGCACAAACCCACTCAAGATTTTAAGTGAACACTCAGCAATGTGATCCTTTCAAAACAAAAAGTTTTCATTAAAGAAGTTTATAATTTTGTGTAAATTATAAGTTAAAAAATTGGCATTAAAATTTTATTTTGAATAAAATTGGCCTGGGTTTTGAAAACAAAAAAAAGGGGGCTTAAATATTTATGAAGGAAAAATAAAAGCCTTTATTACTTATTAGTCAACTAAGTCAACCTAAATGTGAACTAAAAATGTTCATTCATTTACTAAGAAATATTTATTGAATGCCAATTATGTACAAGGCATTGTTCTAAGCCCTAGAGATAATAAAAACAAGATTTCTACAAGGAAGAAGACCATATTTTAATGGGGAAGGGGAGATATATCAGACAAGTGAATAAACAAAGATAAAATAATTACAGATTATAAGAAAGCAGCAGAGTAATAGAAACTTCAAACACTTTTTTTCCCAGGAGACAAGAGTCTTGCTGTCACCTACAGCAAGCAATCCTCCTTCCTGTCTCGGCCTTCCAAGTAGCCAGGACACAGGTGCATGCTACCATTTCCAGCTAATTTTTTTATGTTCTGGTAGGAACAGGGGTCTCACTATGTTGCCCAGGTTGATCTTGAACACCTGGCCTTAGGAGATCCTCCTGCCTCCTCCCAAAGTGCTGGGATTATAGGCATGAGTCACTGTGCCCAGCCAGAGACTTTTTTTTTCTTTTCTTTTTGAGATGGAGTTTCGCTCTTGTCGCCCAGGCTTGAGTGCAGTGGCATGATCTCGGCTCACTGCAACCTCGGCCTCCAAGGTTCAAGTGATTCACCTGCCTCAGACTCCTGAGTAGCTGGGATTACAGGTGCACAGCACCATGCCCAGCAAATTTTTGTATTTTTGGTAGAGACGAGGTTTTACTGTGTTGGCCAGGCTGGTCTCGAACTTCTGATCTCAGGTGATCCATCCACCTCAGCCTCCCAAATGCTGAGATAACAGGCATGAGCCACCGCACCCAGCCCAAAGACTATTTTTTAAACTCATCAAGGAAGTCCCCAAGGACGTCCCACTGGAGCTAAAACTTGAATGATAAGGAGTTGGGAAAGAAAATTCTAGGTAGAAAAAGGACCACCTCATTTTATGAGAACATTCATTTGGCACTTCAATATTTATATGCTCTGTCTTGCATATAAATATTGCATATAAATATCCAGGTTACATACTGGACGGATGCACATTTTGATGAATGTTGTTTATGCCTTACAGTGTTTTATGGTAAGGGCAGATGCATATGTGCACGCATAGCAGCTAACACAATACTCAGAAAATAGTAACAACACAATTCCCATTTAGTCTAAGCCAAAAGTTCTTAACTATAGAGAGACAGCGTGAATGGAAGGGTTGAATCTTTGAGAATCTGATGAAAGCAATGAATTCTCTCCTCCAAAAAAGAATGCAGGCCGGGCGTGGTGGCTCAAGCCTGTAATCCCAGCACTTTGGGAGGCCAAGGTGGGCGGATCACGAGGTCAGGATATCGAGACCACCCTGGCTAACACGGTGAAACCCCATCTCTACTAAAAAATACAAAAAACTGGCCGGGCACGGTGGCTCAAGCCTGTAATCCCAGCACTTTGGGAGGCCGAGACGGGTGGATCACGAAGTCAGGAGATCGAGACCATCCTGGCTAACCCGGTGAAACCCCGTCTCTACTAAAAAATACAAAAAAACTAGCCGGACCAGGTGGCGGGCGCCTGTAGTTCCAGCTACTCGGGAGGCTGAGGCAGGAGAATGGCGTAAACCCGGGAGGCGGAGCTTGCAGTGAGCTGAGATCCGGCCACTGCACTCCAGCCTGGGGGAGCGAGACTCCGTCTCAAAAAAAAAAAAAAAAAAATACAAAAAACTACATGGACGTGGTGGCGGGCGCCTGTAGTCCCAGCTACTAGGGAGGCTGACGCAGGAGAATGGCGCGAACCCGGGGGGCAGAGCTTGCAGTGAGCTCAGATCCGGCCACTGCACTCCAGCTTGGGCGACAGAGCGAGACTTCGTCTCAAAAAAAAAAAAGAGAATGCACATACACAGAAACTTTACATATAATTTTAGGAGGGTCTAGAAACCCTGAAGCCCATCCAGATGCACACTGTCCCAACCAGAAATCCATGAACCCTAAGTTAAGAACTTTTTTTCTTTTTTTGAGACAGAGTTTCGCTCTTGTTGCCCAGGCTGAAGTGCAATGGTGCGATCTCAGCTCACTGCAACCTCTGCCTCCCGGATTCAAGCCATTCTCCTGCCTCAGCCTCCCAAATAGCTGGGGCTACAGGCGCGTGCCACCATGCCCGGCTAATTTTTGTATTTTTAATAGAGAAGGGTTTTCACCATGTTGGCCAGGCTGGTCTCAAACTTCTGACCTCAGGCAATCCGCCCGCCTTGGCCTCCCAAAGTGCTGGGATTACAGGCATAAGCCACAGTACCCTGCCAGAACTAAGTAATTAATTCTTAACGGGATGAATATGAATGCAAGCTTCTATCCTACTTTTAAGTGATGAATATATCAAGTACACTGACTCTCGATTTCTTTTTTTTTTTGAGACAGAGTCTCACTCTGTCACCCAGGCTGGAGTGCAATGATGCAACCTCTGCCTCCCAGTTCAAGAGATTCTCCTGTCTCAGTCTCCCAAGTAGGTGATTACAGGCGCACATCACCATGCCTGTCTAATTTTTTTGTATTTTTAGTAGAGATGGGGTTTCACCATGTTGGCCTGGCTAGTCTCAAACTCCTGACCTCAAGTGATTCACCCACCTCAGCCTCCCAAAGTGCTGGGATTAAAGGTGTGAGCCACCATGCCTGGCCAGTTTCTTTTGGCCCACATAAAACTCTGTACAATAATTTTATCTATGCTACAGAAGCAAACTATTAGGGTATATTAAAAAATATATATTCCTGCCTAAAAGTGAATGAAATATCTCTTCATTAAAACAGGGAACAATCTTTCACACATAAAAATACAGAAGAATCTCCTGAACCCAGGAGGCGGAGGTTGCAGTGAGCCTAGATCGCGCCATTGCACTCCAGCCTGGGCAACAAGAGCAAAACTCCCATCTCAAAAAAAAAAAAAAAGGAAAGAAAAACATAACATAGTTTGGCACTTGCTTTTGTGCAAGATCTTAAAATTGCTTCCCCCAAAAAAAATTATTACCACACTTTTTCAAAGGGTCTAAAACTGAACTTTAACATCTATTAACATATAGATGTTCTTTAAGTTCAAAAGTAAAGCTTATGGTTATTTTTTAAAAACACACACACACAGCCGGGTGTGTTGGCTCATGCCTGTAATCCCAGCACTTTGGGAGGCCAAAATGGGTGGATCACTTGAGGTCAAGAGTTTGAGATCAGACTGACCAATATGGTGAAACCCTGTCTCTATTAAAAATACAAATTCAACTGAGTGTGGTGGCGCACACCTGTAATCCCAGCTACTTAGGAGGCTGAGGCAGGAGAATGGCTTGAACCTGGGAGGCAGAGGTTGCAGTGAGCCGAGATCGCACCACTGCACTCCAGCCTGGGCAACAAAAGCGAACCTCCATCTCTGAAAACACACACACACACAGACACACACCCCTTAGATGCCTAAAGAACATACATCATTAATCCAAGGTACAAACTAGATCAACAGATCTTAACCCATTTCAAGTCAGATACACCTTTGAGAATCTGAAAAATGCTATTGATTCCCCATTTTTAAAATGGATATACACATACAAAATATTCACATAATTTTAGGCTGCTCACTGCATTTTAAATCCAACCAAGGATTTAAGAATCTCTATATCTACTATACAAGAATATAATGACTGGTTGCTTCTGGGAAGGGAAACCAGAAGAAGGGATGGAAGGTTTTTCACTACACATCCTTTCGTAACCTTTGGAATCTGAACCATATGGCTGTATTATCTATTCAAAAAATGAATAAATAAAAAATAAAAAGCATTACACTAAATAACATGGCAAGATACTAATACAGTAGATGAAACTCTTCAGGTGAAGATATTTAGAATAGCTATTCTATTAAATTCACCATACTTAAAAACTGCTTCTTTCAATTTTTTCGGCTGAAAAACATTTGTGGCTGCAAAAATATGCTCTTCATAATTTTCAGAGAAATTTCCAATTTCCACCTTTTTACTAGGAAAATATAAAAATTTCATATTATTCATATTCTAACTTCTGAAACCCCCATTAAATAACAACAGCTAGTATTTACTGAATGTAGCATTGTCACATCTATTGACTATTATCATCATCATCATTTTACAGACAAGGAAAACCAAAGCTTTCAGCAGTTAACTCATTTGTCCAAGGCAACCCAGCTAGAGGTAAGCAAGGACTCTTGTGGACCAACAAAGCCCAGGCGACACTGTACCACAACATGGAGCGTAGTAAACACTAAAATCGATGACATTATTCCTTAAGAGACTATTCTTTTTTGAGACAGGGTTTCACTCTGTTGCCCAGGCTCAAGTGCAGTGGCACAATCACAGCTCACTGCAGCCTCGATCTCCTGGGCTCAAACTATCTTCTCTCAGCCTTCCAAGTACCTAGGACTACAGGCATGTACCACCACACCCAGCTAATTTTTTATTTTATTTTTTTTTTAGAGATGGGCCTGCTATGTTGCACAGGCTGGCCTTGAACTCCTGGGCTCAAGTAATCCTCCCGCCTCGACTTCCCAAAGTGCTGAGATTAAAGGTGTTAGCTACTTACTGCACCTGGCCTCTTAAGAGACTATTCTTATCCTAACTAGGTTTTAGCGTATTCACTCGTTATAAAAATCTGGTATTATATTGCATGTGCCTGCTTTACTATACACAAAGCAGATATAGACGAAAAACAATTAACCAACCCAATCATTAAAAAGGCACGAAAACGGCCAGGCATGGTGGCTCGCGCCTATAATCCCAGCACTTTGAGAAGCCGAGGTAGGCAGATCACCTGAAGTCGGGAGTTCATGACCAGCGTGACCAACATGGAGAAACCCCGTCTCTACTAAAAAGACAAAATCAGCCGGGCATGGAGGCACATGCCTGTTATCCCAGCTACTCAGGAGGCTGAGGCAGGAGAATCGCTTGAACCCAGGAGGCGGAGTCTGTGATGAGCCAAGATTGTGCCATTACACTCCAGCCTGGGCAACAAGAGCTAAACTCCGTCTCAAAAAAAAAAAAAAAAAAAGGCACGAAATCTAGTTTCAAATTATAATTTTTAAAGTTCTTACAAGTTGTCACCCTAAAAAGTAAAAATGTAAGCTGAACCTTAAAACTATGGTGGGTTTTTTTTTAAGTGTTTTCACTAGAGAAAGAGTATCAACACCAAAGAGGCAAAGGGTTTCTTTCTGCTAAATGGGACCTCTAGTCATCATAGTTGCAAGAATATCTAAAAGTGAATGTACAGACTATCTGCAAAATGCCTCGGAAATGTATAATGAATTGTGAGACAAGAAATAACAATAGCAGCTGAGCACAGTGGCTCACACCAATATCCCAGCACTTTGGGAGGCCTAGGTGGGTAGGATCACCTGAGGTCAGGAGTTGGAGACCAGCCCAGCCAACATGGAGAAACCCAGTCTCTACTAAAATTACAAAAATCAGCCGAGTGTGGTGGCAGACATCTGTAATCCCAGCTACTCTCAGGAGGCTGAGCCAGAAGAATTGCTTGAACCTAGGAGGCGGAGGTTGCAAAGAGCCGAGATTGAGCCACTGCACTCCAGCCTGGGTGACAGAGCAAGACTCTGTCTCAAAAAAACAAACAAACAAAAAAAGAAATAACAATGCTCCTTTCACTATAATTCCATCTTCAAAGAGGCAGTATTTTTCAAAAAACATTCACCCAAATTTAAACTTACAGAATCACTTAAAGTCAATGCAAGGAAATGAGGCATGGGAGGTTGGGGTGAGGAGAGAACATAAATCACCCAACCAGGTGGTCCTACCACTGATTATTATCAACATAAATTTGTGTGCGTGTGTGTTTGTGTGTCTGCCTAAGTGTTCAGTTTGACTGTCATATTCAACAGCTTACCTAGGTAACAATCAAGGCTTGCTTCATGTCCTGCTGTGCAAGTGTAAGGAAAGTATCCAAGTCTTTACTTTCTTTTTTTTTTTTTCTTTTGAGACAGAGTCTATGTCTATGTATGTCTATGGTGGCACAATATGAGCTCACTGCAACCTCCACCTCCCAGCTTCCAGTGATTCTCCTGCCTCAGCCTCCTGAGTAGCTGGGATTATAGGTGCACACCACCACATCCACTAATTTTTGGATTTTTAGTAGAGATGGGGTTTCACCATGTTGGCCAGGCTGGTCTCAAACTCTTGACCTCAAATGACCCGCCCCCTCTGGACCTCCCCCAAGATTTTACTTTCTTTTCAAGCAAGTAAGGCACTAAACCTCTACTAGGTTTTCCCTATCAGTGGATGAGTAAGAATCTTTTAGACTCAAAGAAAAAAATGTTTTTCTTTTGAGACAAAGGTCTCACTCTGTTAGCCACACTGGACACAGTGGAATGATCACAGCTCACTGCAGCCTCAACCTCCTAGGCTCAGGCAATCCTTCCACCTCAGCCTCCCAAGAAGCTGGGACCACAGGCGCACACCACTACCCCTAGCTAATTTTTACAATTATTTGTAGAGATGAGGTCTCCCTATGTTGCATAGGCTGGTCTCAAACTCTTGGGCTTAAGCGAGCGTCCCAACTCAGTCTCCCAAAGTGCTGGAATTATAGGCGTGAGTCACCATACCCGGTCTCAAAAATGTTAAGACTCTCTAAAAACACTTTCACGGCCGGGCGCGGTGGCTCAAGCCTGTAATCCCAGCACTTTGGGAGGCCGAGACGGGTGGATCACGAGGTCAGGAGTTCAAGACCATCCCGGCTAACATGGTGAAACCCCATCTCTACTAAAAAATACAAAAAGCTAGCCGGGCGAGGTGGCTGGCGCCTGTAGTCCCAGCTACTCGGGAGGCTGAGGCAGGAGAATGGTGTAAACCCGGGAGGCGGAGCTTGCAGTGAGCTGAGATCCGGCCACTGCACTCCAGTCCGGGTGACAGAGCGAGACTCTGTCTCAAAAAATAAATAAATAAATAAATAAATAAATAAATAAATAAATAAATAAATAAAAATAAAAACACTTTCACAAAAGCATACAAAGATGGAGAAAATGTAAATGTCTATCTTTGCAAAGTTCATCCTATAATTTCCTAACACACAGATACGGAAAAAAAAACAGGTATATTTATACAGAATTACAGGTGGTGTTGCTTTCTACAGGAAATAACATCAGTGATACAGATTTCAAAACCCCACCTATTAGACATAGGGCAAAATAGGCTGGGTGCAGTGACTCATGCCAGCACATTGGGAGGCCAAGGCAGGTGGATCATCCGAGATCAGGAGTTTGAGACCAGCCTGGCCAACACGTCTTTACTAAAAATACAAAAAAATTAGCCGGGTGTGGTGGTGGGCACCTGTAATCCCAGCTACTCAGGAGCCTGAGGCAAGAGAATCACTTGAACCCAGAGGCAGAGGTTGCAGTGAGTTGAGATGGCACCACTGTACTCCAGCCTGGGCAACAAGAGCAAAACTTGGTCTCAAAAAAAAGAAATAGAGCAAAACAAAAACTTCTCCTTCACATTATGTTGCAGTTTTGCAAGCGAACAGACTTTAAAATGCTAAGAATTAATGCAGTATTTATAAATCTGTCAAAGACTTTGATGCATATAATAGACAATCTGATAATGCATATGCACAAAACAAGTGGTTATTAATGAGTATCTGAGCATTCAAAAATGACATATTAAAAAGACGAGTTATATAATCATTCTGTTTCTATAATTATCGTATTTAAACTCCCCTGAAATTAAAGACCTTAAGGACACCTCTTTTACTTCATTATTTAAAACAATTCACAAAATTCAACCACATTTTATATTGTACCCCAAATAAAATTAACCCAATTTAGTCAAAGCAATACCACAGAAAATTAAATCAATAATTATCCTTTAGCATGCATATAGTGTTTATCCTGGTTTCTCTTAAGGCAATGGCCAAAAAAATAAAATCCTAGAAAAGAAATTCCTCCTATATTTTCTTTATATTCCATAAATTACTTCCTAAAAAATCAAGAGCAAATATACATTACTGAAGTCTATTGCTGATTATACATCCTTATGTTATTCTATAGACAGAGATGGATACCTAATTTATAGAATACTTTCCAGAATATTT
Organism: Rhinopithecus roxellana; assembly: GCF_007565055.1. Taxonomy (NCBI): domain Eukaryota; kingdom Metazoa; phylum Chordata; class Mammalia; order Primates; family Cercopithecidae; genus Rhinopithecus; species Rhinopithecus roxellana. Next base: position 89,531,391 of record NC_044553.1, on the reverse strand, counting down.
ATCCAGAATGTGCTTACTACCTAACAATCACTGTTAGTCAATCTGGAATTAGGTTTGTGAGTATATAGTCCTGTTACTCTCCAATTCTCTCATGCTGGCAAAATATACAAGGTCAAAAAATCACACTCTTGGAAAGCAGAGTTCTTGGAAAACTGGCAATACTAGCAGACTTCACTTTTAAAAGTGAGAAAAGGATATAGAAATGGCCAATTAGCACAGGAAAAGATGCTCAACATCACTAATCATTAGGGAAATGCAAATCAAAATCACACTGAAATACCACTTCATACCCATTATAATGACTATTATCAAAAAATTAAAAAGCAGAAAATGAGTGATGGTGAGGATATAGAAAACTGGAACCCTCATGCATTGTTAATGGGAATGAAAAATGGTCCAGTTGCTGTGGCAATATGTATGGCAATTCCTGAAAAAATTCAACATATGATCCAGCAATTACACTTCTGGGTATATACCCAAAAGAAATAAAAGCCAGAACTTAAACAGGTATCTGTATGTCATGGTCACGGCAGCATTAGTCACAATAGCCTAAAGGTGGAAGCAACCCAAAAGTCCATCAATGAATTAATGGATTAAAAAATATACGGTATGTCTAGACACTGAAATTATTCAGCCTTCAAAAAAGAATGAAATTCCGACACCTGCTACAACAGAGATGAACACTGAAGACACTTGACTAAGCGAAATAAGCCAGTCACAAAAAGACAAATATTGCGTGGCATCACTTACAGGAGGTACCTAGAGTAGTCAAATTCCTAGAGACAAAAAACAGAATGATGGTTGCCAAGGGCTGGGGGCGTGGAAACAGGAAGTGAGTGTTTAATAGGTACAGAGCTTCAGTTGGGGAAGATGAAAAGGTTCTGGAGATGGATGGCAGGGAGGGTTGCATGACAATGTCAAGGTACTTAATGCACGTTTCAACATGGTTAAAATGGTAAATTTTTTTTTTTTTTTTTTTTTTTTTGAGACGGAGTCTCGCTCTGCCACCCAGGCTGGAGTGCTGTGGCCAGATCTCAGCTCACTGCAAGCTCCGCCTCCCGGGTTCACGCCATTCTCCTGCCTCAGCCTCCGGGGTAGCTGGGACTACAGGCGCCTGCCACCTCGCCCGGCTAGTTTTTTGTAGTTTTTAGTAGAGACGAGGTTTCACCGTGTTAGCCAGAATGGTCTCGATCTCCTGACCTCGTGATCCGCCCGTCTCGGCCTCCCAAAGTGCTGGGATTACAGGCTTGAGCCACCGCGCCCGGCCCTAAAATGGTAAATTTTATGTTATGTATACTTTACCATAATTTTTAAAACTGAGAAAAAAGACATTAAAGCATTAAAGAAAAAAAGACATTAAAGCATGTGTCCACAGGAAGGGGAACATTACACACCGGGGCCTGTCATGGGGTAGGGGGAGTGGGAAGGGACAGCATTAGGAGATATACCTAATGTAAATGACGAGTTAATGGGTGAAGCACACCAACCTGGCACATGTATACATATGTAACAAATCTGCCCATTGTGCACATGTACCCTAGAACTTAAAGTATAATTAAAAAAAAAAAGAAAAAACAACAAACAAAAAAGCATGTGTCCAAATTCTTCTCATGCATGCTTTTCACTACCCACAAAACTAATACCCTGACTATGAGTGATCAGTGAAGTCCTAATTTAATTGTTTATCATAAGATCCAAGAAATTAGTATAAGTTTTTAAATTCCTTCTAATCCTAAAAAAAAAGTTTAACTGGCTTCCTCAGAATGAAGTCCTTCACAGATATAGACGTTAACAGCTATTACATATCTACTTCAGATTAAATAAATTACTAAACATCAGTGTCTCCCAACTTTGTATTTCAAGCATAGTTCAATCTAGAGTGTTTCCTTCATTTTCTTTCCAAAGCCTCATAATGACTATTTTCATTTTTACCAGCAAAATCTCTAGTCAAAATTGTCTCCCCCAAAGTTCATAGGAGCTCATCTTTACTGACTGGTAGATAAATCATCTTTACAGTAATCGGTATTCAGTTTCCAAAAATTTTATATAAACATTGGAATCTTATACATGAATCTCTCTCCCTTTCTAAAAAAAAGTATTCATATGGAAAAAATAGAAGCTTGAAATACCCTAAGCTAAATTTTGAGGATCTTTTCCGGTTACATTCCAGTTTTTCTTATATCTTCTGAATTCACAAACTGTTACAGAAATAAGTCTGCAATAATGAACTAGCAAACTAGGTTGCCTGGTTTCCTCCAAGCCACTAAAGCTCATTGTGTTGTTCATATCCTCTTTCTCCCATTCTTCAGTATTAAGCACATAAACATCCACCTTCAAAGGTAAACTCTGATAGTTTCCACACTATAAAAGCTATGTTCTGATATTTTTCAAACAACACCTGTTCATGAACAGGAAGCAAACATGATGCAAATTAAAAGGGACAAAAACTAACCACATACCCAAACAAAAGTTGAAATGCCTAATTTAGAAAAACCTCTTCATATTAAAAACATGTTGGCCAAGCATGGTGGCTCACGCCTACAATCCTGGCACTGGAAGGCCAAGGCAATTCAAGACCAGCCTATGCAAAACCCCATCTCTACAAAAAAACGGAAAAATTAGCTGGGTGTGGTGGCATGCTCCTGTAGCCCCAGCTACTTGGGAAGTTCATCCCAGCTACTCGGGAAAGGAAGGATCACTTGAGCCTAGGAGGTAGAGGCCACAGTGAGCCTCAACCTGAACTTTCTTTTATTTTTTTCTCCCGAGACAGAGTCTTGCTCTGTCACCTAGGCTAGAGTGCAGTGGCACGATCTTGGCTCACTGCAACCTCCACCTCCCAGTTCAAGCAGCTTGAACCTCAGCTTCCCGAGTAGCTGGGATTACAGGTGCCCACCACTGCACCTGTCTAATTCTTGTATTTTCAGTAGAGACGGGGTTTCACCATGTTGGTCAGGCTGGTCTCGAACTCCTGACTTCATGATCCACCTGCCTCGGGCTCCCAAAGTGCTGGGATTACAGGCGTAAGCCACTACGCCCGGCCTCAGCCTGCACTTTCACTCTGTCCCCACTGAACTCTAGCCAGAGTGACAGCATGAGACTATCTCAAAAGAAAATTTTAAAAAAACCAAAAAACTTGTTTGTAACAAATTTCAGGCCAGGCGCGGTGGCTCACAACTGTAATCCCAGCACTTTGGGAGGTCAAGGAGGGCAGATCACTTGGGGTCAAGACCAGCCTGACCAACCTGGTAAAACCCTGTCTCTACTAAAAATACAAAAATTAGCTGGACATGGTGGTGGACACCTGTGCTCCCAGTTACTCGGGAGGCTGAGGCAGGAAAATAAATTGAACCCAGGAGGTGGAGGTTGCCGTGAACCAGCCTGCGCAACAGAGGGAGACTCTGTCTCAAAAGATAAAAGTAAAAATTAAAAAATGAACAAATTTCAAAGAAAAGATCATACTAAACAAGTATGATCATCATATACCTTTTCTACTTGTACTATCTGAAAACAAGAGTGCATGTAAACAACTATAAATGGACAATGTTTTTCTTGATTTTTAAAAATGAATTCTTCCAAATACCACTTTCTATATGTAAATTAATGAATGGTACCATCTCCTCTACTAGGATCTACTTCCTAAAGCAGCATAATCTGTAGTTGTCATTGCATAAAATGTATCCACCTAAATGTCAACAGAAGAAAAAATGAAAAACACAAACGCAGATATCTTAAAGTTTTTCTAGTACTTAGTTTACCTACTCATCAATGTGAGATATTCTCCTGATAATAAGTTTCTTTTAACTTGCCCAAAGACAGACTAAATTGACCCTTTAAAAAGGAGAGTGGGTATATCTGGTCACACATTAGGAACTTCAATGTGTGTGAAGTATCCCATCCCTTCAATTTGCAATACATATAAAACTCTACAAAAAGGATATTATATATAGATGTAGAAAGATCAATTGAAAAAGAATGAATGCATCACCTGGTCATGAGCCTTACCTTTTAGCAGCGGCAGAGGTGTTAACTCAATAGGCTTGCCTTGAGACCTAAACTGTGAGGAACTTTGTGACCTCTTCTGTCTGGCTTTTCTGACGGACTTCCGAGAAAATCCGTCTACTTTATCCACTGATGGAGGAGTAGTTGGTGCTGAGGACATATCCCTACTGAAGAGAAAGAAGTATTATAAACCCATACATTCCCAAGGTGGAAGCATACATGTGAGTTACACAAATTCTAAAATTCCCATATACGATGTTCATGAAAATGCGAATATGTGCTAAAGAAAATAAAATCAGTTAAGAAAAGTCTTATCTTGGCCAGGTGCAATGGCTTACGCCTGTAATACCAGCACTCTGGGAGGCTGAGATGGGTGGATCACTTGAGATCAGGAGTTCAAAACCAACCTGGCCAACATGGTGAAATCCCATCTCTACAAAATTACAAAAATTAGCTGGGCACGATGGCAGGTGCCTGTAATCCCAGCTACTCGGGAGGCTGAGGTGGAGTGGGCCAGGATCCTGCCATTGCACTCCAGCCTGGGTGACAGAGTGAGATTCTGTCTTAAAAAAAAAGGGCTGGGCCCAGTGGCTCACACCTGTAATCCCAGCACTTTGGGAGGCCGAGGTGGGCAGATCACTTGAGGTCAGGAGTTGGAGACTAGCCTGGCCAACATGGTGAAACCCTGTTTCTACTAAAAATACAAAAAGTAGCCAGGTGCAATGGCTTGCACCTGTAATCTCAGCTACTCGAGAGGCTGAGGCAGGAGAACCGCTTGAAGCCAGGAGGCAGAGGTTGCAGTGAGCCAAGATGGCCCCACTGCACTCCCACCTGGGCCACAGACCAGGACTCCACCTCAAAAAAAAAAAAAAAGGCTGGGCACGGTGGCTCACGCCTGTAATCCCAGCACTTTGGGAGGCCAAGGCAGGTAGATAACCTCAGGTCAGGAGTTCGAGACCAGCCTGACCAACATGGAGAAACCCCATCTCTACTAAAACAAACAAACAAAAAAACACAAAAATTAGCCAGGCGTGGTGGCGCATGCCTGTAATCCCAGCTACTTGGGAGGCTGAGGCAGGAGGATCACTTGAACCCAGGAGGCGGAGGTTGCAGTGAGCCGAGAGTGCGCTACTGTACTCCAGCCTGGGCAATAACAGCAAAACTCCTTCTCCAAAACAAAAAAAGAAAAGAAAAGTCATATGTTAATGGGAAAACATGAAAATTTGGTGAAAATAATATAAGTATCATGGAAACAATATCAGAACTCTAATGTATTGTGCCACTCCATTATAAGCATTAAAGATATTCATCGAGGCTTAAAGAAATCTATGCTGCCTGCCCATTTTCTAACTGCAAAGCTCTTCACATCTTCAAGTAATTTTTGGAGCTATTCTGTGGCTGGAAAACTTCCATCGATACATTTTCCCAAGATATTTAATATTATGAATGGGTTCTAGAGTTAAAACCCTTAGTGTACTTCAAGAATCTATACCAATGTATCAGAGCAAGGTGAAATTTACTACTACTGAAACTATCTAGGCATAACTTTTAATGGGATGTGCTATGTAAGCTGTGATAAACTATACCACACTGCAAATGAGGACAGGCTAGATTACTTTAAACAAAACACATAAAAGGCATAATTAAAACATTTCAAAGAAGTCTTCTTTTTGAATGAAGCCACCTTACGTTATTAAAGCTTAATAAAAACTATGAGGAAATCAAGCACCAAAGTTGAACTAAAAACATAAATTCACAGCCTACTGAAACAACCAAGTTGAGTTCCCTTGAGGTTTAGACCTTGAAGTTTAGTTCATCATCAAATACCAATTTTCATTCCATTAAACTTATGGAACCGAACAGCACTTTTGCATTGTTTAACCCTCTTGAGTTATTAAAATGAAGGCTATTTCCTGAAAGTAACAAGCGTTAAGCTTAATTTCATTCACCAATTTAAACAGATGCCATCATTTCCATGGCACTGAGGTTCCATGCAAGACTAATGGCAGACTCGGGATAGAAATAATGCATATGGGGGAAATGCTGAAATGCAATTACTCACCTGTCATTCCAATACACAAGACAAGCGGTTTTTAACTTCTAAATAAAAGAGTAAGGGAATTTCTTCGTGAACACGTGAGAATAAAAAGTTACCTGGATTACGTGGATTTTGACAATGAAAATATAACAAAAATATTTAAAAACACATACACACATATGATGTTGACGTCCGGAATTTGGAAGTCTTCTTTGGTTTTCTTAAAAAAAAATAAAGTTTTTAAAAATCCACCTAATTTAGCCTTAATATAATGTGATGGATTCAAAACAGAATCACAAACTATGAATGACTATAGATGTTAAGATCACTTTAAAATATCAAAATGACTGCATCAGCCAAAAGCTCCACATCTTATTTGTACGTTGTAAATTTAGGGGCTGATTTTCCAATCGGGTATGTGAATTATTTAGACTTCATTCTAACTCTTAACACTACAAAATTTCAGTAAATCCTCTTCCTCCATCGCTCTTTTTGTCTCTTCTTTATAACCTCATCTCTCATCCCTACAGACGATATATAGGTAGCTTTTTAAAAAATCATTTACCCCTTATGCCCGAGGCCCAGAATAAGTGTCAAGGATCGCAACCCTGAAGCATTGCAAAACTGAACGTAAGGTAACAGCGGGTCCGTGCAAAGCCCAGGGAAACAGGTTTCGCCCTGGGCCAGGGCGCCCGAAGCTTTATCATCCTCTAATCAGCAGGCACAGGGCATTTCCATGCCTCAGGATAATCCAAAGGGGGTAAGGGGAAGTAGGGAAAGACAAGGAAGGGGTTTGTCTTTGGGGATGCTTACATACACCCTTTGCTTCTAACCCACACCCCAAGCCCTGGAGAAGATAAGCTGCTAGAGAATCCTCCTCACACCAAACCCCCTTTATTCCCCGCCCCCGCCAGTGGATAAAGGGGGGCAAGAAAACGCCTCCAATCCCAGAAGGTAGAGAAAAAGGGGGGAGGGGGCAGAGTGAATGAGAGGTATCATCAGAAGCATTTGTAGGTAAATCAGACAAGTGGGACGGGCGCTCCCGCTCCTGCACCCCACCCCACCGCACCCCTCGCCTGCCCGGCCAGGCCTTCCCAAGGCCGGTGCCCCATAGGTCCCCCAGGAGGACCGGGAGGAAGAAGAGAAGCGGGCGAGCCGCGGTGCTGGAGGGACGAAGTTACCTTGAAGCTTCTGGGGAAGAATCCGAAGATGATCTGTGGCTTGGAGGGGCGGGAGACGGGCGAGGGGGCCGCAGCGGGGGCGGGCGGCGGGACCGGGACGTGCAGGGGGAGGTCCGGGAAGCTGCGGGGAGCCCGGGGCGACGGCTGTCCGGTGCGGGGTCCCTCCGGTTCCGCGGCGGCGGAGCCTCTAGGCCTCACGGCCGGACCCGAACCTCAGCGTTCCGGTGGCGGCGGCGGCCTCACGATCCTCCCCCGCGGGCCCGTCCCATCAAATCGGCACCGACCCCGTTGCGGCTCCGCCGGTGGCTCCTCGCTCACATTCCTGGCGGGCGGCGCCTCAGCTCGTTGCCCCGGACCCGGCGGCGGCGGCGGCGGCGGCGGCGGCGACGTGGGGAGGGGGGGAAGGGAGGGAGGAAGACTGGATCTGCAGCGGCAGCAAGAGAAGGGGACAGGAGAAGGAGGAGGAGCCGCAGGAGCTGGAGCCACCGCTGCCAGAGCCACCTTTCGCTACCCACGGTGGGTCCCCGTCAATGCCCCTTTCTCTCTCCTATTGTCAATATCACCGGGCGGCTGAGTCCATGGCACACGCGCAACCGAACCTTCTGGCCAGCAGCGCCCGCCTCCGGCGCCCGCCCACTGGAGACTTCAAACGGGAAGCGAGGCCTCATTGGCCAGTATCCGCCTTCACTCCCCTGACAGCACGTTCGGTTGAGACCTGATCAGGGATTGGCGGCAGGAGGGCGGAGAAACAGGAGAGTGGGAAGAGAGGAGGTCGAGGATTGGGCCGAAGCGTAAGGGACCCGGATGCAGCCGCGATCTCTGGCGGTGCGGCCGCCGCTTCCGCCCAGCGGTGGGGAAGGCTGAAGTGGGAAGCCGCTGGGCCTGAGAGGAGCTGTTAAATTCCGGGAGGTGTAAGACTAGCAGATCAGTTGGCTGGCTTTCCGTGCTGTGCGGAGGCTTTGGCTGCGGTCGTCTTGGACCAGAGGGTTCCAAGGGCATGGGTCGGCTAAGGATGGGAGATCCCCCGAGCCTTGATCCCGCCCTGCAGCTAGTGTGGCCCCTCAGGGCTTAGAGGAGCCCCACTCTGGACGGGACCCTGCGATGCGTAGACAGGAATAAGACCTCCGGCCCGCGCCGGTGCGCCACTGGTTGTGTAAATGGGTCCCTTGAAACCCCCAGCAGTCGCTCTCCGCTGAACCTTCGAATTCTCTCACCTCGTCTCCTTTTTCTTGAACGTCTGTTTTGAATATCAGACCCCTGGAGCGTTGAGGCCAGCGCTTGTTTAGTTAATGCAGGTGGGAAAACGCTGTCGCCACAGCTTGCAGTCTGTTCATTCAGAAAATCACCCCCCGCCCGGTCAGCCGACTGCTCAGAGCTCGGAAAGACCCAGCTCCAAACTAGGAGTTTCGAGATTTTAATTGGCAAGTTGGACTCGAAAGAGTTAATGGAGAAGACTACTTAAATCTATCTAGAACAAGTGATATTTGGAGATGTGTTTGTACGCTTGGTGAATGCAAACGGCCAAATGGTACATTTCCAGATAATATTCCTGGATTAACGTATTTGAATGCATCCTACATACATTTTTTGAGAGGAAAAAAGAAATTATTAATGCTAGCTACAAACGTCAGAGTACCAGTTGTTCAAAACTTAGAAAATGGAGAGGGGAGGGAACAATAAAAATTTAACGTTCATATTTTCTCAACTCAGAGATAACCAACTACAGTATTTGCATACTTCCTTTTAGTAGTTTTTCTTTTTATATTAATAATGTGTGTCGATCTGTAGCCTAGTTTTTTCCCTCAGCATTATATCATCTTTTCGATACGTTTAGGGAATAGAGCTATATATAAATAACTATATGTACCATATGTACAAGTGACAACGAAAAATGCATTTGCATTTCTCCTGTTTGTGTTGTTAAACACTAGAGTTTTGAAATTTTCTTTGCACACTCCCAGAAATGGCTCTTGAGTGGAAAAATAATTTTGTGCCATGAAAGATAAAAATATTCCTGCTTTGAACTGAAATGGAAAACGACAAGATGACTCTTAGATGGAAGCAGGCTCCCCCTACTGACTCCAGATGATTGGCCACTGTTATGGCGAGTGCCCACGTTTCCCGTGATAAAGTTCATTACCACTAAGTATGAACTATGGAATACCAGCAGTCTAGTTCCTACCCTCAAGAACCTTAAATTTCCATATCTCAATATCCTGTACAGTCTTCATGAAAGTTCAGTGTCCCACCCAAGGACTTGTTTCTTCAATCTTTGATTGAGGGTAAATGCAGAATTAAAACCAAGGAAGATTTTGAAGCCAATTCAATTTCCCTTGGCAACAGTTGAACTGTTAAAAGCATAGTGCACGTTTGAAATTCTCACAGCTGTTGCTTAGAACATGTCACAGAGTGGGGATTTTGCTTGCAAATTATGGATCTCTATAAAGACAATTCATTTCAAAGTCATTTCACTTTCTATAAAATGGCTGAGCAACTGAAATGAGCAGGTTTTTTAAAATGGAAACATCCTTGCCTATGTGAGAAATTGTTCTCTGGACCAGTAATTTCTCCCATGTATCCCAGGGGTTTGGGTACTCCAAGAATAGCGCCAGACAATCTATTTGGGATGCAGTAAAAGTATTAGGAAATATATTTACGTTTAATTTTAATCTAAAAGGCATTACGGTCAGCTACTATTTTATATAGAGTGAATGGCTGTGCCCTCAGTACGTGGAATGGTGCTTTGGCCTAGAACAGCATAGGAGATGTCTTCAGGGTAAATGGGAGTTGCCCATTCCTAGGGGTTGGCAGTGGTGGGCCCACCCAATCAGCCCCTGACAACATATGACTTATTGTAGTTTCTGGATTCAACTAAATGGACTTACTGATTATATTATCTAAATTTAATTAAACTAACCCTCATAAAACAGACAAATGACTTTTAAGAGTCCTTGGCAAAGAAAGCACGGGAGAACAAGAAGAAAATGTTAGAACTGACTCTTCAGTATCAAATCTTTCTTTTTTTTTTTTTTTTTCGGATTTTTAGTAGAGGCAGGAGTTTTACCATGTTGGCCAGGCTGGTCTCAAACTCCTGACCTTGTGATCCGCCCGCCTCGGTCTCCCCAAGTGCTGGGATTACAGGCGTGAGCCACCATGCCCGGCCCAGTATCAAATCTTTGACAGCCACTTTTCAAAAGTAAAATACCAATCAAATAAATTCAACCAAATTTTGACTAGAAACAAAAAAATCAAGGCTACTTGAAATGTAAAGTTACATCCACTGTTTTTTTTACTGTTGATTTTTGAGATGGAGTCTCGCTTTGTCGCCCAGGCTGGAGTACAGTGGCACAGTCTCAACTCACTGCAACCTCCACCTTCCAGGTTCAAGCAATTCACCTGCCTCAGCCTCCCAAGTAGCTGGGATTACAGGCATGTACCAACACGCCTGGCTAATTTTTGTATTTTAAGTAGAAACGGGGTTTCGCCATGTTGGCCAGACTGGTCTCGAACTCCTGACCTCAAATGATCCACCCGCCCCCGCCGGCCTCCCAAACTGCTGGGATTACAGGCGTGAGTCCCCGCACCCGGGCTACATCCACTGTTATTGAGAATTGAACTTCTCTCTAAGTGTATATTTTGATTTGAGTTAAGCTAATGATGGTAGCATATGTCTGTACTTTATGGGCAAATACACATAGTTGGAAGAATCTTTTCGGCTGGGTGTCACAGCTAGTGCCTGTAATCCTAGCACTTTGGGAGGTTAAGGAGGGTGGATCAGTTGAGTCCAGGTGTTAGAGACCAGCCTGGGCAACATGGTGAAACCCCTTATCTACGAAAAAATATTTCAAAATTAGCCGGGCCTGGTGGCACGCTCCTGTTGTCCCAGCTACTGGGAGGCTGAGGTAGGAAGATCACCTGAGCCCAGGTGGCCCATGCTGCAGTAAGCCATGATCATGCCACTGCATTCCAGCCTGAGAGAGAAAGTGAAAACCTGTCTCAAAAAAAAGAAGTTTGGAAGCCAGGCACAATGGCACATGCCTGCAGTCCCAACTACTCCAGAGGCTGAGGTCGGAGGATCACTTGAGCCCAGGAGTTGGATTCTGTAGTGTGACATGATGGAGGCTGTAAAGAAAAACATAGGCCAGGCGCAGTGGCTCACGCCTGTAATCCCAGCACTTTGGGAGGCCGAGGCAGGTGGATCACAAGGTCAGGAGTTCGAGACCAGCCTAGCCAATATGGTGAAACCCCATCTCTATTAAAAATACAAAAATTAGCCGGGTTTGGTAGCAGGTGTCTGTAATCCCAGCTACTCGGGAGGCTGAGGCAGGAGAATTTGCTTGAACCCAGGAGGCGGAGGTTGCAGTGAACCAAGATTGCGACACTGCACTCCAGCCTGTGTGACAGCAAGACTCCATCTCAAAAAACAAAGAGAAAAAAAAGAAAAACATTATAGCCATCTGAGAGGTCATTATCTAGTGACAAAATGTAGTTTATTGCTCTCAGATGAAAGCATTCACTTCCCAGATATCAAAACTGAGCTTATCATGAATCTACTAGTGAGCTAGCCATGTGATGAGACGAAGGCACTGACTATCAAATGATGGCTGACTGGTGAACTAAAGGAGGACTAAAATAGTAAGTAGAAGCATTGTCAGAATAATTGTCAACCAGTAGAGGAGGAAAAGACCTATGCTGATTAGATATCATTATCAGAGGTAGACTAGTCTAGTTTGGTGTGTGTGGAGTAGGGGGGCAGGGGAAAGTGTGTACATAAAGCTGGTCATGGACTAAAAGGAAAGAATGGTGAGGGTGAGAAAGCCTGAGGCAATAGCTGCCTCTTAGGAAAACAGTAGAAAGAGTATATACTGCAGGGGCTGTGGCTCACACCTGTAATCCCAACACTTTGGGAGGCCAAGGCAGGCAGATCACTTGAGAACAGGAGTTCAAGGCCAGCCTGGCCAACACGGTGAAACCCCGTCTCTACTAAAAATACAAAAATTAGCCGGGCGTGGTGGCTCGCGCCTGTAGTCCCAGCTACTCAGGAGGCTGAGGCACAATAATCACTTGAACCTGGGAGGTGGAGGCTGCAGTGAGCCAAGATCATGCCACTGTACTCCATCCTGGGTGACAGAGCGAGACTCCCTCTCAAAGAAAAAAGTATACACATGGCTACTGGAGACAAGGGATTTTGGTGTCATATTTCTTTGAGTTACATTTATCCACCAGGAAACATCCTCAGCAGTGACATTTTCTTGGGTCACAGTTTAAATACTCTGGTTACATTTTGAGATGTGCTTCAAAGGTTGTGGCTTATTCGTAGCTTTCCATGTGATTAATGTGTATAATTATTGCTTGAGATTTAAAGTGTTTAGGTGTTCCAGTTCCCTAGTTAGCAGTTTAAGCTGCATTCCAGAGATGACTATCAGAGGACCCTTGCGCTGTCCTTAGTGAGAGCCCTGTGTCACTGATGGATCAAGATGGAGAGACCTTATATCACCAACAAAGAAGCAGTTGGAAAAAAAACAGGAAGAGAAAGTCAATTTTAAGTGTCCTTTATTTCATACAGGATAAAATACAAAATAATGGACCATAAGCAATAATTTTGTTTGTAAAATAATCAAATTACACAATTAAATGAGCTTAAAGCTATACCTAATAATAAGCATGATGATGAGAACCCACTCTGAAATCCAAAGTTGTCTTAGCTCTGACAGTCAGGAGATAGGGCAGATTATTAACCCTTTCCTCCAGCCTTGGTTTCCTCACCTGTAAATAAGCAGACTAACAATTCCTAACTCAGGATACTCATCAAATTGAAATGATGTTATGCATTTACTACAGTGCGTTGCATCTATTAACTGCTTGATAAATACTACTTATGACTACAGTCATCTATTTTCTTATTTTTAATACTCCTTATCTGGCCAGGTGTGGTGGCTCACACCTGTAATCCCAGCACTTTGGAAGCCCGAGGTGGGTGAATCACTGAAGCCAGGAGTTCGAGACCAGCCTGGCCAACATGGTAAAACCCCATCTCTACAAAAAATACAAAAATTAGCTGGGTGTGGTGGTGCATGCCTCTAGTCCCAGCTACTTGGGAGACTGAGGCAGAGAATAGCTTGAACCTGGGAGGTGGAGGTTGCAGTGAGCCGAGATAGTGCCAGTCCAGCCTGAATGACAAAGCAAGACTCTGTCTCAAAAAAAAATAAATAAAAATAAAAACATAAAAAATAATTTTAAAAATTCCTTATCCATCTAAAAACTGAACTTTTGGAAGTTTTCTGTTGAGTTTTTTTTTTCCCCCCTCAAAATTTTCTTCTGGCATACCCCCTGTGACAGGAAGAAAACAGGGAGCAGGGAAATCACAGGCATGCCTCTCAATCTACTTCCACACTAAATCAGACAATGTGGGGGGGGGGGCATTCATTAAAAATAGCAGGGATTTCCATTTTAGAATATCTGTTTACTTCTAAAATTGAACAAAATGGTTATTTGACTTCATTTCAGAGCTCTATCTTCATTCTAATTTTTTTTTTTTTTTTTTTTTTGAGATGGAGTCTCACTCTGTTGCCCAGGCTGAAGTACAATGGCACAGTCTCAGCTCACTGCAACCTCTGCCTCCCGGGTTCAAGTGATTCTCCTGCCTCAGCCTCCTGAGTAGCTGGAATTACAGGCACATGCCATGTCACCTGGCTAATTTCTGTATTTTTAGTAGAGTCAGAGTTTCACCATGTTGGCCAGGCCAGCCTTGAACTCCTGATCTCAAGTGATCTGCCTGCCTCAGCCTCCCAAAGTCCTGAGATTACAGGTGTGAGCCACCAACCCGGCCCTTCATTCTAATACATATTCTTTAAAAGAGGCTCAGACTGGGCGCAGTGGCTCATACCTGTAATCCCAGAAATTTGGGAGACCAAGGAGGGAGGATGGCTTGAGCCCAGGAAGTCAGGACCAGCCTGGCCAACATAGCAAGACCCCTATCTCTACAAAAGAATTTAAAAGTCAGGTCTGGTAGTACACAAATGTTGTCCTAGCTACTCAGGTGGCTAAAATGGGAGGAGCACTTGAGTCCAGGAGTTTGAAGCTGCAGTGAGCTATGATCATGCCATTGCAGTCTAGCCTGGGCAACAGAATGAGACCCGGTCTCTGAAAAAAAAAAATAACAGGCTGGGCGCGGTGGCTCAAGCCTGTAATCCCAGCACTCTGGGAGGCCGAGACGGGCGGATCACAAGGTCAGGAGATCGAGACCATCCTGGCTAACCCGGTGAAACCCCGTCTCTACTAAAAAAATATAAAAAACTAGCCGGGCAAGGTGGCGGGCGCTTGTAGTCCAAGCTACTCGGGAGGAGAATGGCGTCAACCCGGGAGGCGGAGCTTGCAGTGAGCTGAGATCCAGCCACTGCACTCCAGCCTGGGCGACAGAGCGAGACTCCGTCTCAAAAAAAAAAAGAGGTGGCCAGACACGGCAGCTCACACGCCTGTAATCCCAGCACTTTGGTGGGCAAATCACTTGAGGCCAGGAATTCAAGACCAGCCTGGCCAACATAGGAAACCTTGTCTCTACTGAAAAATACAAAAATTAGGCTAAAATAGTAAGTAGAAGCATTGTCAGAACAATTGTCAACCAGTAGAGGAGGAAAAGACCTATGCTGATTAGATATCATTATCAGAGGTAGACTAGTCTAGTTTGGTGTGTGTGGAGTAGGGGGGCAGGGGAAAGTGTGTACATAAAGCTGGTCATGGACTAAAAGGAAAGAATGGTGAGGGTGAGAAAGCCTGAGGCAATAGCTGCCTCTTAGGAAAACAGTAGAAAGAGTATATACTGCAGGGGCTGTGGCTCACACCTGTAATCCCAACACTTTGGGAGGCCAAGGCAGGCAGATCACTTGAGAACAGGAGTTCAAGGCCAGCCTGGCCAACACGGTGAAACCCCGTCTCTACTAAAAATACAGTGGCTCACGCTTGTAATCCCAGCACTTTGGGAGGCCAAGGCGGGCAAATCACGAGGTCAGGAGATCGAGACCATCCTGGCTAACACGGTGAAGCCCCGTCTCTACGAAAAATTAAAAAAATAAAAAATTACCCGGGTGTGGTGGTGGGCACCTGTAGTCCCAGCTACTCAGGAGGCTGAGGCGGGAGAATGGCATGAACCCGGGAGGGAGAGCTTGCAGTGAGCCGAGATGGCACCACTGCACTCCAGCCTGGGCGACAGAGAGAGACCCCATCACAAAAAAAAAAAAATATATATATATATATATATATATATACACACACACACAAATTAGCTGGGCATGGTGGCACACACCTGTAATCCCAGCTACTCTGGAGGCCGAGGCAGGAGAATTGCTTGAACCTGGGAGGTGGAAGTTGCAATGAGCCAAGATCGCACCACTGCACTCCAGCGTGGGTGACAGAGTGAGACTCCATCTCAAAAAACAAACACACAAAAAATAAAAGAGGCTCAAAGTATTTTTGCTCTAAGCTTATCTATTTCTCTTCCTCATTGTAACCTCTAAAATTGCACCAGGACTGAGAGTCCAGTTTATCATCCTAGCCCTACCTTTAATAATGGTCTGGCCTTAGTGTTTTGAATATGTGCCTCCCAACCGTCCCCTTCTTTTGCTTTGAGGCCCGCACCCTCCCTCACTTCATGTGATTCTGATGGGACTATTACTCATGGTGCTTCCTTCTTCCCTCCCTCCTCCCCCAGAGAGATGGGTACATGACTCAAGATGGGTACATGACTCAACTAGGTCTTCCCCAAGATTTGCTTTTCGAATGCTGGAGGAGGGATGCCTCTCTTCCTCTTGGATCAGAAACCATGAAATGATATAAGTTAGAGCTAC
Organism: Rhinopithecus roxellana; assembly: GCF_007565055.1. Classification (NCBI taxonomy): domain Eukaryota; kingdom Metazoa; phylum Chordata; class Mammalia; order Primates; family Cercopithecidae; genus Rhinopithecus; species Rhinopithecus roxellana. The sequence continues at coordinate 89,515,330 of NC_044553.1, read as the reverse complement.
TTATAACTGTCTCCCTTTTCCTTCCTTCAGTCCTAGTGGAAGCCAATCCTTTAGAAGAGACTTTGGCAAATGCCAAGTTCCATCAGCCTTGTTGGAACTGCTAGATTCAGCTATATCTAAGCTAGTTTCAGTTATATGAGCCAATAAATTCCCTTTTTTGTTTAAGCTACTGTAGAGTTTGATTTCTACAATGGACACCTAAAAGAATACTGGCAGGCAAGTCACTTAACCTCTTCAAGCTTCAGTTTACTTTTTCTTTTTTTTTCTTTTTTTTTTTTTTTTTTTGAGACGGAGTCTTGCTCTGTCGCCCGGGCTGGAGTGCAGTGGCCGGATCTCAGCTCACTGCAAGCTCCGCCTCCCGGGTTTATGCCATTCTCCTGCCTCAGCCTCCGGAGTAGCTGGGACTACAGGCGCCCGCCACCTCGCCCGGCTATTTTTTTGTATTTTTAGTAGAGACGAGGTTTCACCGTGTTAGCCAGGATGGTCTCAATCTCCTGACCTCGTGATCCGCCCATCTCGGCCTCCCAAAGTGCTGGGATTACAGGCTTGAGCCACCGCGCCCGGCCCAGTTTACTTTTTCAACCTTGAATCTGGGGTTTTCTAAATGTTGAGAACTAAATGAAACCTTTATGAATCTTAAGCATGAAAGGAAATAATTTAAAGTGACCCTGCCAGGAGTTCTTTCCTAATGTAATTGATCAAGTGTAATTTATTGCTGTTTTGTTTTTGTTTTTGTTTTTTTTGAGACAGAGCCTCATTCTGTCACCCAGGCTGGAGTGTGGTGGTGTGATCTCGGCTCACTGCAACCTCCACCTCCTGGGTTCAAGCAATTCTCCTGCCTCAGCCTCCTGAGTAGCTGGGATTACAGGTGCGCACCACCAAGCCTGGCTGATTTTTGTGTTTTTTAGTAGAAAGAGGTTTCACCGGCCGGGCCCGGTGGCTCAAGCCTGTAATCCCAGCACTTTGGGAGGCCGAGACGGGCGGATCACGAGGTCAGGAGATCGAGACCATCCTGGCTAACACGGTGAAACCCCGTCTCTACTAAAAAATACAAAAAGCTAGCCGGGCGAGGTGGCGGGCGCCTGTAGTCCCAGCTACTCGGGAGGCTGAGGCAGGAGAATGGCGTAAACCCGGGGGGCGGAGCTTGCAGTGAGCTGAGATCCGGCCACTGCACTCTCAGCCCGGGCGACAGAGCGAGACTTCGTCTCAAAAAAAAAAAAAAAAAAAAGAAAGAGGTTTCACCATATTGGTCAGGCTAATTTTGAACTCCTGACCTCATAATCCACTCACCTCGGCTTCCCAAAGTGCTGGGATTACAGGTGTGAGCCACCACACCCGGCTGATTTCTGTTTTTCTTAAAAGTTTAAACTCAAAGAAGATATTCTTAAGAGTTATGCATTTTTGGCCAGACATGGTGGCTCACACTCGTAATCCCAGCATTTTGGGAGGCTGAGGCAGGCAGATGGCTTGAGGTCAGGAGTTCAAGACCAGCTTGTGCAATATGGTGAAATTCCCCGTCTACTAAAAATACAAAAATTAGCCTGGCATGGTAGTGCATGCCAGGTAGTGCACACCTGAAATCCCTGCAATTCGGGAGGCTGAGGTGGAAGGATCACTTGAACCCAGGAGGCAGAAGTTGCAGTGAGCCAAGATGGTGCCACTGCACTCCAGCCTGGGTAACAGAACAAGACTGTGTCTCGAGCAAAATAAATAAATAAAATAAAAAATAAAAACTATGCATTTGCTAAGTGACAGGGAGCTCAGGAAAAAAAAAATTGAAAAAGGAATTATGCATATAGAGTTAAATCCTTCTAGAATACAAGGAAAGAATAGTGCAATGACCTACTAAACATGGAAATAAGCCTTATTTAGCAAACTGTATGCTGCTTTTCAATAGGTTATTTTTACTAAGTCTCTTAATACACCAAGGCCATGTTTTAGAAAATGCAACCTACGGTTGAGTGTTACATCTAGGCTTCTTATCTATCATAGAGAAAGAACATTGTTTTTGAGATATCAATATAATTGGGTAAAATCTATGAACATAGTACAAATCAGAGCTAACACATTCTAAGGGGCAAGACAACCAAAAGAGGGTGAAAACTGAAATCTGAGCACACTGTTATTGAAACAAAATAAACCAATAAGGACAATGCATAGTATGGTACTTGTAAAAATCTCATATGGTACTGGTAAAAATAACTGCAAGCATGTGCATAGCAATTTAGTGCATTTTCATATGCACTTTTTAATTTAAGCCTTAACTCTGTAGATACATATTATTTTCGTTTCAAAAATAAGAAAACTGAGGATCAAGGAGGTTGCCCAATGTCAGACAGCTAGTAACGAGTGGAACCACAATTTGAATCCTGTTCATCCAAGGGTCAGGTCTTTTCACACTATATACCAAGTTATCTCTGTGTTTAAGTCATTTGCTACTAGTATATCCAAGTAACTGAATATATGGCTACTATTTTCTCTGTCTTACAAAGGAAAGACTAATAAGATACAGAGGTTAACTGTGACCTTTTATGAGATCATAAAGTGAAGAAAGTAGAAACAATGGTCCAAGTCCTGCATCACTATAACTCCCATTCATTGAACACTATGAGCTAGGAACTGTGGCAGACACTTTACTTGTATTATTTTGGTTTTTGTTTTGTTTTGTTATTTGGTTTGGTGTTTTTTTTTGGGGGGGGGGACAGAGTCTCAGTCTGTCACCCAGACTTGAGTGCAGTGGTACGATCTCGGCTCACTGCAACCTCCACCTCCCAGGTTCAAGCGATTCTTCTGCCTCAGCCTCCTGAGTAGCTGGGATTACAGGCACCCACCACCATGCCCAGCTAATTTTTATATTTTTAGTAGAGATGGGGTTTCACCATGTTGGCTAGGCTGATCTCAAACTCCTGACCTCCAGTGATCTGCCCATCTCGGCCTCCCAAAGTGCTGGGATTACAGGCGTGAGCCACCAAGCCTGACCGTATTATCTTGTTTAATCCTCAAAATAGCCTATTGATGTAGGCACTATTTTTTTTTTTTTTTTTTTTTTTTTTTGAGACGGAATCTCGCTCTGTCACCCAGGCTGGAGTGCAGTGGCCGGATCTCAGCTCACTGCAAGCTCCGCCTCCCGGGTTCACGTCATTCTCCTGCCTCAGCCTCCCGAGTAGCTGGGACTACAGGCGCCCGCCATCTCTCCCGGCTAGTTTTTTGTATTTTAGTAGAGATGGGGTTTCACCGTGTTAGCCAGGATGGTCTCGATCTCCTGACCTCTTGATCCGCCTGTCTCGGCCTCCCAAAGTGCTGGGATTACAGGCTTGAGCCACCGCGCCCAGCCAATGTAGGCACTATTATTCCATTTTTTTAGATGCAGAAACTAAGATACAGAAAGCTTAAGTTTCTTTATTTTATTATTATTTTTATTTATTTATTTATTTATTCATTTTTGAGATGGAGTCTCGCTCTATCCCCCAGGCTGGAGTGCAGTGGCGCGATCTCGGCTCACTGCAAGCTCCGCCTCCCGGGTTCACGCCATTCTCCCGCCTCAGCCTCCTGAGTAGCTGGGATTACAGGCGCCCGCCAACATGCCCAGCTAATTTTTTTGTATTTTTAGTAGAGACGGGGTTTCACTGTGTTAGCCAGGATGGTCTCGATCTCCTGACCTCGTGATTTGCCCGCCTCGGCCTCCCAAAGTGCTGGGATTACAGGCGTGAGCCACCGCGCCCAGCCTTTATTATTATTTTTAGAGACAGAATCTCTGTCACCCAGGCTGGAGTGCGGTGAATCAACCATAGCTCCCTGTAACCTCAAACTCCTGGGCTCACACAATCCCCGACTCAGCCTCCCAAGTAGTTGGAACTACAGGCAGGTGCCACCACATCTGCTAGAAAGCTTAAGTTTCTTTTCCAAGGTTATACATCTAGTAAGTGGCAGAGCTTGGGTAGGAATTCTAACTAGAAGAAAGGCGCTGAAATTCTAAACTAGTTTATTACCTTTCCCCCATGGAAATCCTCTATACCAGCAGTCCACAACCTTTTTGGCACCAGGGACTGGTTTTGTGGAAGACAATTTTTCCACTGACTGGGGTGTGGGGACTTGGGTAGGTGGTTTCAGGATGAAACTGTTCCACCTCAGATCATCAGGCATTAGATTCTCGTAAGGAGCACGCAACCTGGATCCCTTGTGTGCACAGTTCACAGTAGGGTTTGCGCTCCTATGAGAATCTAATGCTGCAGCTGATCTGACAGGAGGCCGAGCTCAGGCAGTAATGCCACCTTGCCTGCCGCCCACCTCCTGCTGTCCAGCCCAGTTCCTAACAGGCCTTGGACTGATACCAGTCTGTGGCCCAGGGTTGGGGACCTCTGTTCGACACATTCCGGTCTATATATAGTGCTGTGTAGAGTATCTAGAAAACATAATGCCTTTCCAGCTCGTTTCCCTTGATATTTAAGTCTTTTTCAAAACACATAAAGAAACCCTATTCTGTCTTTGGAGAGAAGCACACTTTGCAGGTAGAGTTAAATTTCAGTGTGAATCCAAATCAAGCTTATTTTTTTGTGTCTTAAGATTTTTCTTTTTAACATGCCCTAGCATTAGAAAAACTTTCTTCTTAATGAACAGAAAATGTTGTAGGAAACTTCGGTTTAAAGAGCTTTGAAAACAAGGATAGAGGCAATAGTCATCTCCAGTACTTGAAAATGTTCTGTTTGATGGCATTTCTAAGTCGAGGAAGCATATATTCTGATTTGGAAGATTGATGACCCAGTTAACAAGCCAATTGGCAAATGGAACAGAGTATTTATGAAAAAGTATTTTTGAAAAAAAAAAACGCATTGAAAGAGACTCATTCAAAGTATATAATCACAGCTGTCTTGACCCCTAAAATGAAACAAGTTATAATTAGCTAAAAGTCACTGCCTTCATTGGCAAACTGTGGCAAACGCTCAACTTCAAGAGAACTCATCATCTCATGATGATCAGTATATTTCCATAAGCCTTTCAAACACATCATATAGAAGTTTCCTAACCAAATTTCCATTATTGTATTTAATCATTCCCTCATACATAACATTCCATATGTTGAAGTACCTACTTAGCACTCTGGGGCAACTCAAATATGAAAAAGACATAAATACTATCACTTGGCTGGGCTTGGTGGCTCATGCCGGTAATCCCAGCACTTTGGAAGGCAGAGGCGGGTGGATCACGAGGTCAGGAGTTCAAGACCAGCCTAGCCAAGATGGTGAAACCCCGTCTCTACTAAAAAGACAAAAAAAATTAGCCGGGCATGGTGGTGGGCACCAGTAATCCCAGGTATTCGGGAGGCTGAGGCAAAGAATTGCTTGAACCCAGGAGGCGGAGATTGCAGTGAGCTGAGATAGTGCCACTGCACTCTAGTCTGGGTGACAGAGCGAGACTCTGTCTCAAAAAAAAAAAAATACTATCACTCTACTGTAGTACAAGATGTTATGCACGAGGACTAATTACTATGAAAGCCCAGGTGAAACCCTGTCTCTTCTAAAAATACAAAAATTAGCCGAGTGTGATGGTGGGCGCCTGTAATCCCAGCTACTCAGGAGACTGAGGCAGGAGAATCGCTTTAACCCGGGAGGCAGAGGTTGCAGTGAGCCGAGATTGCACCATTGCACTCGAGCCTGGGAGACAAGAGCGAAACTCCATCTCAAAAAAAAAAAAAAAAGAATATTTATTTTCATTTTACCAAGTGCTCCACCAGTATTAAGTTCTTCCTTCTGCTCCTCTCTTCTCCATGGCAGACCTTCAGAGTTGGAAATTAAATATTTCCCTCACTCCCTCTGTTCTGCAATATTGAGGCACTGATCAGGATCTGGGATTCTCCTGAGTTGGAGCAGCAGGAGCTTTACCAGGGACCTACTGGAGCTGGCATACGCACAGGGGGACAATTGCTATTAGGATTCCGGGCAGGGATGCACTTAGCCTCAGCAAGCAGGGACTAGCCATAGGATGGAAAAGCACGCAGGCCTTTTTGTCTCTGTCCCTTGCTGTGATTGGACTTCAGTCATTCTCCTCTCACTTTCTCTGAGGGGCAGGCTAGGTTGGGCAAAATGGCAGGTCAAGCTCTCATTTTTGCATTGTCTCCATTTAATAGAGCAGCCAGAACATAAGCGAGGATCCCTTAGTGTTAATTCAAAGTTCCTGGGAAAGCGACCCTAGCCCAGGTTAGCTCAGGTACCCTCACCTGGTCCAATCCGCTGTGGTCAGGATAGGAGACTCACTGCACAAAATGAGTGTTGGGAGGCTTTCCGCGGTTTCCACATGCATTGGAGGAGAAAAGGAGAAGGAGCTTGACATTTTGGGCTGGATGATTCTTCACTTGGGGGTGGTGGGGAGAAGAGTAGGAGCAGTAGCCCTGAGATGTACCCAATGGGTGTCTACTTATGACATATTTATTTCCTCAAATTTGTGAAAGTAGAATTCATGGTTTAAGGATATGAATTCTTTTTTTTTTTTTTTTTTTTTTTTTTGAGACAGAGTCTCACTCTGTCACCAGGCTGGAGTTCAGTGGCGTGATCTCGGCTCACTGCAACCTCCACCTCCTGGGTTCAAGCGATTCTCCTGCCTCAGCCTCCAGAGTAGCTGGAATTACAGGCACGTGCAACCACACTTAGCTAATTTTTGTATTTTTAGTAGAGATGGGGTTTCACCATGTTGGCCAGGATGGTCTCCATCTCTTGACCTCGTGATCCACCCGCTCCTGCCTCCCAAAGTACTGGATTTACAGTACTTTGTACATTACAGGCATTACAGGCATGAGCCACCGTGCCCGGCCCCAGGATATGAATATTTTTAAGTTCTTTTTGTATTGTGGTTGTTTTTGAGACGGAGTCTCATTCTTGCCCAGCCTAGAGTGCAGTGATGAGATCTCAACTCACTGCAACCTCTGCCTACCAAGTTCAAACGATTCTCAGACCTGGGACTACAGGCACAGGCCACCAGGCCCGGCTATTTATTTATTTATTTTTGCTTTTTTTTTTTTTTTTAGTAGAAATGGGGTTTTACCATGTTGGCCAGGCTGGTTTCGAACTCCTGACCTCCAGTGATCCTTCCATTTCAGCCTCCCAAAGTGCTGGGATTACAGGCATGAGCCACCGTGCCTGGTCATATTTTTAAGTTCTTGATAAAGTTATGCCACATTGCCAACACTGTTACTCACTTTCTCCTTTCATCTTGTTAATTACAGAGATAGAATACTTAAAATATTTTCCAATGTATTTAAGTAGTCATTGGTATTTCTTTTTCTGCAAATTGACTATTGGTGGGTTTTGCTTATATTTTCCATTTTAGTGCTTTTGTGATTTATCTACATGAATTTGCTATATGTTGATTTGACACAGAAGAGTATATCATGTCTCTTTTGAGATTTCTTTCATTACTAAGCATAAATTCTTAGAATGTCTTTCCCTTTAAAATCCCTCCCCCCTGGCCGGGTACAGTGGCTCACAGCTATAATTCCAGCACTTTGGAAGGCCAAGGCAGGTGGATCACTTGAGGTCAGAAGTTTGAGACCATCCTGGCCAACATGGTGAAACCTCATCTTTACTAAAAATATCAAACATAGCCAGGTGTGGTGGCATGCACCTGTAATTCCAGTTACTTGGGAGGCTGAGGTAGGAGGATCGCTTGAACCCAGGAAGTGGAGGTTGCAGTGAGCTGAGATCATGCACTGCCCTCAAGCCTGGATGATACAGCAAGACTCTATCTCAAAAAAGTAAATAAATAAAATAAAAAATAATCCTCCCCCAGAACTCTTTCATAAAAAATACTGCTAATGTTCACCAGGGATATTCACTGCAGAATTTCAATAACAAAATATAGAAACAGCTGGGCACGGTGGCTCATGCCTGTAATCCCGGCACTTTGGGAGGACGAGGCAGGTGGATTACCTGAGGTCAGGAGTTCGAGACCAGCCTGGCCAACATGGTGAAACTCCGTCTCTACTAAAAAGGCAAAAATCAGCTGGGCATGGTGGCGAGTGCCTGTAATCCCAGCTACCTGGGAAGCTAAGGCAGGAGAATTGCTTGAACCTGGGAGGTGGAGGTTGCAGTGACCTGAGATGGAGCCACTGCACTCCAGGCTGGGCGACAAGAGCGAGATTCTTCAAGATAATTAAATTATGGCTCATCCATACTATAAAATACTAGGCAGCCATTAGATATAAGGGAGATGTTTTGGGCCCACTCCAGAATGCCAAAAAAAAAAGAGAGAGAGAGAGAGAAAAAAAAATATAAGGGAGGTGTATATTATATGGAAAAATTTGTGTGATGTCACATGAAAAAAACAGGCCACAGAACTATAAATAAAGTAGTATCCTATGTATACTAGGGAAAACTATGTTATGTACATACATACACATACACAAACACACACCTGTAAATACCTAGAAAAGTATTGGAAGGATATACATGGAACTATTAGTAGTGAATATCTTTGGGCATGTACTGAGGTAGATAATAAATATTAAATTATACAATTGGATAGTGATATGGTTTGGATCTGTGTCCCTACCCAAATCTCATGTTGAAACGTAATCCCCAGTGCTGGAGGTGGGGCCTGATGGTAGCTAATGAGATCATGGGGACAGTTTCTTTTTAAAAATTATTATTATTATTATTATTATTATTATTATTATTATTATTATTTTGAGACAGAGTTTCGCCCTTGTCGCCCAGGCTAGAGCACAGTGGCATGATCTCAGCTCACCACGACCTCCGCCTCCCGGGTTCAAGCAATTCTCCTGCCTCAGCCTCCCAAGTAGCTGGGATTACAGGCATGCGCCACCACACCCAGCTAATTTTCTATTTTTAGTAGAGACGGGGTTTCTCCATGTTGGTCAGGCTGGTCTCAAACTCCTGACCTCAGGTGATCCACCTGCCTTGGCCTCCCAAAGTGCTGGGAACAGACGTGAGCCACTGCGCCCAGCCTGATCTTAAATTTCAAAATACATACTTCCTAATCTGCTGACCACAAAGTTGTGTGGTTTTAATACTGACACGTTACATGATAAAGAAGTGAATGGACAGTGAAATGCACGAAACCCAGGCAGCACTAATATGCAGGAGACATAATGTATGAGTAATCTCAAAGTTAGACGATTGAGAGTTGGTTTATGGATCAGAGAGATTGATTTACCAATGGTTCAGTAATTGAATAGTAAATTGATTCAATGTGACATTGCTGATTGCAGTGGCAGAAGATTACATACAATTCGCCAAATGAACAACAAAAATCATCTGACACATTTTTTGGTTTCTCTTTCTTATTTTTCTGGGAATGTCATTTTTTTCTATTTGCCTGAACTATAACTAATTTTAAAGAAATCGAGCCCTTTATTTAGCAGAGGTGGGAGGGAATGAGAGGAGAGGTCAGTATTAACTAGGCACCTATCCTGTGCAGTCATGCTAGACTCTTACCGAGTTCTTCCAATAACCCCAGGAAGTAGGTGTAATATTATTTACAAATGAAAAAACTGACATTTCGAAGGGTAAAGTTAACTTTCTAAGACATACAAGAGGATTTGAAATTAGATGTGAATCTAGAATCGCTCCCCTTTCTTTCATTATCACACAACCAGATCAATTTCCCTAATGATGCAAATTTAGACAGCATGTTGGGTTTCAATTAATAAATGGAATGTATTCTAAAACTTGAAAAGCTTGTCAAATAGTAAAACTGAGACGCAGGGCTTTCCAGTGCACAGTGTACAGTAAGAGTAACAATACACTGGTGAGATGAGAAAGATGAAACAAGTTCCATGTTCTTCTCTAGAACTGTGATGAGCCTACAGCCATCCAAAGCATATAGAAACCACTAGGTATATCTTCCTTAGGTTCTGGAGTGTCATCAGAGGGAATGACAGAGTAAAGACTTTTGAAAAGATACTCTTTCATTAGAGCACTGAAAACACTGACAAAAATTGTCAAAATCAATTTCTTTGGAACACTGTACAATAACAAAAGTTTTGCAGCAATTCCAGGAGCATTTATTCAAGAAAAATGGCTGAATCTTGGTAAGAACAGTGAACTTTGTGACAATTTATCTTGTCCTATTCCCCTCCCCATCTCTTTGGGTCCACAGCAATCTTGAAAACCAGCTACTCTGTGTCATGGTGAACGAACAGCCTAGCAGCCACCGTAGAAAACCAAATGGGTTTAGAGCTCCCCAAAGCACCATTCACAGAGAATTCTCATCATTTGACCTGCCTGACAATTCCCTGGAAACTTCCACTCACAGGGCTTGTCTTTATTTGATCTGACTTAGAACTCAGTGCAAAAAGTCTTATCCCTGAGGGCACTGGTCAAAAACCATCAGTAACAATTATTTAACATTACAGTTGCTATGGTAATGTTAACAACTGGAGCAAACCGGAAGCTGAACAAAAAACACGAAAAGAAAATCTGGAGGCTGGGTGCGGTGGCTCATGCCTGTAATCCCAGCTGGGAGGCTGAGGCAGGTGGATTACCTGAGGTCAGGAGTTCAAAACCAGCTCGGCCAACATGGTGAAACTCCATGTCTACTAAAAATACAAAAATTAGCCAGGCATGGTGGCACGTGCCTGTAATTCCAGCTACTTGGAAGGCTGAGGCAGGAGAATCGCTGGAACCCAAGAGGTGGAGGTTGCAGTGAGCTGAGAGCGTGCCACTGCACTCCAGCCTGGGCAAAAGAGAAAGACTCCAAAAGCTGAGGTATAAGATATCCACAGGGAGCTTTGGAAAACTCTTTAACACATTCCTTGGAATCTACAAGTCCTTGAGCATGTGCAAGATTGTGCACTTGCCCAGAAAATGCCTGAAAGTCCCTATATTCTCATCTCTGTCAGACTCCGAGGCCCTTCACAAGCATAAAGTAAAGGCTAAGGCAGAGTTGTGAAAATCCTGTCTGAGCATTGAAGGCAGGCCCCCACACGCAGTCTGTCAGGAAAGACTGCGAGACTTATTGGTTCCTGGAATTTGAGGAACTCTGGTCCAATAATCAGCTGACTACTAAGCTAACTGAACAGATTTCAGTGCCATACCCTTGAAAAGGAATACTGACTTGGCTGGGTGCAGTGGTTCATACCTGTAGTCTCAGGTCTTTGGAAGGCCAGGCATTTGAGACCAGGCTGGAAAACATAGCGAGACCTATCTCTACAACAATTTAAAAAGAAAAAGGAAAGAGACTCAGCTGGGAGCAGTGGCTCACGCCTGTAATCCTAGCACTTTAGGAGACTGAGGCAGGTAGATCACCTGAGTTCAGGAGTTCAAGACCAGCCTGACCAACGTGGTGAAACCCTGTCTCCACTAAAAACACAAAAATTAGTTGGGCGTGGTGGCGGGTGCCTGTAATCCCAGCTACTTGGGAGGCTGAAGCAGGAGAATCTCTTGAACCTGGGAGGCAGAGGTTGCAGTGAGCCAAGCTCGCCCCATTGTACTCCAGCCTGAGCAACAGAGCCAGACTCCATCTCTCCCACCGCCCCGCAAATATAGAAAGAGACAAAAAGGCATAAGAATGATATAATGGACTTTGGGGACTCAGGGGTAAGGGTGAGAGGGGGGTGAGGGATAAAAGATTGCACACTGGGTGTAGTGTACACTGCTCGGGCGATGAGTCCACCAAAATCTCAGAAATCACCACTAAAGAACTTATCCATGTTACAGTCTTGCCAATGCACCACAACGTAGCAGTCTCTCCTTGCCTGAGGTAGTACCCGGAGTCCTTTGTCTCACGACCAAGAAAGTTAAGGAGTGCAGACACCCAGGATGAGGTTAGAGCAAAAGTTTAATAAGAGAAAGAAGAAAGCTCCCCGCTGCGGAGAGGGGACCTGAAGAGGGTTGCGGTTTTTCTACAGCTAAATGCAAAGGCTTTTATAAGAAACCAGTGAAGGCTGGGCATCTCATTTGCATAAGGCATGAATTTGTGGTAGCTTACCCCTGTCCTCCTAGTGCGCATGCTTTGTTTCCCTTACTACGCAAGTGTCGGAAGACAGAATTTTCCATTGTGAGCATGTCTGGGCAAGTCACCTGTGCAACCTTTCTTATCTGTGCGACTGTGGGCATGTCTTAGGCAAGCCCCTTTGTGCGAATTCCCTTATCTGTGCCTGCAGGCTGTTCCTTGGTTTGAAAGGATTCCACCGAGGACCCACCATAACTGGCTGCCGGACCGGGTTTTTTCTCTCTCCTCTCTCATAACCAAACACCATCTGTTCCCCAAAACCCTATTGAAATAAAAATCAATAATTAAATTAAAAGAAGAAAGTAAAAGAAAAAAAACTACCTGGGTGTGGTGGTGCCTGCCTATAGTCCTAAATGTTCAGGAGGCTGAGGCAGGAGGATTGCTTGAACCCAGGAACTGAAGGCTGCAATGAGCTAGGATTGATTACGTCACTGTGCTTCAGCCTGGAAGACCAAGAAAGACCTTGTCTCTAAAAAAAAAAAAAAACAAGAATACAAACTTTACAACATGGGTTCAGGAAGTCACTAAACAAATAGCATCAGCAAAAATCCTGGGGAAAGAAGGGAATCCAATTTCAATTATTGCCATGTTATATTATGCCATGTTATATTATTTTAAATCCTCAGTTTCCAACAGAAAATTACACAACATGCAAAGACCAAGAAAGTGTGTCCCAGGCACAGGGAGAAAACAGTCAACAGAAACTCCCTGAGGAAGCCTAGACTTTGTACTTACCAAACTTTAAGTAAGATATTTAAAATATCTTTAGGCCAGGCATGGTGGCTCATGTCTGTAATCTCAGCACTTTGGGAGGCTGAGGTGGGAGGATCACTTGAGTTCAGGAGTTCGAGACCAGCCTGAGCAACACAGTGAGACCTTGTCCAAAAAAATAAATAAATTGGCCAGGCACAGTGGCTCATGCCTGTAATCCCAGCACTTTGGGAGGCCAAGGTGGGTGGATCACGAGGTCAGGAGTTCAAGACCAGCCTGGCCAACATGGTAAAATCTCGTCTCTACTAAAAAGAAAATAATAATAATACAAAAATTAGCCAGGCATGGTGGCACATGCCTGTAGTCACAGCTACTTGGGAGGCTGAGGCAGGAGAATTGCTTGAACCTGGGAGGCAGAGGTTGCAGTGAGCCAAGATCGCACCACTGCACTCCAGCCTAGGCAACAGAGTGAGACTGTGTCTCAAAGAAAAAAAAAAAAATAGGCCAGGCACAGTGGCTCACGCCTGTAATCCCAGCGCTTTGTGAGGCTGAGGTGGGTGGATCACCTGAGGTCAGGAGTTCGAGACCAGCCTGGCCAATATGGTAAAACCTAGTATCTACTAAAAATACAAAAATTAGCCGGCATGGTGGCAGGCACCTGTAGTCCCAGCTACTTGGGAGGCTGAGGCAGGAGAATTGCTTGAAGCCGGGAGGCGTAGGTTGCAGTGAGCTGAGATCACACCACTGCACTCCAGCCTGGGCAACAGAGCGAGACTCTGTCTCAATAAACAAATAATAAACAACCCAGGCGTGGTGATGCACGCCTGCTGTACTCCCAGCTACTCGGGAGGCTGAGGTGGGAAGATGACTTGAGCCCAGGAGTTCAAGGTTGCAGTGAACCATGTTCATACCACTGCTTTTCAGCCTGGGTGACAGGACGGGAACCTGTCTCAAAAAAAAAAAAAAAAAAAAAGAGCTAAAGAAAAGCATGAGAAAAATGTCTCAGCAAAAAAATATAGAATCTCAATGAAGACATGAAGAGCTAGAAATACATATTTCTCTATGCATAACCAAATAGAAATTCTGGAGTTGAAAGTATAACTGAAATGAAAAATTCTCTAGAGATGCTCAACAGTAACTTCTGGCTTGTTATACCAATTCATTACAAAAGCTTGAGGCCAGGTGGTGGCTCATTCCTATAATCCCAGCCCTTTGGAGGCCAAGGTGGGCAGATCACTTGAGGAGTTTGAGACCACCCTGGCCAACATGGTGAAACCCATCTCTACTGAAAATACAAAAATTAGCTAAGCGTGGTTGCATGTGCCTGTAATTGAAGGGGTGGCCTGCCCCTCCACACCTATGGGCATTTCTCGTTAGGTGGAACGAGAGACTTGAGAAAAGAAATGAGACACAGAGACAAAGTATAGAGAAAGAAAAAGTGGGTATAGAGAAAGAAAAAGTGGGCCCAGGGGACAGGCGCTCAGTATACAGAGGACCCACGCCGGCACCGGTCTCTGAGTTCCCTTAGTATTTATTGATAATTATCTTTACCATCTTAGAGAAAGGGAAGTGACAGGATAACAGGATCATCGTAGGGAGAAGGTCAGCAGTAAGACATATGAATAAAGATCTCTGTGACATGAATACGTTTAAGGAAAAGTGCTGTGCCTTGATATGCATATGCAAACATCTTCATAAACATTTTTAGTGCAAGTCCCACCTTTCGCCCTAAGGTGGTTTTCTCCTTTCTCAGTAAACAACATACAATTGGGTTTTACACCGAGATGTTCCATTGCCCAGGGACGGGCAGGAGACAGATGCTTTTCTCTATCTCAACCGCCAACAACCGCCAAGAGGCCTTCTTTCCTCTTGTACTGGTCCTCCTCAGCACTGACCCTTCACGGGTGTCAGGTTGGGGGACAATCAGGTCTTTCCCATCCCACGAGGCCATATTTTAGACTATCAGATGGGGAGAAACCTTGGACAATACCTTGCTTTCCTAGGCAGAGGTCCCTGCGACCTTTGGAAGTGTACGTGTCCCTGGGTACTTGAGATTAAGAGAATGGTGATGACTTTTAACCAGCAAGCTGCCTTCAGGCACTTCAAAACACACCCTGCACAGCCCAAAATCCTTTAAACCTTGAGTCACCACAGCACATGTCTCTGGCGAGGACAAGGTTGGGGGTAGGGTCACAGATTAACAGCATCTCAAATACAGAACAAAATGGAGTCTCTTATGTCTACTTCTTTCTATATAGACATAGTAACAGGCTGATCTCTCTTTCTTTTCCCCACATGTAATTCCAGCTACTTGAGAGGCTGAGGCACGAGAATTGCTTGAACCTGGGAGGTGGAGGTTTTGGTGGGCCAAGATGGTGCCACTGCACTCAGCCTGGGTGACTAACACTCTGTCTCAACAACAACAATGAAAAAATCTTGGGAGTGTGTTTGGGAAGAGACTGCCGTATTATCATTGACATCATTAGGTTATCTCTGCCTTTTCCTTTCTGCAATGTTTGAGCAGAAAAGGCCCAGATTGGCCGGGCGTGGGGGCTCATGCCTATAATCCCAGCACTTTGGGAGGCTGAGGCAGGTGGATTACCTGAGGTTGGGAGTTTGAGACCAGCCTGACCAACATGGAGAAACCCCCATCTCTACTAAAAATACAAAATTAGCCGGGTGTGGTGACACATGACTGTGATCCCAGCTACTTGAGAGGCTGAGGCAGGAGAATCGCTTGAACCCAGGAGGCGGCGGCTATGGTGAGGCGAGATTGTGCCATTGCACTCCAGCACTCCAGCCTGGACAATAAGAGCGAAACTCCGTCTCAAAAAAAAAAAAAAAAAAAAGTCCCTGATAACTCAGTTTGTCCTGACCTCTCATTTAATAGGTCAGAGAACCAGACAGGTTATGAGATCTTGCTAAACTCCTCAGCTTAGCTCCCGATGTAATTTGTGATTTTTTGATGTAATGCCTTAAGACCTACAAATTAACATGATCAAGAATTTAAAGTAGATATGCTGCAGGGATGGGGGGAGTGGCTATAAATCTCATCTATTCCCATTTGAGCTAGCTCTATTCTCCTCCAGTGTTTCAAGAAATACCTTCAGGGAACCACTGCTGTCTTTCTCCCACAATCTGTAGTTCTCTTGCTTTCCAGCTTGGGCCCAGCAGGATGGCTCCTGCAAAGAAGGATGGCAAGAAGAGCCTTTCTGCAATCAACATTCACAAGCGCATCCATGGCATGGGCTTCAGGAAGGGTGCCCCTTGGGCGCTCAAAGAGATCCAAAAATTTGCCATGAAGGAGATGGGCACTCCAGATGTGCACGTTGATACTAGGCTCAACAAAGCTGTTTAGGCCGAAGGAATAAGGATTGTCCCATACCGTATCCCTGTGTCCAGAAAACGTAATGAGGATGAAGATTCAACAAACAAGCTCTATACTTTGGTTACCCATGTACGTGTTACCATTTTCAAAAATCTACAGTCAGTGTGGATGAGAACTAACCACTGATTGTCCAATACATCAAATGAACTTATAAAACAAACAAACAGAAATACTTTATATTTCTCATCCTAAGCTTTTTTTTTTTTTTTTCTTTTTTTTGACTGGGTCTCACTGTGTGACTCAGGCTGGAGTGCAGCGGCACAATCTCAGCTCACTGAAACTCCGCCTCCCAGGTTCAAGAGATCCTCCCACCTCAGCCCCCAAGTAGTTGGGACTACAGGCACATGCCACCACACCTGGCTATTTTTTTTTTTTTTTTTTTTTTAGTAAGGACAGGATTTTATCATGTTGCCCAGGCTGGTCTTGAACTCTAGAGGTCAAGCAATCTGCCCACCTCAGCCTCCCAAAGTGCTGGGATTACAGGTGTGAGACACTGTGCCTGGCCTAAAAACTCCTTTTTTTTTTTTTTTTTTTTTTTTGAGACACAGTCTCGCTCTGTCACCCAGGTTGGAGTGCAGTGGCGTGATCTCGGCTCACTGCAACCTCCGTCTCCCAGGTTCAGGAGATTCTCCTGCTTCAGCCTCCCGAGTAGCTGGGCTCACAGGCACCTGCCACCACACCCGGCTAATTTTTCTCTTTTTTTTTTTTTTTGAGACAGAGTCTCACTCTGCCGCCCAGGCTGGAGTGCAGTGGCCGGATCTCAGCTCACTGCAAGCTCCGCCTCTCGGGTTTACGCCATTCTCCTGCCTCAGCCTCCCGAGTAGCTGGGACTACAGACGCCCGCCACCTCGCCCGGCTCATTTTTTGTATTTTTAGTAGAGACGGGGTTTCACCGTGTTAGCCAGGATGGTCTCAATCTCCTGACCTCGTGATCTGCCTGTCTCGGCCTCCCAAAGTGCTGGGATTACAGGCTTGAGCCACCGCGCCTGGCTAATTTTTCATATTTTTAGTAGAGACAGGGTTTCACCATGTTGGCCAAGCTGGTCTTGAACTCCTGACCTCAGGTGATCCACCCACCTCAGCCTCCCAAAGTGTTGGGATTATAGGCATGAGCCACTGCACCTGACCGTAAAAACGCTTTCTTTACTGAAACAGTGGCATTGCTGCTTTGATAGACTATTATGATTACATGGATTGGATTTGGGCCACATACACAAATGCTTGTACTAAGCATTGGTAATAAGCAAGTGCTTAGTACAAATTTATTTCAATGAATATTGATTAAAATATTAGTAGTCCTTTCCTCAGCTTCTTTCTTGCTGCTGTTTCTTTGCATTTAAAGGGTAAGAAGTAGGAGGAACAGAGAGACAGTTCTTTCCCACAGGTAGGCAGTAACATGGCATTGTCACTGCTATCCTGGGTCTCCTTTCCATTTCAGGAAATCCAAAAACTTATTTTACCTAATTGATCAAATTATTGAGTCCTTGAGTAACTTGAATAGCACACAAGCCACACCTTAATTTTTGTTTGTTTGTTTGTTTCTTTGTTTCTTTGAGACTGAGTTCCGTGCCTGTTGCCCAGGCTGACGTGCAATGGCGTGATCTTGGCTCACTGAAACCTCTGCCTCCAGGCTCAAGTGATTCTCCTGCCTCAGCCTCCCAAGTAGCTGGGATTACAGGCTCCCACCACCACGCCCAGCTAATTTTTGTATTATTATTTTTTTTTTAATAGAGACAGGATTTCACCATGTTGGCCAGGCTGGTCTTAAACTCCTGACCTCAGGTGATCCACCCACTTTGGTCTCCCAAAGTGTTGGGATTACAGGCGTGAGCCACCACACTGGCTCCATACCTTAATGTTCTGATCACTTGATTATCTTTCTAGCTCTATTACCATTCATTCTCCCTACTTTACACTTTATGCATAAGCTAAGAAAAACTACTTGAAATTTCCTGAATGCACCATGAAAATAATGCAACCACTCTTTGCATTGATTGTATATAAAAAATGAAGATGGCCAGGTGTGGTGGCTCACGCCTGTAATCCCAGCACTTTGGGAGGCTGAGACAGGCCAGATAATTTGAGGTCAGGAGTTCAAGACCAGCTTGGTCAACATGGTGAAACCCCGTCTCTACTAAAAATACAAAAATTACCCAGGCATGGTGGCGGGTGCCTGTAATCCCAGCTACCTAGGAGGCTGAGGGAGGAGAATCTCTTGAACCTGGGAGACGGAGGTTGCAGTGAGCCGAGATTGTGCCACTGCACTCCAGCCTGGGCAACAGAGCAAGACTCAGTCTCAAAAAAAAAAAAAAAAAAAAAAAAAAGGCCAGGTGCACTGGCTCACACCTGTAATCCCAACACTTTAGGAGGCTGAGGTGGGCAGATCACTTGAGGTCATAGGTCGAGACCGGCCTGGCCAACATGGTGAAACCCTGTCTCTACTAAAAATACAAAAATTACACAGGTATGGTAGTGAGTGCCTGTAGTCCCAGCTACTCAGGAGGCTGAGGCAGGAGAATTGCTTGAATATGGGAGGTGAAGGTTGCAGTGACCTGAGATCGTGCCACTGCACTCCAGCCTGGGCAACAGAGTGAGACACCATCTAAAAAAAAAAAAGGGGGGGGAGATAAGAATGTGTGACAAAAATACCTCATTGTCCCCCATTATCTGTTCTCCCCTTTCACGGGTATAGAATGCCAAGTTTTTAGGTGGAGATGTGATACCCAGAATAAATACTGTATTTCCCAGAGAATTTTGCTGCTAGTTGTGGTTATGAGACTGTGTTGGGCTAATGGGATGGATGTGGACTAAGAACCTGCATAAAATGATAGTTTTTAGGTTCCTTTGTACTTCTTTCTTCTGTGCTATCTGGAATGTAGACGTGATGGCTGGAGCAGTAACCAAACATCTTGGACCATAAAGGATGAAGGACACACCTTGCTTTTGGAATAGTTGGATAAAGAAGTCTAGGTCTTTGTAGAGACAGAAATAAATTGTTTGACTGTTTAAACCACTGTTATTTTATTTTATTTATAATTTTTTTTTGAGACAGAGTCTGGCTTTGCTGCCCAGGCTGGAGTACAGTGGCGTAATCTCACCTCACTGCAGCCCAACCTCTGCCTCCTGGGTTCAAGTGATTCTCCTGCCTCAGCCACCCAGGTAGCTGGGACTACAGCAGGTGTGCACTACCACGCCCGGCGAATTTTTGTATTGTTAGAAGACACAGGGTTTCAGTGTGTTGGACAGGCTGGTCTCAAACTCCTGACCTCAGGTAATCCGCTTGCCTCAGCCTCCCAAGTCCTGGGATTACAGGTGTGAGCCACTGTGCCCAGCCTCACTGTTATTTTAGGTCTCTGCTCCAAGCAGCGGAACCTGCTTGCTTTGTGAAGGCTATTCCCTCTGCCTGACAGTTTGCTTAATGTATTGGTCTAGGTTCTCTAGAGAAACAGAACCAATAGGATGGATGGATGGGAAAATAGATAGGTAGGTAGGTAGGTAGGTAGGTAGGTAGGTAGGTAGGTAGGGGATTTATTAGGAGAATTGACTCATGCAATTATGGAAGCTGAGGCCTCATGACATGCTGTCGAAAGGCAGAGGACCAGGGAAGCAGGTAGTGTGGCTCAGTCCAAGTCCAGAGGCTTGAGAACCAGGGGAGTCAATGGTGTAACTCTCAGTCCAAGGCCAAAGATCTGAGAATATAGGGGTCTGCTGGTGCAAGTTCTACAGTCCAAAGACTGGACAACATGAGGTTCTGATGTGCAAGGGCAAGAAAAGATGGGTGTTTCCGTTGAAGGGGAAGAGGGGGAGTTCTTCTTTCCCCTGCCTTTTTGTTCGATCTGGGTCCTCAAATGATTGGATGGTGACTGCGCACACTGGGTGAGGGCAGATCTTCCTTACTTGGTCCACTGATTCAAATGCCAATCTCTTCCAGAAATATCCTCAGAGACATACCTAGAAATAACGCTTTACCGGCTATGTGGGTATCCCCTTAATCCTGTCGAGCTGACACCTAAATTAACCATCACACTCAACAAACTTCTGTTTATCTTTCAAGACCGAGATCAATCCATTTCCTCCTCTGTGCAACTTCTGATTGCCACCTGGGGATTTAATTCTTCTTTAGCTTTATACCAATTCTTAATCTTTTGCATACTTTTATAGCAAGCTGCACATTTCCATTTATAAATTTGTCTCCTTACTAAAACAATCTCTCACTTAAAAAATAATTGGAGATATCTTTTTTTTTTTTTTTTGGAGACAGAGTTTCACTTCTGTTGCCCAGGCTGGAGGACAATGGCATGATCTTGGCTCAACCTCCGCCTTCCAGGTTGAAGTGATTCTCCTGCCTCAGCCTCCCAAGTAGCTGGGATTACAGGCACCCACCACCATGCCCAGCTAATTTTTTGTATTTTTAGTAGATATGGGGTTTCACCATGTTGGCCAGGCTGGTCTTGAACTCCTAACTTCAGGTAATCTGACCTCCTCGGCCTCTCAAAGTGCTGGGATTTCAGCCTGGGATTATACCGCGCCCGGCCTGAGATCTCTTTGAATAAACATAAAAAGTCTCATGGCTCCTGCGGATTCTGAAACTGCCCACCAAATCTATTGCAATATTGAATATGCCAATCCTGCAAGCCACCACTACCTATCCAAAGATTCTGATATACTTTTTTTTCTTTTTTTGAGACAGAGTCTTGCTCTGTTGCCCAGGCTGGAGTGCAGTGGCATGATCTTAGCTCACTGCAACCTCGGTCTCCCAGGTTCAAGCGATTCTCCTCCCTCAGCCTAACATGTAGCTCGGACTACAGGCATGCACCACCACACCCTGCTATTTTTTTTTTTTTTTTTTTTTTTTTTTGAGACGGAGTCTTGCTGTGTCACTCAGGCTGGAGTGCAGTGGCCGGATCTCAGCTCACTGCAAGCTCCGCCTCCCGGGTTCATGCCATTCTCCTGCCTCAGCCTCCCGAGTAGCTGGGACTACAGGCGCCTGCCACCTCGCCCGGCTAGTTTTTTTGTATTTTTTAGTAGAGACGGGGTTTCACCATGTTAGCCAGGATGGTCTCGATCTCCTGACCTCGTGATCCGCCCGTCTCGGCCTCCCAAAGTGCTGGGATTACAGGCTTGAGCCACTGTGCCTGGCCTTTTTCTTTTTTTTTTAAGTAGAGACAGGATTTCAACACGTTGCCCAGGCTGGTCTGGTCTGGAATTCATAGGCTCAAGTGATCGACCCACCTCGGCCTCCCAAAGTGCTGGGATTACAGAGCCACTACTCCCGGCACTGATGTAACTTTTTTTTTTTTTTTTTTTTGAGGCAGAGTTTTGCTCTTCCCACCCAGGCTGGAGTGCAGTGGTGCGATCTTGGCTCATTGCAACCTCTACCTCCTGGGTTCAAGGGATTCTCCTGCCTCAGCCTCCTGAGTAGCTGGGATTACAGGCGCCCGCCACCACGCCTAGCTAATTTTTTGTATTTTTAGTAGAGAAGGGATTTTGCCATGTTGGGCAGGCTGGTCTCAAACTCCTAACCTCAGGTGATTCACCCGCCTTGGCCTCCCAAAGTGCTGGGATTACAGGCGTGAGCCACCGCGCCCGGCACTGATGTACTTTTTAGGATAAGAATATGCTTCCTCCCCTCTCCTGGTCCACTCAGTTGATCCGTTGAATAAATACCTATTTGGTTGGGCACTGAGGTAGGAGACGCTGGGGAAAATAGGTTTGGGTTCTGCCCTCGAAGAGCCTGCAATATGCTAGGTGAGACAGATCCTCAAATGATAATATGATATACAGAGAAGAGAAGTAGGAAAGATGAGGAAATAATTCATTCTGTTCTCAGGCACAGGTTATGATGATGCCTGGACTACATTCTGAAAGAATAATACTTTACCCAATGGACTGGGGAAAGGGGAGATAAGGATAACAGAAGATGTAATGGGCAGAAGGAACACGTGTGAAGGCACAGAGGCATAAAATACGTTGTTAATTTTAGTCAAGAGCATTGCACTCAGGTCTTACGAAGTTTCCCTGCAAACACATTTGCAAAACATTTCTTAGGGTGAGTTACCTCTACAGATGGTGCGTCTCGTCGATTACGTCTTGATTTATCACTGTTTTAATTCTGAGGACAACGTTTCCCTCAGCCTGTTCCCTAGACTCAATACCACTTGGTAATGACTGAAGCTGTTATACTCGTCCTGGAAAAATTTTCCCTAGTGCCAGTTCAAGACCCCACCGTTGACTCATCCTGCAGTTATGTACATTCAGGAGCTCTTCCTTCTAAAGGCTTATTCTTTTTGCTGACATTTGGAACACTTGTAAGACTGTATTGTAAAAACTTCCTGGTTAGTTTTTAGCTATTTGTTTTTAGTTAACAGCAGGTTTGTCAGTTTCCTGTCGTCTGTCTTTATTTTTTGTATGTGAATATATGTTCCTTTATTTTTTCACATTGCATCATATATATATATATATATATATATATTTTTGAGTTGTAGTTTCACTCTTGTTGCCCAGGCTGGAGCGCAATGGCGCAATCTCAGCTTACCGCAACCTGTGCCTCCCAGGTTCAAGCGATTCTCCTGCCTCAGCCTCCCAAGTAGCTGGGATTACAGGCGCGTGCCACCATGCCTGTTAATTTTGTATTTTTAGTAGAGATGGGGTTTCTCCATGTTGGTCAGGCTGATCTCGAACTCCTAACCTCAGGTGATCTGCCTGCCTTGGCCTCCCAAAGTGCTGGGATTACAGGCGTGAGCCACTGCACCCAGCCATTGCACCATATATTGTGTAGGAAATATTTAAAAGTAAAATTTGGGGGCCAGGTGTAGTAGCTCATGTCTGTAATCCCAGGACTTTGTGAGGCTAAGGTGGGTGGATCACCTGCGGTTGGGAGTTCGAGACCAGCCTGGCCAACATGGCAAAATCCCATCTCTACTAAAAGTACAAAAATGAGCTGGGCATGGTGGTGCACGCCTGTAATCCCAGCTACTTGGGAGGCTGAGGCATGAGAATCACTTGAACCCGGGAGGTGGAGGTTGCAGTGAGCCGAGATCATGCTTTTGCATGACTGGGAAACAGAACGAGACTCTGTCTCAAAAAAATAAATAAAAATAAAAGTAAAATTTTTGGAGCAATTTCAATCTTTGGTACCGAGGTACTGAGGTTTGGGGTATGACTGAACCCATCATCCAGGTAGTGAGCATCATATCTGACAGGTAGTTTTTCAGCCCTTGCCCCACTCCTTCTCTGCCTTCTCTAGTTGTCCCCAATGTCTACTGTTCCCATCTTCGTGTTCATGTGGACTCAGTGTTTAGCTCCCACTTATAAGAGAACAGGCAATGTTTGGTTTTCTGTTTCTGTCTTTCTTTTTGTTTTGTTTGTTTGTTTGTTTTTGTTTTGAGACAGAGTTTTGCTCTTGTTGGCCAGGCTGGAGTGCAATGGCATGGTCTCTGCTCATTGCAACCTCCGCCTCCTGGGTTCAAGTGATCCATCCACCTTAGCCTCCTGAAGTGCTGGGATTACAGGCGTGAGCCACCACACCTGGCCTCTGTTTCTGTCTTAGTTGGCTTGGGTTAATGGCCTGCAATTCTGTCTGTGTTGCTGTAAAGGACATGATTTCATTCTTTTTCTGTGGCTGCATAGTATTCCATGATGTACATGTACCACATTTTCTTTATCCAGTGCACCACTGATGGACACCTGAGTTGATTCCATGTTTTTGCTATTGTGAACAGAGCTGTAATGAACATATGAGTCCTCTTGGTAGAAAAATGTATTTTCCTCTGGGTATATAACCAGAAGTGGTATTGCTGGGTTGAATGGTAGTTCATCACTTCGTTCTTTTTTTTTTGAGACAGAGTCTTCCTCTGTTGCCAGGCTGGAGGGCAGTGATGCAATCTCAGCTCACTGCAACCTCCACTTCCCGGATTCAAGTGATTCTCCTGCCTCAGCCTCCTGAGTAGCTGGGACTACAGGCGTGTGCCATCACGCCCGGCTAATTTTTGTATTTTTAGTAGAGACGGGGTTTCACCATATTGGCCAGGCTGGCCTCTATCTTCTGACCTCGTGATCCACCCGCCTCGACCTCCCAAAGTGCTGGGATTACAGGCATGAGCCACCATGCCTGGCCCATAACTTAACTCTTTCAAAAATCTTCAAACTGCTCTCCACATTGGCTGGACTAATTTATATTCCTACCAACAGTGTATAAGTGGCTGGGCAGAGCTGCAACACTCTGCCTGGTAATTCCTTTTAAAGTTGGATTGAGTTTTCTGTAAACCTGGATGGCTATTCTGGATCTGAATGCCACCTGTAGGCACCTGGAGGTGCTGTTTTCTCTCAGTTTCCATTGTTCTTTACTCACACCTCTGCAGATACATGTACGGCATGCTGTAGATTTTTATTTCCATTTCTGATGGTTCCCCACTGCATGTAGCCATCAATCATTACCATCATTAGCATTGACCAAAGCCAAATAATTGAATTAATAAAAGGAAGTGTCTCATCTTGTCAACATGTATGTTTTGTTTTTTTTTTCTAACAGGAGCCTCATTACTTGGCCATGAGTGATAAGGACAGAGTTAGAGTGCTTAACCTTCATATCAATCTGGCCATGCAAATGTATTCATTAATAGATGTTTAATTAATAGTTCCCTCTAGATTAGGATTGCTTGGTTTTTGCAGCAGTGTGGTCCTTTTGCTTCTCTTTACTGTTGCAAAGCAAACAATCACTGCCGGCCGTGGTGGCTCACACCTGTAATCCCAGCATTTTGGGAGACTGAGACAGGTGAATCACCTGAGGTCAGGAGTTCGAGACCAGTCTGGCCCACGTGGTGAAACCCTGTCTCTACCAAAAATACAAAAATTAGCCAGGCGTGGTGGCGGGTGCCTGTAATCCCAGCTACTTAGCAGGCTGAGGCAGGTGAGTTGCTTGAACCCAGGAGGCAGAGGTTGCAGTGAGCCAAGATTGTACTATTGTACGCCAACCTGGGTGACAAGCAAGAGTGAAACTTCATTTCAAAAAAATCAAACCAAACCAAACCAAAACAAAACAAACAACAAAAAAACAATCACGGCCGGGCACGGTGGCTCACGCCTGTAATCCCAGCACTTTGGGAGGCCAAGGCGGGCGGATCACGAGGTCAGGATTTTGAGACCAGCCTGGCCAACACAGTGACAGTGCAGTGGCATGATCTCAGCTTACTGCAACCTCCGCCTCCCGGGTTCAAGCGATTCTCCTGCCTCAGCCCCTCAAGTAGTTGGGATTTCAGGCATGCACCACCACGCCTGGCTGATTTTTGTATTTTTTAGTAGAGACAGGGTTTTACCATGTTGCTCAGGCTGGTCTCGAACTACTGACCTCAGGTGATCCACCCGCCTCTGTGTCCCAAAGTGCTAGGATTACAAGCATGAGCCACCACATCGGGCCCATTATCACACAATTTTGTACTTACATAATGCTTTCCAGCGTTCAGAGAACTTTCATATTCATTATCTTGCATGATTCCATCACTACAGCGCTGTTGGCTAGTACAGTCAATTATGCCATCTCCGTTTTATAAATTCATTCATTCAACATTATTTATTGAAGACTCTTATGCACCAGGCATTGCCATGTCCTGAACATTCAAAGATGGAAACTCATGGTCCCTACTCTTACATTAACAAAAGGTATCTTTGGAAGTATGTGTTGTTGTTATTGTTGTTTGAGACGGCCAGGCTGGAGTACAGTGGTGCCATCTTGGCTCACTGCAACCTCCGCCTCTGAGATTCAAGCAATTCTCCTGCCTCAGCCTCCCCAGTAGCTGAGATTACCGGCGCCTGCCACCACGCCCACTAATGTTTGTATTTTTGGTAGAGATGGAGTTTCACCATGTTGGTCAGGCTCGTCTCGAACTCCTGACCTCAAGTGATCCACCCACCTCCACCTCCCAAAGTACTGGGATTTCAGGCATGAGCTACCGTGCCCAGTCAGGCGTATGTTTTTAAGGGACATTTTACTTTTACTTTTTACACTTCGTTTGAAATTTTTTTTTTTTGAGATGGGTTTTGTTCTGTTGCCCAGGCTGGAGTATGGCAGCACAACCTTGGCTACTTGCAACCTCCACCTCCTGGGCCCAAGCGATCCTCTCACCTCAGCCTCCCAAGTAGGTGAGACTACAGGTGTGCACCACCACGCCCAGCTAGTTTTTCTGCATTTTTTAAAGAGACAGAGTTTTGCCATGCTGCCCAGACTGGTCTGAAACTCCTGAGCTCAAGCGATCTGCCTGCCTTGGCCTACCAAAGTGCTGGGGTTACAGGTGTGAGTCACCACGCTGGTACAGAAGTGGCAGTTAAACGGAGACAGAAAAAAAATGAGTAAAAGTTTGCCAAATGAGTGAAGAGAGAATTTCAAGCAGAGTAAGCATGAATGAGCATGGTATATCCCGAAAGAACTACCTACTGTTCAGTGTTGCTTCACATGAAGTGAGGGGCAAATGATGTAAGTTAAGGTTGCTTAGGTAAGAAAGAGTCAAATAATGAAAGAATGTACTATACAGTACATTCATATATATAGTATTCTGTATACCATATATATATTCATATATATAGTATTCTGTATACTATACAGAATAAGCCAGAATTTGCCCTATAGGCGTAAAATTATCTCCATGAAGGATTTTATGTTGGGGAGAAACATGGTCGGATTTGTCTCACACTATTGGCAGTGTGTGTGATGGAAACTGATCATTCTCTAAAAGGCTAATGTGGTCAAGGCAATACTAATATCTGAATGCAGAACCTCTGAGCCCAGGTGTAGTGAGTTTTCTATTAAACCATGTTGACTCCCCTATAAAGCAATAAATAAAAGATTCCACTATTCACTGTATTGATTTGTTAGTGAAATTTAAACTCTTGACTAAGGGGATAAGAAACTATTTCATTTAGGCCGGGCGCGGTGGCTCAAGCCTGTAATCCCAGCACTTTGGGAGACCGAGACGGGCGGATCACGAGGTCAGGAGATCGAGACCATTCTGGCTAACACGGTGAAACCCCATCTCTACTAAAAAATACAAAAAACTAGCCGGGCGAGGTGGTGGGCGCCTATAGTCCCAGCTACTCGGGAGGCTGAGGCAGGAGAATGGCGTGAACCCGGGAGGCGGAGCTTGCAGTGAGCTGAGATCGGGCCACTGCACTCCAGCCCGGGCGACAGAGCGAGACTCCGCCTCAAAAAAAAAAAAAAAAAAAAGGTACTTTTCTCTTGAATTTCGTCTATTTGAATGGAAGTGAACTTACGATTCATGAATGCTTCAGATATGTGACAGCATCATTTCCACTGAACAATTTGCTCCAGGGCCTATATACCCTTTATAAATTCATGCAATTTTTGTTCTAAGTTTAATTTCTATTGATACAGTGTAATCCCATTTTCTTCAGTTCATTTCCTAAGATTGCGTATCAAGTGCAAAGATGTGAGGACAGCAGCCTTTAGTAGGAGAGTTTG
The DNA here is from genome assembly GCF_007565055.1 of Rhinopithecus roxellana. Taxonomy (NCBI): domain Eukaryota; kingdom Metazoa; phylum Chordata; class Mammalia; order Primates; family Cercopithecidae; genus Rhinopithecus; species Rhinopithecus roxellana. The sequence goes on along the minus strand of NC_044553.1, from coordinate 89,487,797 downwards.
CTTCCTTTGTGAGATGATAACTCCTCCTGGAGTGTTAAATCCCATCTTTACTTCACACTCCAGTCCCCATCAGAGGGCTTCAATCAGCCTCGTGTGCAGCAATCCGGCCAGCACGGAACCTTCCACTTGGTGTGATAATGCTTTTGCTTCCAATGCTCCTCGCCCCACCCGCCCATACCCCAGAGTCCATGCTGTGTGGCAGAAGAGAAGGGGAAGAGGGTCCTGCACTATTAGCACTCCCTTGGGTTTTAATCCCTAGAACGCAATCCCATTAATCTGAAAGGACCTTATCATTAGCATTCCATGAGTTTCCCAACTCCTCAAATCTTCATGGCTGGTGTGATCCTGTGTGAACATCAGAGCTTTACTCTGAATTCATCCTAGGGATGGTGTCATCATTCTGGCAAAATTCATGTCATTAAATGTCTCTTTGCCATCTGTGTTCCACTTCCTGCTTGCTTCTCTCTCTCCTGGGGCTAAGTTCAATTTTTTACACGATTTCTAGCAACATGGTCTTCTTATTCACGCACTCACTGGTTCATGTATCCATTCTTTTTGAGTGCTTATTCTATGTCAACTACTGTGCTAGTTACTTGGGGCACAGTACTGAACAACACAGGTCCTTCCATCAGGAATATTCTGCTCTAGTGACCCTGATATTGGGGGAGGACGTTGTTAAAAGTAAAGAACAGCTTGTTGATTGAGACTGGGAGGAAATGAAAGCGTCTACAGTTGCCAACAGTGTAATTGATGCATCTTAAGTAAGAAGTTTAAACATATTTTAATGGTTATATATGAGCATGATTGCTATTTTCAATTTAATTAGAGGGAAGGCAATATGCCACCTCTTCACATATTGCACTACACTCCGTGAGAATGGGGCTATTTGTTTAAAAGTTAACATGATTCTTCAAAAAACTAAAAATAGAATTACCATATGATCCAGCAATTCCACTTCTGAGTATATATCCAAAAGAACTGAAAGCAGGATCTTGACGAGATATTTGTACACCCATGTTCATTGCAGTATTACTCCCAATTGGCAAGAGGTAGAAGCAGCCCAAATGTCTGTGAACACATGAAAGGATAAAGAGAATGTGGCATATACATACAATGGAATATTATTCAGCCTTAGAAACAGAAGGACATCCTGCCACATGCTACAACATGGAGGAACCTTGCGAGTATTATGCTGAATGAATAAGCCAGTTATAAATGGGACAGATTCTGTAGGATTCCACTTATGTGAAATATCAAGAGTGGAAATCCTGGACACAGAAAGTAGAATGATGGTTCCCTGGCACTGGCAGGAAGGAGAAATAAGGAGTTGTTTGATGCGTACAGAGTTTCAGTTTTGCAGGATGAAAAAGTTCCAGAGATCTGTTACACAACAATGTGAATACAGTTAACATTACTTAGTTCTACACTTACAAAATGGTTAAGTGAGTGAATTGTATATTACATGTGTTTGCCACAATTTTTTCTTTTTCTTTTCTTTCTTTCTTTTTTTTTTTTGAGACAGTGTCTCACTCTGTTGCCCAGGCCTGAGTGTGGTGGCGTGATCTTGGCTCACGGCAACCTCCGCCTCCTGGGTTCAAGCCATTCTCCTGCCACAGCCTCCCAAGTAGCTAGGATTACAGGCACGTGCCACCACACCCAGGGCTAATTTTTGTATTTTTAGTAGATAAATGTTTCACCATGTTGGTCAGGCTGGTCTCGAACGCCTGGCCTCAAGTGATCTGCCCTCCTCAGCCTCCCAAAGTGCTGGGATTACAGGTGTGAGCCACCGTGCCCGGTCTGCAATTAAAAATAAATTTAAAAAAATACTTTAACTCCAGTACAGTGGCTGGAGCCTGTTATCCCAGCTATTCAGGAAGATTACTTGAAACCAGGAGTTCATGATCACCCTGGACAATATAGCAAGATCTTGTCACATACACACACACAAATGAAAGTTAACATGCTCAGGAGATTGAGGCAAGTGGATTGCTTGAGCCCAAGAGTTCAAAGCCAGCTTAGGCAATATAACAAGACCCTGTCTCTTAAGAAAAGTCAGGCTGTGCGTAGTGGCTCACGCCTGTAATCCCAGCACTTTGGGAGGTCGAGGCAGGCAGATCACCTGAGATCGGAGTTCGAGACTAGCCTGACCAACATGGAGAAACCCGTCTCTACTAAAAATAAAAAATTAGCTGGGCGTGGTGGCACATGCCTGTAATTCCAGCTACTTGGGAGGCTGAAGCAGGAGAATCACTTGAACCCGGGAGGCGGAGGTTGAGGTGAGCCGAGGTCGCGCCCCTGCATGATGTTGTTGCCTGGGCAACAACAGTGAAACTCTGTCTCAAAAAAAAAAAAAAAAAAGAATGAGGCCGGGCGCGGTGGCTCAAGCCTGTAATCCCAGCACTTTGGGAGGCCGAGGCGGGCGGATCACAAGGTCAGGAGGTCGAGACCATCCTGGCTAACACAGTGAAACCCCGTCTCCACTTAAAAAATACAAAAAATTAGCCAGGCGAGATGGCGGCGCCTGTAGTCCCAGCTACTCGGGAGGCTGAGGCAGGAGAATGGCGGGAACCCGGGAGGCGGAGCTTGCAGTGAGCTGAGATCCGGCCACTGCACTCCAGCCTGGGCGACAGAGCGAGACTCCGTCTCAAAAAAAAAAAAAAAAAAAAAAAAAAAGAATGAAAAGTCAACATAGTTAATACGGAAGCAGCTGTGGGTATGGTAGAAAGGCCGGGCGCGGTGGCTCAAGCCTGTAATCCCAGCACTTTGGGAGGCCGAGACGGGTGAATCACGAGGTCAGGAGATCGAGACCATCCTGGCTAACACGGTGAAACCCCGTCTCTACTAAAAAATACAAAAAACTAGCCGGGCGAGGTGGCAGGCACCTGTAGTCCCAGCTACTCGGAGGCTGAGGCAGGAGAATGGTGGGAACCTGGGAGGTGGAGCTTGCAGTGAGCTGAGATCCGGCCACTGCACTCCAGCCTGGGTGACAGAGCGAGACTCTGTCTCAAAAAAAAAAGAAAAAAAGAATAAAAGAAAGGGTAGTGAAGTGGAATCCATTGGAAGGTCAGGGTTGCAGACCTGGCACTGCTAATTCCTAGCTGTGTGATCTAGGGCTTACATGTAACCTCTAAGCCTCCGTGTCCTCACTGGTAAAGTGAAGATCATGCTTCCTATTGCAAAGAGCTTTGCAAGGGTTAAAGGCAATGATGTGTGTGCAGGATGGCCAACACTGAAGCATGATTCAAAAGGAAGGCATGGTGATAACGATGGATTTCTCCATAACTTGGCTTTCCCACTGTCATGTCTGGCCATATCTGGGCATGGTGGGGCATTGAGGGACTAGCTCCAGCTTCTTCACTTTTCCATCTGTCTTACTTTCTCCACATCAGGACATCAGGTTAGTTTATCAAGTTTAACTGCTGGCCGGCGTGGTGGCTCAAGCCTGTAATCCCAGCACTCTGGGAGGCCGAGGCAGGTGAGGTCAGGAGTTCAAGACCAGCCTGGTCAATATAGTGAAAGTCCGTCTCTACTAAAAATACAAAAAATTAGCTGGGTGTAGTGGTGGGTGCCTGTAATCCCAGCTACTCGGGTGGCTGAGGCAGAAGAATCACTTGAACTTGGGAGGCAGAAGTTGCAGTGAGCCGAGATTGAGCCAGTGCATTCTAGCCCAGGTGACAGAGTGAGATATCATCTCAAAAAAAAAAAAAAAAAAAAAAAAGTTTAACTGCTAAAATTTGGCTTTGTTTCTCCTTTGGCCCCTCTCTCCAATATCATACTATTTGATTTAGAGGGACAGTTTCTTCTAGTGTACAGCAAATACAAATATACAAACTATTATTGCTGTTCAATCTGCTAATTAACTTCAAATCTGAAAGAATAAGTTTTGTAAGATTCGGTCACCCTACAAGTATTCATTAGTGTCAAGCATTGGCTAACGAATACAGTAATGAACAGTGGACAAGATCATTGCCCTCAACGACCCAATCATTTTAGCAAGTAAGACAGGTATTAAATAAGTAAGCAAAAGTATAGACTGTGATCATTGCTAGGAACGAAATAATCAGGGTGGTGTAATGGAGAATGACTTCAAAGGCAGGAACTCCTTAGATAATAATGCACAGGGTGTGGTGGCTCACACACCTGTCATCCTACCATTGTGGAAGCTGAGGCAGGAGGATCACTTGAGCCTAGGAGTTTGAGACCAGCCTGGACAATATAGAGAGACCTTGTCTCTACACAAAAAATAAAAATAAAAAAAAGTAGCCAGCATGGTGCTATGCTCCTGTAGTCCTAGCTACTCAGGAGGCTGAGGCAGGAGGATCACTTGAGCCTAGGAATTTAAGGCTACAGTGAACTGGGATCATGCCACTGTACTCTAGCCTGAGTGACAGATCAAGACTGTTTTAATAACAAAATATATATATATATATATATGTAGCTTATTTGCTAATATTGTTTAGCCTCTCAAAGAAAAATTAGGGTGGGAATGGTTACAATATGCCGTCTTCCATGAATATATCCAAGTCTTTTAAATTCTACCTCAGGTTTGTATACTTGCTGTTTCCTCTGCCAAGAATGTGCTGCCTTCAACTTTTTAACTCCTTATCTTTCAGGTCTCAGTTCAAATATTGTCTCCTGAAAGCAAAGCTTTCCAAAAAGCTAGTAAGGTTTATACATACCATGCTTCTGCAGTCATATGCCACATAATGACATTTCAGTGACAGATCACATATATGATGGAAGTCCCATAAGATCATAATGGGTATTTTCACCTCACCTTCTGTATGTAGTGGCAAGATCTCAGCTCACTACAACCTCCACCTCCTGGGTTCAAGCGATTCTCTTGCCTCAACCTCCCAAGTAGCTGGGATTACAGGCGCCTGCTACCATGTCCGGCTAATTTTTGTATTTTTAGTAGAGATGGGGTTTCACCAAGTTGGCCAGGCTGGTCTCAAACTCCTGACCTCAGGTGATCCGCCCGCCTCGGTCTCCCAAAGTGCTGGGATTACAGGCATGAGCCACAGAGCCCGTCCCCTTCTGTATGTTTACTTACTATTGTGTTACAATTTCCTACGGTATTCAGTGCAGTAACATGCTGTGCGGGTTGGCAGCCTAGGAACAATTGGATATACCATATAGCCTAGGTGTGCAGTAAGCTATACCATCTAGGTGGTGTAAGTATACTCTATCATGTTCTCACAACAAAGTTGTCTAATGATGCATTTCTCAAAATGTATTCCCATCATTAAGTGATGCATGGTTGTATTTCTTTTCTGTTTTTTTGTTTGTTTGTTTGTTTGTTTTTTGAGACGGAGTCTTGCTCTGTCACCCAGGCTGGAGTACAGTGGCACCATCTCAGCTCACTGCAACCTCCGCCTTTTGGGGAGCAATTCTCCTGCCTCAGCCTCCTGAGTAGCAGGGATTACAGGCACCTGCTGCGGCACCCGGCTAATTTTTGTATTTTTAGTAGAGACAGGGTTTCACCATCTTGGCCAGGCTGGTCTTCAACTCCTGACCTCATGATCCACCCGCCTCAGCCTCCCAAAGTGCTGGGATTACAGACGTGAGCCACTGTGCCTGGCCTTTTCTGAATATTTTTAATTGACCTGTCTTAGTCTTCTGTTGCATCTGATTAGATGTTAAATTCATCCATTGAGTTAACTTAATGACAGAATGTCCATTTGAATTTTTATAGATATGTTACTGTTGAAATTATCCACCTTTTCATCTTTTTAAATGTTTCATATGTTAAACAGTAATTATTTTTAAATTTTTTTCATTCAGGAAGTTCCTAAATTATTATTTTAAGCCTTTTTCTGCAAATGCTAATCTTTGGATCTCCTTTTATTGCATGTTTTTTCCCTCTAGATTATCAGTCTATGGTTTTGTCTTTTTTTTTTTTTTTGAGACGGAGTTTCACTCTTGTTGCCCAGGCTGGAGTGCAATGGCTTGATCTTGACTCACCGCAACTTCTGCCTCCTGGGTTCAAGCAATTCTCCTGCCTCAGCCTCCCGAGTAACTGGGATTACAGGCAGGCGCCACCAAGCCCAGCTACTTTTGTATTTTTAGTAGAAACGGGCTTTCTGCATGTTGGTCAGGCTGGTCTGCAACTCCTGACCTCAGGTGATCCTCCTGCCTTGGTATCCCAAAGTGCTGGGATTACAGGCATGGGCCACCACGCCTGGCCGGTGTTGTCTTTTTACATGCCTATTTTTTTGTTGTTGTTGTTTTTTGTTTTGTTTTGTTTTTTTGTTTGTACATGCCTATTTTGTATTGAATGTCAGACATTGTGTGTGTGTGTGCACACACATGTGGCCCAGATGATATTATTTTTTCCCAAAGATGATTACTCCTTTCATGATTTCTCTTTAATTAATTTCATATTTTTTAGAGATGAGATATTGCTATGTTGCTCAGGCCGAAGTGCAGTGATTACAGGTGCAATCATAGCACACTACAACCTTGAACTCCAGGCCTCAAGCGATCCTCTGACCTCAGCCTCCTGAGTAGCTGGGTCTTGCACCCCATGCCCAGCCCCTTCATGAATAATTTTAAAACAATCAATTAAAGGCTTACATAATCACTGTAATTCCTAGAATATCAAATATCAGACCTACAGCACTGAAGTAGGTAGTTGTTAAGTTCTTAAGAGCTTCTCTTGAATTTGTGGTAAATCTCACAGACTTCTATGAAATCATAACCTATAGCAGCATAAAAACTGGTTCTCTGGAAGCTCAACTAGAAGCTGTGTTAAAATTCATATATGCCCAGTTATCTGCCTTTGCTTTTGTCTTTATATAATAATGGCCTCATTACTGATTGATTGATTGACTGATTGATTGATAGATTGAGATGAAGTTTCGCTCTTGTTGCCCAGGCTGGAGTACAATGGCACGATCTCGGCTCACCGCAACCTCCGCCTCCCGGGTTCAAGCTATTCTCCTGCCTCAGCCTCCCAAATAGCTGGGATTACAGGCATGCACGACCATGCCCGGCTAATTTTCTGTATTTTTTTTTGGAGACAGAGTCTCGCTCTGTCGCCCAGGCTGGAGTGCAGTGGCACGATCTCGGCTCACTGAAAGCTCCGCCTCCCGGGTTCACGCCATTCTCCTGCCTCAGCCTCCCGAGTAGCTGGGACTACAGGCGCCCGCCATCTCGCCCAGCTAATTTTTTTGTATTTTTTAGTAGAGACGGGGTTTCACCTTGTTAGCCAGGATGGTCTCGATCTCCTGACCTCGTGACCCACCCGCCTCGGCCTCCCAAAGTGCTGGGATTACATGCATGAGCCACTGCACCCGGCCTATAATAGCCTCATTTCTTTTTGACCTTTCAATACTCACATGAATGCCTCTTATTAGTGAATGTGCCAGACTAAACTGGATAGGAAAGAGGATTCTGAGAAATGCAGTTCCTAGATTCTCTGCAATGCAGAGAAACCCTTAAAATGGGGGTGTTTGTGATGCCAAGTTGACAACAAACAATTCATCTTAAAAAGGGCATTTGAGCCAATGTCAGATTTGGGGCTACAAACTTTTCTTCAGCATTTTCATCACAGAAAACATCTCAAATAAAATTTAGCAGTAAAACACAAAGCAAACAAAACAACCACAGCCTGACCATCTGTTAGTGTAATTCAACTAGAATACCAAATTCCAAACCAAAAATTTGAATTATTATTTGAATTATTTGAATTATTATTATGTTATTTGCATTATTATTATGAGATGGAGTCTCACTCTGTCACCCAGGCTGGAGTGCAGTGGTGCGATCTCAGCTCACTGCAACCTCCGCCTCCCGGGTTCAAGCAATTCTTCTGCCTGAGCCGCCCGAGTAGCTGGGACTACAACTGTGACTACAGGCGCGCACCACCACGCCCTGCTAATTTTTTTTTGTATTTTTAGTAGAGACGGGGTTTCACCATATTGGCCAGGCTGGTCTCGAACTCCTGATCTTGTGCTTTGCCCACCTTGGCCTTCCAAAGCGCTAGGATTACAGGTGTGGGCCACCGCGCCTGGCCTCGATTATTTTTAGTGCAATTTTCTCTTTAAATACTTAGACCTGGCGCGGTGGCTCACGCCTGTAATCCTAGTACTTTGGAAGGCCTAGGCGGGTGGATATCTTGAGATCAGGAGTTTGAGACTAGCCTTGGCAACATGGTGAAACCGTCTCTACAAAAAATACAAAAATGATCTGGGCATGGTGCTGCCTGCCTGTAAATGGTGTCACGGCACTCCAGCCTGAATGACAGAGTGAAACACTGTCTTAAAAAGAGGTAGGAAGGGAGGAAGGGAGGGAGGGAGGGAAATGCTTGCCTTTGGTTGAGTGTTCTTTGTAATCCAGCTGGTAAGAGGTAGTTGAAAGCAAATATGTGTGTAATATGTATTTATTTCATTTCATTTTCTTTTTTTTTTTTTTTTTTTTGAGACGGAGTCTGACTGTGTCGCCCAGGCTGGAGTGCAGTGGTGCGATCTCGGCTCACTGCAAGCTCCGCCTCCCAGATTCACACCATTCTCCTGCCTCAGCCTCCCAAGTAGCTGGGACTACAGGCGCCTGCCACCACGTCCAGCTAATTTTTTTGTGTTTTTTTTTTAGTAGAGACGGGGTTTCACCGTGTTAGCCAGGATGGTCTTGATCTCCTGAGCTCATGGTCTGCCTGCCTCAGCCTCCCAAAGTACTGGGATTACAGGCATGAGCCACCACACCCAGCCTATTTACTTCATTTCTTATTTCTCTCTGTTTTTATGTGGACCAGTCTGCTGGTACAATAATGGTGAAATAACAGTGGACCAACTAACATTTATACTGTTGCTTTCAGTAACTTATTGGGGAATTCACCTACTAAAGTTGCATGAATATATTACTGCTTTAGAGCAATGGCTGAACTTCCAGCCAGATGTTGTTGCTGTTTTTTTTTTTTTTTTTTGGTTTTGAGACGTCTCTCCCTGTCACCCAGGCTGGAGCGCAGTGGTGTGATCACGGCGCTCTGCAGCCTCAACCTCCAGGCCCAAGTGATCCAACCACCTCAGCCTCTTGAGTAGCTGGAACCACAGATGTACACCACCACACCTGGCTAGTTTTTTTGTTTTTTTGCAGAGATGGGGGTCTCACTATATTGCCCAGGCTAGTTGTCTCAAACTCCTGAGCTCAAGCAATCTGCCTGCACTGGCCTTCCAAAGTGCTGGAATTACAGGTGTGAGCCACTGTGCCCAGCCCTGAACTTCAAGTTTTTTAAAGGAAGGTAGGGTTTTCCAGTGATCAGTGATCAGATCTCTTTTTTTTATCTGAGACAGAGTCTTGCTCTGTTGCCTAAGCTGGAGTCCAGTGGTGTGATCTCGGCTCACTGCAACCTCTGCCTCCCTGGTTCAAGTGATTCTCCTGCATCAGCCTCCCAAGTAGCTGGGACTACAGGTGCGTGCTGCCACTCCCAGCTAATTTTTGTATTTTTAGTAGAGACGAAGTTTCATCATGTTGGTCAGGCTGGTCTCCAACTCCTGACCTCGTGATAATGCCCGCCTCCACCTCCCAAGGTGCTGGGATTACAGGTGTGAGCCACTGCGCCTGGCCCTGATCAGATCTTTAAAGAGAAAACAAATTAATAGTATAGACTCATAAAAGTAGTATCAGAGAAGAGAAAAGAGGCAGACTGTAAGTAAATAGAAATAGCAAGAAATACAAAAACAACAAATAATACCTAGGTGCCACTGTCCAATAGAATATGCAATCTAATAATTTCCACAGCTTAAGATCATGTTATCTTTTGTTTTTCTTTTCGGGACAGGGTCTGACTCGGTCACCCAGGCTGGAGTGCAGTGGCATGATCTCAGCTGCCTGCAACCTCTGCCTCCTGGGCTCAAGCCATCCTCCCACCTTAGTCTCCCAAGTAGCTGGGGCTACAGGTGTGCGCCACCACGCCAGGCTAATTTTTGTGTATATACATATATATATATATACATATATATATATGTAGAGATGGGGTTTTGCCATTTTGCCCAGGTTGGTCTCAAACTCCTGGGGTCAAGCGATCTGCTGCCTTCACCTCCCAAAGTGCTGGGATTATAGGCGTGAGCCACTATGCCCTGCCAAGACAATGTTATCTACATTAGAGTTACCTTTAATTCTTGCTATTTTGTAGACTTTGTTTTCAGCTTCTTTCTGAATTTTCTCTTAGAGAGCAAGGGAGCAGTGATGCGCAGGTGTGTATACAGAAATGCAGGCTCACTAATTAGGCAAGGACATGAGTTGTTGGGGCCACTTGAGACCAGTTGGGGAAAGAGTTTGAGGCTCAGTGGTAATTGTGGTGGTAGTTGGACTAACGTAGTATTGAAAGTGAGTTCACAAGAGGTACAAGATTTTCTCCTGGTCGGGCACATTGGCTCACACCTGTAAACCAACACTTTGGGAGGCTGAAGCAGGAGGATCACTTGAGCCCAGGAGTTCGAGGCTGCAGTGAGCTGATTGTGCCACTGTACTCCAGCCTGGGCAACAGAATGAAACTCTGGCAAAGAAATAAACCCTCTTCCACTGGATGTTGTTGAATGTGGACGTGATCACTGGTACTGTTACAGTCATCTTAAGAACTTGAAGGTAACTAGCTGACAAGATGAAGATTTGCAGAACAAAAAAGAGAGCCGGGGCGGGGGGCCGGCGGGTGGCAGTCATCTGTAGCTCCAGCTACTTGGAAAGCTGAAGTGGGAAGATTCCCTGGGCCCAGGAGTTGAAGGCCAGCCTGGGCAACACAGTGAGACCCCATCTCCAAAAAAAGAAAAAAGGTAAGAATTTGGATTCTTGCTCACAACCAATCCTGGAAATGTCCCACTTCTGAACTTCTGTGAGGTAATTTTTTTTGTTTGTTTTTTTGAGACAGAGTCTCACGCTGTTGCCCAGGCTGGAGCGTAGCGGTATGATCTTGGCTCACTGCAACCTCCACCTCCCAGGTTCAAGTGATTCTCCTGCCTCAGCCTCCTGAGTAGCTGGGATTACAGGTGCCTGCCACCACACCAAACTAATTTTTCTATTTTTAGTAGAGATGTGCTTTCGCCATGTTGGGCAGGCTGGTCTCAAACTCCTGACCTCAGGTGACCCACCTGCCTCAGTCTCCCATAGTGCTGGGATTACAGGCATCAGTCACCGTGCCTCGCCGGAAATTTAAAATTTTATGTAGGAATGGGGTCTCACTATATTGCCCAGGCTGGTCACGAACTCCTGAACTCAAGTGGTCCTCCTACTTCAGCCTCCCAAAGTGGTGGGATTACAGAAGTGAGCCACTTAGTCTGGCCACATTTGTATGTTTTCTGTGTGCCTGTTACTAGCCCCCAAACACACCAATATCTATTCAAAGTGACTTTCTTTTCAAATTTCTTTTCTTTCTCCCTCTGCCTTCCTCCCTTTTTCTTTCTTTCTTTCTTTCTTTTTTTTTTTTTTTTTTGGAGACAGAGTCTCACTACTGTGTTGCCGAAGCTGGAGTGCAGTGGCACCATCTCGGCTCACTGCAACCTTCACCTCCCAGATTCAAGAGATTCTCCTGCCTCAACCTCCCGAGTAGCTGGGATTACAGGTGTGCACCACCACGCCCGGCTAATTTTTGTATTTTGAGTAGATATGGGGTTTCGTCATGTTGGCCAGACTGGTCTTGAACTCCCAACCTCGAATGACCCACCCAACTCCCTCCCTTTTATTTCTATACCCACTCCCATTCCTTTCTCCCCATGCCAGGTAACCATTCTATGGTGTTAATACATAAAATTGTTATGAGTTCTTGCATAAAGTGAATTGTTAGTTATAATATTTTAATTAATATAAATGGTTTTCCCCACACATGCATTCTTCCTGCTTTCACTGGGTACTATGTTTTATGATTGAGCCATATGGCTAAGTGTACATCTTGTCTGTGGTTTTTAACTATTGCTACTTCATTGTGTACATTCACCACATTTTTACCTTTCTCCAGGTGTAGATATCCAGGTTGTCTCCAACCCCATGATGTCAAAAATAATTCCCAATAATGGATGTTTATGAAAATCTCTTTGGGATATTACACCAAGCACAGCAATTACTAGGTCAGAGGGTACATGAACACTTAGGTATGTTCTTGCTCTCCAGAATAGGTACATCCATTTACACTTTTTTTTTTTTTTTTGAGACGGAGTCTCACTCTGTCACCCAGGCTGGAGTGCAGTGGCGTGATCTCAGCTCACTGCAAGCCTCCCGGGTTCACGGCATTCTCCTGCCTCAGCCTCCTGAGTAGCTGGGACTACAGGTGGCTGCCACCACGCCCAGCTAATTTTTCTATTTTTTAAGTAGAGACAGTGTTTCACCATATTGGCCAGGCTGGTCTCAAACTCCTGACCTTCTGATTGGTCCACCTCGGCCTCCCGAAGTGCTGGGATTACAGGCGTGAGCCACCGCGCCTGGCTGTTTACACTTTCATCAGTGGTGCAAGTTGGGTTTCTTCAGGCCCACATGCCTCCAACATTTGGTGTCATTCAATTTTACAATTTTTGTAACTCTAAATAGTATAAAGTGGCCATTTAAAATTTTCATTTCCTTATTTTATCTTTTGGGACAGGGTCTCGCTTTATTGCCCAGGCTGGCTTGCAGTGGCTCGATCATGGCTCACCACAGCCTCAACACCCTGGAATTAAGCAATTCAAGCAATTCTCTCACCGCAGCCTCCTGAGTAGCTGGGACTACAGACACGCACCACTATGTCCGGCTAATTTTTGTATTTTTGTAGAGATGGGGTTTTAACATGTTGCCCAGGCTGGTCTTGAACTCAAGTAATCCACCCACCTTGGCCTCCCAAAGTGAAGGAATTATAGGCATGAGCCACCACACACAGCCTTTCCAACACTTTCTTCTATTACAGTTTTAACCTTTTGCCATTTAATATATCTGGAGTATAGCTTTGTGTCATGAAGGGATCTAACTTCGGCTGGGCACAGTGGCTCATGCCTGTAATCCTAGCATTTTGGAAGGTTGAGGCAGGTGGATCACCTGAGGTCAGGAGTTCAAGACCAGCCTGACCAACATGGTGAAACCCCATCTCTACTAAAAATACAAAAATTAGCTGGGCACGGTGGTAGGCACCTGTAATCCTAGTTACTCGGGAGGCTGAGGCAGGAGAATCGCTTGAACCCAGCAGGCAGAGGTTGCAGTGAGCCGAGACTACAACATTGCACTCCAGCCTGGGCAGCAATAGCAAATTTCTGTCTCAAAAAACAAAAAACAGGCCGGGCGCGGTGGCTCAAGCCTGTAATCCCAGCACTTTGGGAGGCCGAGACGGGCGGATCACGAGGTCAGGAGATCGAGACCATCCTGGCTAACACTGTGAAACCCCGTGTCTACTAAAAAATACAAAAAACTAGCCGGGCAAGGTGGCGGGCGCCTGTAGTCCCAGCTACTGGGGAGGCTGAGGCAGGAGAATGGCGTAAACCCAAACAGAAACAACAAGAAAACAAAAATTAGCTGGGCGTGGTGGCAGACATCTATAATCCCAGCTATTCGGGAGGCTGAGGCAGGATAATTGCTTGAACCCAGTGGGGTTGGAGGTTGCAGTGAGCCGAGGTCACGCCACTTCACTCCAGCCTGGGTGCAAGAGCGAACCTCTGTCTCAAAAAAAAAAAAAAAAAAAAAAAAAGGAAAGAAAAGAAAAAAGACAAAGAAAAAGATCTAGTTTCATTTTTCTCTAGCAAGCCAGTATCCTCAACACCATCTAATAAAAACTCTTCCTTTTTCATGGTGTCATCTTTGTAAATATTAAATTGCCATATATCCATGGGTTGTCTCTGGACTCTATTCATTTGCATTATTTTTAGGTCATGTCACAGTTGTTACTACTATGATTTCGTAGAATGTCTTAGTATCCTAGTATCTTAGTAGGGAAAATCATCTCTTTTTTTGAGGGGATGGAGTTTCGCTCGTCGCCCAGGCTGGAGTGCAATGGAGCAATCTTGGCTCACTGCAACCTCCGCCTCCTAGGTTCAAGCGATTCTTCTGCCTCAGCCTCCTGTGTAGCTGGGATTATGGGCGTGTGCCACCATGCCCAGCTAATTTTTGTATTTTTAGTAGAAATGGGGTTTCACCATGTTGGTCAGGCTGGTCTCCACCTCCTGACCTCAAGTGATCCACCAGCCTCGGCCTCCAAACTGCTGGGATTACAGGTGTGAGCCACTGTGCCCGGCCCTTCCATATACATTTTAAAGTAAGCTTGAGTTCATCAAAAAATCCAACCAGAATTTTTATTGGGATTAATGTAATCTGCTTTTTCACATTAAATTTAGAATGTTCACTTTTATAATATTGCCATCTCATTGGAAGCAAAGAATGTTCCTTAGATTATTTTCTATGTCTTCATTAGAGTTTTAAAGTTTTCTTCAAATAGACCTTGTGTAACCTTGGTTAATTCCTTGATATTTTACATTTCTATACCTATTGTGAAATGATATGCTTTGAATTTTCATTGGCTGATCTGATCTATACTGGTGACCTTGCCGAATCTCTTAGGAGTTAGAATAGTTTGTTGATGGTTGAATTTTTTAGGCAGATATCACTTGCAAAGGAGAGGTTTTGTTTTCTCTTCTCTTCTAATCCTTACATGCTATAATTGTTTTTCTTTCCTTATAGTATTAATCAGGATCCATACTACTACGATAGCCTCTCCAGTGAGTCGTGGTCTCAAAAGGAATGCATTGAATCTAACATTTCTCCACTAAATATAATGTTTACTGTAGGTTTTTGTTTTTGTTTTGAGACACAGTCTCACTCTGTCACCCAGGCTGGAGTGCAGTGGTGAGATCATGGCTCACTGTAGCCTCCCACCTGAGCCTCCCAAGTAACTGGGACTACAGGAACACACCGCCACACCTGGCTAACTTTTTGTATATCTATTTTTAATTTTTGTAGAGATGGGATTTTGCCATGTTGCCTAGGCTGGTCTCAAATTCCTGGGCTGAAGCACTGTGCCTGCCCTGGCCTTCTAAAGTGCTGGGATTACAGGTGTGACCCAGCACACCCGGTCCCTACTGTAGGTTTTTATTGTATAAACTTTCACCAGGTTGAAGTACTGTATTGCTAACTTAGCCAGGCGTGGTGGCATGCACCTGTAGTCCCAGCTACTCAGGAGACTGAGGCAGGAGAACTGCTTGAATCCAGGAGGTAGAGGTTGCAGTGAGCCAAGATTGCACTACTGCACTCCAGTCTGGGCAACAGAGCAAGACCCTGTCACACACACACACACACACACTCTATTGCTAAGTTGATGTTTATATTTTTCATAAATAGTTGTGAAACTTTCCCATGTTTTTCTGTATCAATTAAGAAAATTTTGGCCAGGCGCAGTGGCTCACGCCTATAATCCCAGCGCTTTCGGAGGCGGAGGTGGGTGGACCACCTGAGGTCAGGAGTTTAAGACCAGCCTGGCGAAACCCCATCTCTACTAAAAATACAAAAAAAATTAGCTGGGTGTGGTGGTGGGTGCCTGTAATCCCAGCTACTTGGGAGGCTGAGGCAGGAGAATTGCATGAACCTGGAAGGCAGAGGTTGCAGTGAGCCCAGATTGAGCCATTGCACTCCAGCCTGAGCAAAAAGAGTGAAACTTGGTCTCAAAAACAAAAAGATAATCTTGATTTTGTTTTTTCCCTTTGTCTATCTCTGTCATAGATTTTCCTATTTTGAGTCATGCTGGTATTCCTCAAAGTCTACTTGGTCATGTTTTTTCTTTTTAAAGATACCATTGAATTTGGTCCCGAATATTTTTAAATGTGAATACATATTGCTAAGCAAAATGGAACTATTTTCATTTTTATCTGGTTTGGGATCAACATTACATCAGCCTTATAAGTTATTAAGATAGCTGCCCTGGCTTTTGTTTCCTATTTGGCATTTTTGTTTTGTTTTGTTTTTGGTAACAGCTTTTACTGAGATAGAATTCATTTATTTAAAGTGTACAATTCAATGGTTCCTAGTATATTCATAGTTGTATAACTATCACCACAGTCACTTTTAATACCCCCCCAAAGAAATCTCAAACCCTTCAGCTGCCACCCACCAATCATCCCATCCTTCCCCCTCCTCCCAGACCAAGGTAACCTCTGACACATGTTCTTTCCCTATAGATTTCACTATTTTGGCCATTTCATATAAAGGGAATGGTTCAATATATGGTCTTTTGTGGCTTTTACTTAGCATGTTTTCAGGATTCATCCAAGTTGTGGCATGTATCAATATCAGTATTTTGGGGCCGGGTGTGGTGACTCATGCCTGTAATCCCAGCACTTTGGGAGGCCGAGGCAGGTGGATCATTTGAGGTCAGGAGTTTGAGAGCAGCTTGGCCAACCCAGTGAGACCCCATCTCTACTAAAAATACAATTAGCCAGGCGTGGTGGTGTGCACCTATAATCCCAGCTACTTGGAGCCTGAGGTAGGAGAATCACTTGAGCATGGGAGGCAGATGTTTCAGTGAGCTGAGATCGTGCCACTGCACTCTAGCCTGGGCGACAGAGTGAGACTCTGTCTCAAAAAAAAAAAAAAAAAAAAAAAAAATTCATTCATTTTTGTGGCTGAATAATATTCCGGTGAATGGCTATACCACATTGTTTGTTTTGTTGTTTTGTTTTTTTCACAGCCAATTTTCATACTGTTGTTTCACATTCTCACAGCCCTCAGCACATGCCACATCCCAGCCCAGCTCTGGGACTTTGGTTCAGGGCTCAGAGCCTCTGGTCTGGGCTGATCGAAAACCTCCATTGATCCTGTGGCAGTAGGTGGACCTTGGCTCTGCTCATCCCTACTCAGAGCTCAGGGCAGTGCCCCATGCAGCTGCCCCACTTCCAGGAAGGCCTCCACGCGGCAGTCAATGTCTTCCTTATTGTGCACTGCTGAGATCTGCACCCAGATCCGGGCCTTGCCCTTGGGGACCACGGGTAGCTGAACCCAATGACAAAGATGCCTCTCTTCAGCATGTCATCCACCATGCGAGAGGTCAGCTGGGCATCACCCAGCATCACAGGCCGGATAGGGTGACTGGCTCCCGAGACAGTGAATCCAGCAGCTTCCATCTTACTACAGAACCACTGGGTCTTGGCGGCTATAGAGTGGATGATGGTGTTGCTCTCCAGGAGCAGATTTAGGGCCTTGGAAGGGCAGCCAACAACAGCAGGTGGCAGACTGTTAGAGAAGAGGTAGGGCCGGGCGGCAGCAGGGACACCAGGGGCCCATGCCCTGTCGTGTAGCCCCCTGTTGCTCCACCTAGGGCCTTCCCCAGGGAGGAGTTGATGATGGTGACCTGGCCCATCACGTCCAACAGCTCATCTGTGCCCCCTCTTGTGGGACCCAGGAAGCCAGTGGCATGGCCTTCATCCACAAAGACTAGGGAGCCATGTCTAAAGGCGAGGCGGCAGATCTCTTGTGGAGGTATGCTGTCGCCATCCATGAAAAAGGCCCCATCGGTGGCCACCAGGCGGAGCCGATGCTTCTGGGCCTCCTGCAGCTTCTAGGTCGGCCACGTGTAGGTGGCGATAGCGGTTACTTGTTGGCCTTGCACAGGCAGATGCCGTGGATGATGGCGGCATAGTTCAGCTCGTCCGACAGCACTGCGTCCTCAGGGGTCAGCAGGGCCTCAGAGGCCGGCATTGGCGTCACAACAACTGGAATAGAGGATGGCATCCTCCCGCTGGTGGAAGCGGGCTATTTTTGCTTCTAGATTCTCGTGGATGCTTTGGGTTCCACGGATGAAGCAGACAGAGCTAAGGCCAGCTCCAAAGAGCCTTCAGACCTGCCTGAATCACTTCGGGGTGGCTGCTCAGGCCCAGGTAGTTGTTGGCACAGAAGGTGAGGATTCCTCCGGAGACGCGGTCCACGCGGATGTGCGGCCCCTGACGGGACATGATGACCCGCTCACTCTTCCAGGTGCCAGCTCCGCGGATCCCTTCCAGCTCCCCGTCCAGAATACCGCGCAGCTGGGCCAGCGCTGACCGCGCGCCGCCCCGCAGGGCACTCCGGAGCGCGGCGCGCCAGACGTTCCCAGCCCACATTGCTCCTACCTCGCCAGAGTGCGCCTGCCTGCCCGAAAGCCGTGCACACTGCCCACATTGTTTATCCATTCATCTACTGATGAACACTTGGATTGTTTCCACCTTTTGGCTAGTATGAATGTTACTATGAACACTCATGTCCAAGTTATTGTGTGGACATATGTTTTCAATTCTTCTGGGCATATACCCAGGAATGGAATTGCCAGGTCAAATGGCAATCGTACAATTCCTTGAGGAACTTCTAGACTGTTTTCAGCTCCACCATTGTACATTCCCACCAGCAGTGTATAAAGGTTCTAACTTCTCCACATCTTTAGAAGACACAATTTTTATTACTATTATAGCCACCTAATGGGTGTAAAGTGTTTTGGTTTGCATTTCTCTGCTAATGATATTGAGTATCTTTGCATGTGCATACTGGCCATTTGTATACCTTCTTTGGAGAAATGTCTATTCAGATCCTTTGATCAATTTTAAAATTGGGTTGTCTTTTCAATATTGAGTTTTAAGATTTCTCCATAGTTCCTTATCTATGATTTGCCAACATTTTCTCTCATTCTATGGGTATTCTATGGGTTAATATTCTATGGGTTAGTATTCTATGGGTTGGTGCAATTATTTTTGTACCAACCTATCTTTTTGAGGGTCTCTTTTAATTGGTGAGTGAAATCCACTTATGCTATTTACACTGTTCTCCACATGGTCAAATGCACTGGGTAACCTATAAGTTGATTTTTCTCCCTGGACAGCTCCCTCCTGATATCCTCTGTCCTGCTCCAACCTGGACTGAATACTCTAGTGCTGCAAAGCTGTTATCTTGCCACAATGCTGGGTTGGTTCCCTGATTTTTGCTATCTCTGCTCTTCCTTGATTTACTTCCTTAATCTCTGTGGAGTATATCCTTCAGCAGCCTTTGAAAAAAATGCCATGGAGAGTAAAGTTGGGATTTTGTATGCCTGCAATGTTTTGAACTTCATGCATGAAGACAGCCTGATTGGTCATAGAATTACTATTTCCTGGGTTTAGTCAATGAGAGTTTGGTTACAAATGGATACTTTGTTAGCTATATCAATTTGGTTCCTGAGGTTCAGAGAACTAGGAAATATTTATTTGACAAGGGATATCTCAAAAAATTTATCATCTATTTACTGCATGAGTTTGGAGAGCAGAAATTCAGACAGGTAGGAATCTGTCCTCAGAACTCTGAAGGCATTGATCCACCATCTTTTGTCATCCAGATTTGCTAATGAGAAGTCTAACACAAATGTAAATCCGTTCCTAAGTGATTTTTTTTTCTGGACACTTGCAGGATTTTCTATTTACTCTGGGGGTTCTGAAACTTCACAGTGCTATGCCTTGATGTGGATCTTTTTCATTCATTACACTTGACACTCTGCTGTGCCTTTCAATCTAAAGATTGAAGTTCTGGAATAGCCACTGTATTAGTCCATTTTCACACTCTATAAAGAACTGCCCAAGACTGGGTAATTTATAAAGGAAAGAGGTTTAATTGACTAAGAGTTCAGCATGGCCGGGGAGGCCTCAGGAAACTTACAATCATGGAGGAAGGCAAAGGGGAAGCAAAGCACCTTCTTCACAAGGCTTCAGGACAAACAGTGAGGAGTTAAGGGGGCAGAGCCCTTTATAAAACCATCAGATCTTGTGAGAACTCACCCACTATCACAAGAACAGCATAGGGGAAACCAACGCCAGGATCCAATCACCTCCCACCAAGTGTCTCCCTAGACACGTGGGGATTATGGGGATTACAATGCGAGATGAGATTTGGGTGAGGATGGCCAGGGGCAGTGGCTCACGCCTGTAATCCCAGCACTTTGGGAGACTGAGGCGGGTGGATCACAAGGTCAAGAGATCAAGGCCAGCCTGGCCAACATGGTGAAACCCCATCTCTACTCAAAATGCAAAATTAGCTGGGTGTGGTGGCACACGCCTGTAGTCCCAGCTACTCGGGAGGCTGAGGCAGAAGAATCACCTGAATGCGGGAGGTAGAGGTTGCAGTGAGCCAAGATTGTGCCACTGCAGTCCAGCCTGGCGACAGAGAGGCTCCATCTCAAAACAAAAACAAATTTAGGTGAGGATACAGACAAACCATACCAGTCATTTATGTTATTTCTAATAACCCACTGCCTCCATTTCTATTTTAACTTTCTTCACTTTCTAAAACTGTTAGTCTGGTTTTAGACCCCTATATTTATCTTCCGTGGCTTTCATCTTTTCTCTTTGTCTCTTTCAGTTCCACTTTCAGGAATATTTTCTCACCCGCATCTTCCAACACTATTAATTACTTTTGAATTTTAAATATTTTTAATTTTAAAAAGCCCTACTATTTTGATATTGCTTCACTTCCAATTGTTTTATGAATGCGATTTCTCCAGATAGCTTTCAAATTAATTTTTTCATTCACTACATAGCACTAATATTGTAAAGATTCTGAAAAACACAATTTTTTAATGCTTCTGTAGTGCTACATCAAAACATCAATGTACTGAAGATTTTAAGCAGCATGAGGCATCATCAGATGTTTTTGTTTCTTCCCCCTCATTTCCCCACCCCTACCAGATCTGTTTTTGATGTTTAGCCTAGAAGTAGTAAGAAGGATGAACTAAAGCAGATTAGGGATCGAGCTGGTAATCCCGGTGAGAAACAATGAGTCTTCTCTAAGGTAATAGTGGTGAGGTAAAGGCAAAAGGATAGCTGACAAACGTTAGGAGGTGAAATGGCACAGGACTTGGTGAAAAACTGGTTAGGAGAAGAGGGAAGAGAAAAGTCCAGGTTATCCTCAAATTTATGGTTTGGACAACAGGAAGAATAGGAATTTCTCCAAGTCGAGTCCTATTATAAACATTTTCATTTTTGTATTTCACTTTGAGTCTCAATTTACCAAGATAACTTCCTTTCAATCAGCAAAACACCTGTTTACTACTTACTAACAATATTAAAGATGCAAATATTTACTAAACATATTTTTCTCATTTTACATACATGCCTATCATTTTATTTCTAAAAAAGTTTAATTCTATTTACTCATTAAAATACATATATTTAAATACTCCAACATAATACATTAGGTGTATTAAATATATAGATGCTCCTCAAATGAAGAATATAGTCTGATCTGGTTCTATACACAATAACAACAATTTAAAATGTAAAAAACTGGGCTTAAACAATGCAGCCAACCACCTGTTTTATTAAGTTTTACCAGGTATCTCCTTCTAAAAATTCCTTATCAGAGCTATTTCTTTAAACCCAACATTTACTACATTAACAGATGGGTTCTTTAAATGAGAAATTTTACTTTCAACTCACTGATTTTATACTTAGAGGCTTTAAAATTTTTTAGAATATGTGAAGACCGGAATTAAACCATTCTCCCCGTATTTTTCCCAGATTGTTTGCTAACTGCTTGTTTTTACATAAAGCTTTAAACACGTCTACCATGGGTAGTAAACAAAAAGGACTACTTGAAACTATAAAATCTACCAAAGTGCCAAATGCATTATCACTGCTTTTTCCTTCTTTTATAAGAATCATTACTATGAACTCGTACTCGTTGGTGCACAGAGGATGCTATTTTCATGCTCTCTTTCTTAGTAAAGGTCTTCTCTATAGCTCCAGGTTTCCAAAGCAACAACTGTGCATCTTCTCCTCCAGTCAACAAAGAATCATCTTGCACATTCCAACAGAAAGAACGGACTGTAGCAGCATGCCCTCCCTGAAGGCTAGTCACATGGGTCAGTCCTGACGTGCTGCAGTTGATCAAGTGAATCCTTCCTGTGTTTGTTCCTCCAATAACATGCAATGTGTCTGTCTTTTCTTGATACAGGCCACCAATCAAATAGTCCAAAGAATCTTCTTTCATGTTAACTGCCTCTCTGACATCCTGGATGTTCAAACGTGTAACTGGTTCATCAGTATCCAGATGATTAAGATCCCACCAATAAAATCCTTCATCATGTGTCATGCAGTAAATCTGTTTATAACCATTCCCAGACCAACCAATACAGCTTACTGATGAAATTGAGTTACAGGTTGTAACCAGTGCATCCTCCTCATTATCAACATTAATATCAAATACATTTACCAGGCCATCAGATGAACCTGAGACTACCATGTTGGGATTGCTGGGATGGAAACGTACTTGAGTGACATCATCACTATGTGTCTCTGAATATGCACCAAGTGGGTCTTTAGTTGTAGATAAATCCTGAGAATTCATCCTTGCATCCCAGAACACCAACAATGCATCATCATCAACTTTTTCTGTACCAGCACAAATAATATGATCATTACAATTAATATCAAAACTGATAAAAATATTGGAAGGGTAACCCTTGAAGAGCTGAACAGGTTTTTCTCTGGCTACTCGAGCATCCCAACATTTTACAGTGCCATCAGTACATGCTGAATATACACTATCACAGGAATTTGCAAATCTGACTCCATTAAGAAGTCCAGGATATCCACTAAATTCTCGTAGTACATTTAACCTTTCTTTATCATATATTCTGATTGATCCATTAGAACATAAAACAGCAACCAAGTTTTCCATTCCTGCTTGGACAGTCTTTGATGTGTCTATACCAAGAAGGTAAGTGGGCTCTTTGGTTCCTGAGGAACATTTAACAATGTGCAGATTAGCAAACTGTTCCTCAATCTTTTCCATATCAACAGCAGCATCCAAGGGTAGTAAAACTCTGTAAAAATAAATAAATAAAAATAAAAATTAATGCTTAACAATGGAGATACATAAAAAATTTTAACCTGAAGTTTCTCTAAAATTGCAAATAAATCAAGAACATTTTCCTTTGAGGGCTGGCATGAATCAATCAATCAATAGAAATGTATTCTAATACTATAATCATTTCCTTACTATGATATAACTAAAACTCAGTTGCCTTCTAATTCAATCACTCTTTAATACTGAATTTACTGCCAGGAGTGGTGGCTCACACCTGTAATTTCAGCACTTTGGGAGGCTAAGGCAGGAGGACTGCTTGAGGCCAGGTATTAGACACCAGCCTGAACAACAAGGTAAGACCCCTGTCTCTTCAAAAAATAAATTAGCAGGGCATGGTGCCCTATGCCTGTAGTCCTAGCTACTCAGGAGGCTGAGGTAGCAGGACTGCTTGAGACCAGGAAGTTGAGACTACAGTGATCCATGATCATGTCACTGTTCTCCAGCCTGGGGAATGAAGTGAGACCCTGTCTCAAAAAAGAAAAAAAAAAATGTTGAATTTACTATATATATTTTATGCTAGTAAGAGAATAAAAATCATGTGCATATACCACCCAGCAGTTCTTTTTAGCTCAAACCCAATTACTGGTTCTACTCAAGTCATCCTCAGCATTGGCAAGGATCTCCACTTTGGAATAATCTTCTCCTGGCCCCAGCTGTCTTACACAACTTTAGAATTTAAACATAGATATGTAGGGGGGAAAAAAAAGGTTTCCCAAAAATATTCATGCCTTAATCCCTGGAATCTGTGAATATGGTTACAAAGGAAAACTGAAGTTGCACATGGAATTAAGGTTGCTAATCAGCCTAATTTAAGGCTAACCTTAAAATAGGGAGATTATCCTAGATTATCTATTATTACCCTGGCCCAATATGGTAACAAGTGTCTTTAAAAGTGGAAGAGGGAGGCAGAAGAGTCAGAGGAAGAGGTTCCCACAGAAGGCAAAGACACAGAGAGATACAATGTTGCTGGTTTTGAAGACAGAGGCTGAGAGTGGCCTCTAGAAACTAAAAAGCAAGAAAAGATTTTCCTCTAAGCCTCCAAATGGAAATGCCGTCCTGTTGACATCTTAATTTTAGCCCAGTGACATCCATTTTGGACTTCAGACCTCCAGAACTGTAAGATAATAAACTTATGTTATTTAAACAACTAAGTTTGCAGTAATTTGTTATAGCAGCAATAGGAAACGAATACAACAGAGGTTCCCAGTATAGAATCCCGGAGAAGTGCTTCTAAGGCAGTAGCAGCTTGCCATGGTAGAACTGGGATTTGATCCTAGGCATTCTGGCTTCAGGCTTCACACACTGCTCTAAACCACCATACTAGACTGCCTCTCCAGGGTGGGCTGTATGTAGGACAAGTTCAAGGTCAGAAAAACATGCATGCCTAGTAACACTATCATAAATCCTTCTATTGTGCTTTCTCATCAATGAATATTCTTTCTAGCCTGTGTAACAAATTCATTTTCATTCTTAAGACGAAATGTTTTTTCTGTTGCTTTGGTTTATCTTTTTTTTTTTTTTTTTTTTTTTTTGAGACGGAGTCTCGCTCTGTCGCCCAGGCTGGAGTGTAGTGGCCGGATCTCAGCTCACTGCAAGCTCTGCCTCCCGGGTTTACGCCATTCTCCTGCCTCAGCCTCCCGAGTAAGCTGGGACTACAGGCGCCTGCCACCTCGCCCGGCTATTTTTTTGTATTTTTTAGTAGAGACGGGGTTTCACCATGTTAGCC
Source organism: Rhinopithecus roxellana (assembly GCF_007565055.1). Taxonomy (NCBI): domain Eukaryota; kingdom Metazoa; phylum Chordata; class Mammalia; order Primates; family Cercopithecidae; genus Rhinopithecus; species Rhinopithecus roxellana. Next base: position 89,463,280 of record NC_044553.1, on the reverse strand, counting down.
AGGATGGTCTCGATCTCCTGACCTCGTGATCCACCCGTCTCGGCCTCCCAAAGTGCTGGGATTACAGGCTTGAGCCACCGCGCCCGGCCTGGTGATATCTTCTTAAGCATCTGTCTTTTCATCTTTAAAAGGAGAAATGAGTACTAACTCAAGAACTGTTAGGAAGATTAATGCATGCCATGTGTTCTGCACAACGTCTGGCATATCATGGTACATACACAATAGATATAATAGGCCGGGCGTGGTGGCTCATGCCTGTAATCCCAACACTTCTGCAGGCCGAGGCAGGGATCACTTGAGGTCAGGAGTTCGAGACCAGTCTGTCCAACATGGTAAAATCCCGTCTCTACTAAAAATACAAAAATTAGCTGGGCGTTGTGGTGCACACCTGTAATCCAGCTACTCGGGAGGCTGAGGCAGGAGAACTGCTTGAGGCAGAGGTTGCAGTGAGCCAAGGTCACACCACTGCACTCCAGCCTGAGCAACAGAGCGAGAATCTGACTAAAAAAAAAAAGATGTAATATAAAAATTACCAGTATCACCATGACTGATACCACTAATATCATATAAGGGAGAATCTGGATCTATCAAACAGCAAAAAATATTAGTAAGTTGGATTTGGGGTTTTTTAAATTATTATTATTTTTGTATTTTTAGTGGAGATGGGGTTTCACCGTGTTAGCCAGGATGGTCTCGATCTCCTGACCTCGTGATCTGCCTGCCTTGGTCTCCCAAAGTGAGCCACCGTGCCTGGCCTGGATTTGGGTTTAAAACAGAAATAGAGGCCGGGCGCGGTGGCTCAAGCCTGTAATCCCAGCGCTTTGGGAGGCCGAGACGGGCGGATCACGAGGTCAGGAGATCGAGACCATCCTGGCTAACATGGTGAAACCCCGTCTCTACTAAAAAATACAAAAAAAAAACTAGCCGGGGGTGGTGGCCGGCGCCTGTAGTCCCAGCTACTCAGGAGGCTGAGGCAGGAGAATGGCGTGAACCCGGGAGGCGGAGCTTGCAGTGAGCTGAGATCCGGCCACTGTACTCCACCCTGGGTGACAGCGAGACTCCGTCTCAAAAAATAATAATAATAATAATAAAATAAAATAGAAATAGAAATAGAAATAGAAATAAAATAGAAATAAGCACTCCCCTTAACTTTTAATTTTCAACATTTATTTTTACTTATTTTTTTCCTTTGGAGATGGCATCACAGCTCATTAATTTTCAACATTTATAAGTGCACACACACAAAGACCTCCAATGCATAGACACAGTTCACCTTCTAGGTTCACTGTTAACTTCTTGCCACATTTGCTTTCTCTCTCTACACACACACACACACACACACACACACCCCACTGCTTTTTAAAAATGAACCCTTTGATGAGAGTTAGCTGCAGACAAAACATCACTCCATTCCTAAATACTTCACCATAACAGCATCTCTCCAACCTTCTGTTTCTCATGTCATGGAATTTTTTGAATATCCTATCCTCCAACAACTTTCATCCAAAGAGTTCAGGATCTATTGATTGTTCTTGCCTGAATCAATGATTATGCTAGAATCTGCAAAACAGTCATTTTCTAATTCTATCATTCTTTCTACCTTAGCAGGCATTCTTCTAAAAACAAGAGCTTTTTTCCTTTCTCTATTTCTTTGACTAGGAAATCATGATTCTTAAAAATTGTGTATCACAATCTATTGCTTTGTTGCTTTTTGATGCTCAAAGTGTCTGGACTTGGCCATTAAGACCCTTCAAGCCAGCTTCTGTAGCCTTTTGACAGGACCCCATCAGTCTGTAAACCCTACATGAGAAACTCCATGGAAGCATTAGATAGCTCTAAAAATGGTGTGCTTCCCTCAACTTAAGTATTCAGACATGAAATGACCATTCTCCAGTAATGCTGGGGTAGTCACCTCCACAGCTGCTGAGGTAACTAGAACAGTTCTGTGGTTTTCCCGCCAGATGAAATGGCCTTACCTTGAACACGTCAGGTTTGCTCCTGCCTCAGGACTGCAGCAACAGCTGTTTGCGTGGAGTATTCTTTTTTTTTTTTTTTTGAGATGGAGTCTCGCTCTATCACCCAGGCTGGAGTGCAGTGGTGCGATCTCCGCTCACTGCAAGCTCCGCCTCCTGGGTTCACACCATTCACCTGCCTCAGCCTCCTGAGTAGCTGTGACTACTAGCGCCTGCCACCACACCCAACTATTTTTTTTTGTATTTTTAGTAGAGACGGGGTTTCACTGTGTTAGCCAGGATGGTCTCGATCTCCTGACCAAAATTTTGATCCGCCTGCCTCGGCCTTCCAAAGTGCTGGGATTACAGGCGTGAGCCACCGCGCCTGGCCTGCCTAGAGTATTCTTTCCCTGCATGTCCTGCATGAGTGACTCCTTCCTGTTACCCAGGTCTCAGCATATGTCACCTGCCCAGAGAGAGTCTCTCCCCCACCAATCAACGTGAAGAAGCCCCTGTCATTTCCTATCACATCCTTATCCTGTTTAATTAAAAATTAAAAATGCTGGCCAGGTGCAGTGGCTCATTCCTGTAATCCCAGCACATTGGGAGGCCAGGGCAGGCAGATTGCTTGAGCCCAGGAGTTCGAGACCAGCCTGGGCAACAAGGCTAAACCCCATCTCTACAAAAAATCCAAAAATGAGTTGGGCGTGGTAGTGCGCGCCTGTAGTCCCAGCTACTAGGGAGGATTGCTCGAGCTCGGGAGGTAGCGGTTGCAATGAGCCAAGATCATGCCACTGCACTCCAGCCAGGACAACAGGGTAAGACCCTGTCTCAAAAAAAAAAAAAAAAAAAAAAAACAACAAACAAAATTTAAAATGTTTAATTATGAAGTATTTCAAATGTACAAAGGTGTAGAAAAAAGTATAACAGACACCCAAATATGTACCACCAATACTTAATAAATATTAATTTTTACTCTATCTGCCTCAGTTTAACAAAATGGAACATTACAGACACAAGTAAAACACTTCACTCCAATAATTAAGAATTTAGAATAATGGCACCACATTTACGTGTATCTTTCTTGCAATTTGCTCTTTTCACTCGATATAATTTTTAAAAAGTCCTGTTTTAGTGGTGAACTTATTACCCAAATCTTTCTTGCTTATTGGTTAATAAGTGGTTGCTGAATACATTAATGCATAATTGATTCAACTTTCACACATTAAAATCACCACGTAAGGACGCTGTGGTCAACGACAGACCACATTTATGACAGTTAAGATTATAATGGAGGCCAGGTGTGGTAACCCATGTGTGTAATCCCAGCAATTTGGGAGGCCAAGGCGGGCAGATCACTTTAGCCTAGGAGTTTGAAACCAGCCTGAGCAACACAACGAAACCCCGTCTCTACACAAAAAATACAAAAATTAGCCAGGCATGGTGGTGCATGCCTGTAGTCCCATCTACTCGGGAGGCTGAGGCAGGGGAATGCTTGAGCCCGGGAGGTTGAGGCTGCAGGGAGCTGCTGTGATTGCACCACTGCACTCCAGCCTCGGCGACAGAGCAAGACTCTCTCTCACACTTTCTCTCTCTCTCTCTCTCTCTCTATATATATACATATATGAACTGGGAAAGTTCCATCATCTAATTGTGGTCCCTGCAAATTCATGGCACAATGCATTACTCATGTGTCTGTGGTGATGCGGGTATAAAGAAACCTACTGCATTGCCAGTCATATAAAAGTATTGCACATACAATTATGTACAGTACATAACACTTCATAAAGACAATAAAGGACTATGCTACGGGTTTATGTTACTGGTTTAAAAGTCCAATACTATACTTTCTTTTTTTGAGATGGAGTTTCACTCTGTCAACCAGGTTGGAGTGCAGTGGCACCATCTTAGCTCACTGCGACCTCTGCCACAATGTCCAGCTAATTTTTGCGTTTTTAATAGAGACAGGGTTTCACCATGTTGGCCAGGCTGATATCGAACTCCTGATCTCAGGTGATCCACCCACCTCAGTCTCCCAAAGTGCTGGGATTACAGGCGTGAGCCACCGTGCCCAGCAAGCCTATACCTTTAATCGTTATTTTAGAGTGTACTTTCTCTACTTATTAAAAGGAAGTTAACTGTAAAACAGCCTCAGGCAAGTCTTTCAAAGGGTATTCCAGAAGGCACTGTTCTCATAGAAGATGACAACTCCATGTGTTATTGCTCCGAAAAACCTTCCAGTGGGACAAGACATGGAGCAGAAGACCACAAAATTGATGATCCTGACCCTGTGTAGGCCTAGACTAATGTGCATGTCTGTCTTTTTTTTTTTTTTTTTTTTTTTTTTTTTTTTTTTTTGAGGCAGGGTCTTATTCCATCACCCAGTGCAGTAGCACCATCATGGCTCACTGCAGCCTCAACCTCCCAGGCTCAGGCCACCACATCTAGCTAATTTTTGTATTTTTGGTAGAGACAGGGTCTCACTATTTTGACCAAGCTGGTCTCAAACTTCTGGGCTCAAGCAGTCTTCCTGCCTCAGCCTCCCAAAGTGCTGAGACTAGAGGCATGAGCCACTGCCCCCAGCCTGTGTCTTAATTTTTAACAAAACAGTTTTAAAAGTAAAATTAAAAAATAAATAAAATAAAAATAAAAGTAGAAACAGGCTTATGGAATAAGGATATATGAAGAAAATATTTTTGTACAGCTGTACAACGTGTTTGTGTTTTAAGCTAAGCATTATTACAAAAGAGGATAAAGTTAGTATCACGGTGAGTGCTCTCTACATGTATACCATTTGTTATCATTTATACCATAATTTTATTATACCTTTCTATGTTTAGATATACAAGTACTTATCATTGTGTTACAACTGTTTACAGTATTCAGTAGAGTAAAATGCTGCACAGTGTAGTACAGGTCATACTGCATAGCCCAAGTATACAGTAGGCTATACTATCTAGGTTGGGTAAGTACAGTACACTGCAAGATGTTCACAGGATGAAACTGCCTAATGACCCATTTCTCACTGTTAGGCAATGCAGGACTGTAATCACAATTGGATTTCAACAAATGCTAGGCTATGTGCTCGAAACTTCTATCCAGTTTTTAAATCCTAATCATTTAACCCTATGAGGCAGATACTATTATCACTATTTTACAAAGGAAATTGAAGCTCGGAGAGACTAATCTGCCCATGCTTTTATAGCTACTAAGTGAACATATTGGAGAAGTTTGGTTTGAAATTCAAGTTATAACTTCAAAACCTGTGAATCTGTGTTCATTCCAATGTTAAGCTATTGATCTTTTTTTTTTTTTTTTTTTTTGAGGAGGAGTCTCGCTCTGTCGCCCAGGCTGGAGTGCAGTGGCGTGATCTCGGCTCACTGCAAGCTTCGCCTCCCGGGTTCCCGCCATTCTCCCGCCGCCTCAGCCTCCGAGTAGCTGGGACTACAGGTGCCCGCCACCTCGCCCGGCTAGTTTTTTGTATTTTTTAGTAGAGACGGGGTTTCACCGTGTTAGCCAGGAGGGTCTCGATCTCCTGACCTCGTGATCCACCCGCCTCGGCCTCCCAAAGTGCTGGGATTACAGGCTTGAGGCACCGCGCCCGGCCAAGCTATTGATCTTCTATGCAAGTATTAAAGTACTGCTGTCAACTTTAATCCAGGGATATGCCCAACAGGCTTTAAGGAGGAATTACATGTAAATTCTATGTATCAGAAGAGAAAGGAAGCAGTATATGATTGTAAAAACATGTAACAACCCAGAAAAGGGTTACAAGAAACAATCATCCTTTACTTTTAATTTTTCATGTGATATACTTTTCTAAAACTTTTTTTTTTTTTTTTTTGAGACGTAGTCTCACTCAGTCACCCAGGCTGGAGTGCAGTGGCACCATCTCGGCTCACGGCAAGCTCCGCCTCCCAGGTTCACACCATTCTTCTGCCTCAGCCTCCCAAGTAGCTGGTACTACAGGCATCCGCCACCATGCCTGGTTAATTTTTTATATTTTTAGTAGAGACGGAGTTTCACCATATTAGCCAGGATGGTCTCGATCTCCTGACCTCATGATTTGCCCACCTCGGCCTCCCAAAGTGCTGGGATTACAGACGTGATAAAACTTTTTCTTATGGAATTTGTATGAAGTAGAGAACAGTAAAAGAAATCCCCACATGCCCATTATCCAGCACAATTATATTTCCCAAAAGTTATCAGGGATGGAGAAGTCAGTTATACATATTTTACTGAAGGGCAATTAAGAAACCCCAGGCTAGGCATGGTGGCTCACATCTGTAATCCCAGCACTTTGGGAGGTCAAGGCAGGCGGATCACCTGAGGTTGGGAGTTTGAGACCAGCCTGACCAACATGGAGAAACCCATCTCTACTAAAAATACAAAATTAGCCAGGTGTGGTGGCGCATGCCTGTAGTTCCAGCTACTTGGGAGGCTGAGGCAGGAGAATCGCTTGAACCCAGGAGGCGGAGGTTAGAGTGAGCCAAGATCATGCCATTTGCACTCCAGCCTGGGCAACAAGAGTGAGACTCTGTCTCAAAAAAACAAAACAAACCCCAATGGACAAAATGATGAAACTCTTCAAATTCTTCCTTCCCGACCCCCCCACTTCCGCATGTGGCATCAATATAATTTCCGGACTGATCCCAGCTCCGGGGGCAGATCCTGATTAGCTCAAGCCAATCACGGTAACCCCACCCCCTTTACCAGTTCAGAAACCTTACATTTTGGGCAATCTGGGCATGCAGTCCCTTCCCAACTAAAAGTACCCAGACATGAAACACTAACTCTAAAGTGGACCCAAGCCAACTAATGAACAGTGCTTTACACCATATCTACGAGCTTCAACATTTTCTGATTATTTAAGTCAGTTTGCAGCAGAAATTTTGTAAGTGCAGCCAGAACCACCCTAACTAATTAGAGATAATCAAATAAAGTCTTGGGTATATCACCAAGTACTGACCTAAGGTAAGAGGCCCCTAAAAAGAAAGATTTAAGAAACATTTTTTAAAAAGTCAAATTTCTAGGGCTGGGAGCGGTGGCTTACGCCTGTAATCCCAGCACTTTGGGAGGCAAAGGCGGGTAGATCACCTGAGGTCAGGAGTTCGAGACCATCCTGGCCAACATGGTGAAACCCCGTCTCTACTAAAAGTATTAAAAATTTAACTGGACATAGTGGTGGGTGCCTGTAATCCCAGATATTTGGGAAGCTGAGGCAAGAGAACTGCTTGAACCCTGGAGATGGAGGTTGCAGTGAGCTGACATGGTGCCACTGTACTCAAGCCTGGGCAACAGAGTGAGACTCCATCAAAAGAAAAAAAAAAGTCAAATTTCTCCACCTGGAGCATGTGCTGGCAAGAAAAAAAAAAGGGGGGGGGGAATATATATATATAAAATCCCAGCACTGGCTGGGTGCGGTGGCTCACGCCTGTAATCCTAGCACTTTGGGAGGCCGAGACGGGCGGATCACGAGGTCAGGAGCTCGAGACCATCCTGGCTAACACAGTGAAACCCCGTCTCTACTAAAAATACAAAAAAAATAGCCGGGCGTAGTGGCGGGCGCCTGTAGTCCCAACTACTTGGGAGGTTGAGGCAGGAGAATGGCGTGAACCCGGGAGGCAGAGCTTGCAGTGAGCCGAGATCGTGCCACTGCACTCCAGCCTGGGTGACTGAGCAAGACCCCATCTCAAAAAAAAAGAAGAAGAAAAAAAAAAAATCCCAGGAACTTTGGGAGGCTGAAGCAGGCAGATCACAGGGTCAGGAGTTCGAGACCAGCCTGGTCAACATGGTGAAACCCCGCCTCTATGAAAAATACAAAAATTAGCCAGGCATGGAGGCGCATGCCTGTAATCCCAGCTACTTGGGAGGCTGAGGCAGAAGAATCGCTTGAACTCCCAAGGCGAAGGTTGCAATGAGCCAAGATTGCGCCACTGCACTCCAGCCTGGGGGATAAGAGTGAGACTTCATCTCAAAAAAAAAAAAAAAAAAAAAAAAAGTCAAATTTCATTCACATTATTTAATTAATTAAATTGGAGATAGGATCTCATCCTGTTGGCCTTGCTGGAGTGGAGTGGTACAATCACAGCTCACTGTAGCCTCAGCCTTCCGGGCTCAAGTGATCCTCCTGCCTTAGCCTCCCAAGTAGCTGGGACTACAGGCACACACCACCATACCTGGCCAATTTTTAAACTTTTTCTCCAGAGACTAGGTCTCATTATGTTGCCCAGGCTGCTCTCGAACTCCTGGGCTCAAGTGATCCACCTTGGCCTCCAAAAGTGCTGGGATTACAGGTGTGAGCCACTGCATACTGGTCTTCATTCACATTAAAGAGGGTGACTTTGGGCTGGGCATGGTGATCATGCCTGTAATTCCAGCACTGTGGGAGGCCAAGGTGGGCGGATCACTTGAGGTCAGGAGTTTGAGACCTGTCTGGCAAACATGGTGAAACTCCATCGCTATTAAAAACAGAAAAATTATGCAGGCATGGTGACACACTCCTGTACTACTCGGGAGGCTGAGGCACAAGGACTGCTTGAACCCGGGATGTGGAGGTTGCAGTGAGCTGAGATCACGCCACTGCACTCCAGCCTGGGCGACAGAGCGAAACTCTGTCTCAAAAAGAAAAAAGGGAGGGGTACTTTGATCTTTTGTTCTCCCTCGCTCCCTTACTGTTTTTGTTCAAAAATAAAAAGGAAAAATGAGATACACAGAGGAACTCTCAGAAGACTCTATAAAAATCTATGCTCAGTAATAATGGTAGGATCCCTGATTCCAAACACATCAACAAAATGCGAAATGATCTAATTTATCTTACTTTATTTTTTGAGGTGGAGTTTCACTCTGTCACCCAGGCTTGAGTGCAGTGGTGTGACCTTGGCTCACTGCAGCCTCTGCCTCCCGGGTTCAAGTGATTCTCTTGCCTCAGCCTCCCAAGTAGCTGGGATTACAAGAACTCACCACCACGCCCAGCTAATTTTGACTAGAGACAGGGTTTCACCACATTGGCCAAGCTGGTCTCAAACTCCCGACCTTAGGTGATCTGCCCGCCTTGGCCTCCCAAAGTACTGGGATTACCGGGCCAGGCACAGTGGCTCATGTCTGTAATCCCAACACTTTGCGAGGCTGAGGCGGGCGGATCACAAGGTCAGGAGTTTGAGACCAGCCTGGCCAACATGGTGAAACCCCATCTCTACTAAGATTTTATACAAAAACAAGCCGGGCGTGGTGGTGCACACCTGTAATCCCAGCTACTTGGGAGGCTGAGGCAGAAGAATCACTTGAACCTGGGAGGCGGAAGTTGCAGTGAGCCGAGATTACACCACTGCACTCCAGCCTGAGCAAAAGAGTGAGACTCCGCCTCAAAACAACAACAAAAACAATTTAATATAGAATTCCATCTGGCTGGGCATGATGACTTATGCCTGTAATCCCAGCACTTTGGGAGACTGAGGCAGGAGGATCACTTGCAGCCAGGAGTTCAAGACCAGCCTGGGCAACAGAGTAAGTCTTTTTCTCAAAATAAATAAATAAATAAATAAATAAATAAATAAATAAATAAATAAATAAAAATAAAAAATAAAAAATCTGTCTAGCAAGTTTCTATTGTAACGTATTTATATTTTTGAATATATAACATAGTCACACGGTTCAAAATTAGAAAGGTCCCCAAACTATCTTAGAATATCTCTGTCCTCAAGTCCCTTTCCTGTCCCAGGAGGCAATGTTACTAGTTTCATATAAATATTAGTATTTTCAGAGGCTGTCAATTTGGAGTACGATGTAAATACTGCAGTGAAGTATCTCAACAAAAACCAGCCAGTGTGGGCACATACACACACGTGCACGTGCACGTACACACACACACACACACACAAATAGGTTTAAGAAGCAAAACCCCTAGTGCTGGCAATTTGGATGAAGACCATGCCTGTCACCTTTAAGAAGTTGGGAGACAGAAAAGTAAACAATTACAAAATAGGAAGACAGGTGGCCAGGCGTCACCGGTGGCTTGGTGGCTCACGCCTATAATCTCCTCACTTTGGGAGGCTGAGGCGGGTGGATCATGAGGTTGGGAGATCCAGGCCATCCTGGCCAACATGGTGAAACCCCATCTCTACTAAAATACAAAAAATTAGCCGGGCGTGGTGGTGCACCTGTAGTCCCAGCTACTTGGGAGGCTGAGGCAGGGGAATTGCTTGAAGCCAGGAGGCGGAGGTTGCAGTGAGCTGAGATCGCGCCACTGCACTCCAGCCTGGCAACGGAGCAAAACCCTCATCTCAAAAAAAAAATTAAAAAAAAAAAAAAAGGAGACTGGTGCTAGGACAGGGGTGATAGAAACACAAAGCAGACATATGCAGAAGGCACAATTTTTGGCATAAAGAAAACAAACAACGAATATTAATTTCCTTTCTGTTTTCTTTTCATTTCATTTAGTCATTTAAATTCATTTCTTATTTTATTTTATTTATTTTTTTAATTTTATTTCTCGAGATGGAGTCTCACTCTGTCACCCAGGCTGGAGTGCAGTGGCGCGATCTCGGCTCACTGCAAGCTCCGCCTTCCGGGTTCACACCATTCTCCTGCCTCAGCCTGTGGAGTAACTGGGACTACAGGCGCCCACCACCATGTCTGGCTAATTTTTTGTATTTTTAGTAGAGACGGGGTTTCACCGAGTTAGCCAGGATGGTCTCGATCTCCTGACCTCCTGATCTGCCCGCCTCAGCCTCCCAAAGTGCTGGGATTACAGGTGTGAGCCACCGCGCCCGGCCTTCATTTCACATTTTACAAGCTATGATTCTTACAGCTATTCAGAAACTTAACACAGTTTACTTTTATATTAACTATTTAAAAAAACAACATGCAATGTTCATGAACACAAAATTAAATAAACAACTCTCAAATCTCAATAACTACAGCCGCACCAAATTGAGCTGGTGCTTTCTTAGATTTTATTTTTCATTTTGTAATTAAAAATACATTTCTAAAGAGCATATGGCCGGGCGTGGTAGCTCATGCCTGTAATTCCAGCACTTCAGGAGGCCGACAAACCAGAGCCTCAGGAGTTGGAGACCAGCCTGGCCAACATGGTGAAATACTCTCTCTACTAAAAATACAAAAATTAGCGGAGGGTGGTGGCACCCACCTATAATCCCAGCTACATGGGAGGTTGAGGCAGGAGAATTGCTTATACCTGGGAGGTGGAAGTTACAGTGAGCCAAGATCGCGCCACTGCACTCCAGCCTGGAGACAGAGAGAAACTCTGTCTCAAAAAAAACAAAAACAAAAAATAAAACAAAACCCAAATAGCATATGAACTTCACTATGTTTCAAAAGATGACTGTGTTTCACTGCCCAAGGTTCTCAGTGAACTCTCCCAAGATTCTTATCTTTTAGTTAGATACCAATCAGAATGGTTTGAGACATAAACTATTAAAAATGCCCTTCAGTTCCTTGGAGAAAGAAGAGTTTAAAAGGAAAAACAAAAAGACATAGGAGCCAAGAACTCCACTGGCCACTCTAAAACAATCTCAACAACAAAATAACAATACTCATCTGAGCGCAGTGGCTCATGCCTGTAATCCCAGCTGCTTGGGAGGCTGAGGCAGGAGAATTGCTTGAATCTGGGAGGTGAAGGCTGCAGCGAGCCAAAGTCATGCCACTGCACCCGAGTAAGACTCCGACCTAAAAAAAAAAAAAACTCTTGGATTACAATCCAAAGAATAAATATCCATGAGTCCATACTGATAAAAACAAATCAGTAAATAAATGAGGGAGAAGGAACAAATCTGCCTTACAGAACTCAAGTAACATATGTAGATATACTCCCTCTAGAAAGTAGAGCTGAATTATCCTCCCCTTGAATGTAGGCTGGACTTGGTTACTTGCATCCAAATAATAGAGTACGGAAAGGGTAAAAGATAGTAACCTCACTGTGGAGAAGCTCAGATGACATCACTGTGACCGACTGATCAAGGGTAACATCATCAGCAATATGTCATGTTCCTATCATGAACCCCCTGGTATGATAAGAAAGGCATTCCATTCACCTCTGTGATATTCTTCCCCAAATAGAAAACCCCAGTCTAATCATGAGAAAACCTCAGACTAACCCAATTTGAGGGATATTCTTTTTTTTTTTTTTTTTTTTTTTTTTTTTTTTGGGAAGGAGTCTCACTCTGTCACCCAGGCTGGAGGGCAGTGGCATGATCTCGGCTCACTGCAACCTCCACCTCCTGGGTTCAATCAATTCTCTTGCCTCAGCTTCCTGAGTAGCTAAGATTACAGGCATGCACCACCATGCCTGGCTAATTTTTGCATTTTTAGTAGAGCTGTGGTTTCACCACATTGATCAGGCTGGTCTCGAACTCCTGACCTTGTAATTCACCACCTTGGCCTCCCAAAGTGCTGGGGTTACAGGCATGAGCTACTGTGCCTGGCCAATTTGAGGGATATTCTTCAAAAGCTTCAAGATCAGACCAGGCCTGGCCAATTTGAGGGATATTCTTCAAAAGCTTCAAGATCAGACCAGGCACAGTGGCTCATGCCTGCAACCCTAGCACTTGGGGAGGCTGAGACAGGCAGATCTTGAGGCTAGGAGTTCGAGACCAGCCTGGCCAGCATGGTGAAACCCCATTTCTACTAAAAATACAAAAATTAGCTAGGAATGGTGGCACACACTTGTAGTACCAGCTACTCAAGAGGCTGAGGCATGAGAATCACTTGAACCCAGGAGGCGGAGGTTGCAGTGAGACAAGATTGTGCCTGCACTCCAGCCTGGGCAACACAGCAAGACCCTGTCTTAAAAAAAAAAAAAGCTTTAAGATCATGAAAAACAAAGAAAGACCAAGAGATCATCAGATTGGGGGAGACCATGATGTTGTGATGATGAAATTCAATATGGTGTCATTGATTAGATCCTGGACTACTAAAAGGACATTCATGGAAGACCTGGTGAAATCCAAATAAAGTCTGTCATTTAGTTAATAGTATTATCCCAATGTTACTTTCTTAGTTTTGACAAATGTTCCATGGTTATGTTAACATTAGGGAGGCTGGGTGAAGGGTATACAGGAACTCTGTACTATTTTTGCAACTTTTCTGTAAACCTAACATTATCCCAAAACAATAACAAAAAAAATTTTTTTTTAGACAGGGTCTGGCTCTGTCCCCCAGGCTAGGCTAGAGTACAGTGGCACAGTCTCGGCTCACTGCAACCTCCGTCTCCTGGGTTCAAGCAACTCTCCTGACTCAGCCTCCCAAGTAGTTGGAATTACAGGCGTGTGACACCACGTCTGGCTAATTTTTTGTATTTTTAGTAGAGATGTGGTTTCACCAAGTTGCCCACGCTGGTCTTGAACTCCTAAACGCAAGTGATCTGCCCACCTCAGCCTCCCAAAGTGCTGGGATTACAGACTTGAGCCACCAGGCCCGGCTGACAAAAAATTTTTAACATATCATGGACGTTTATAGTTCTAGACAGAAAAATATTTCGGGTATTAACACACTAGGAATGTCCCAATGCTGAAAAGCCCTTCAGTCAAACTCAACTCTAGACCTGAGATGGCTCCAGCAGGCCAATCAGGACTACCACCACCAATCTCTGCCCTAGTCGCGTCCCTAATCTAGCTTCATAATAAACTGGAAAATATAGCAGAGCCAACAGAATCTCCTTCCATACACCAATATCCCCTTCCCCAAAGCAGTACTAAGGAAAGGTAAAAATAAAATTTCAAGTTTTTGTTTGTTTTTTGAGACAGAATTTCCCTTTGTTGCTCACGCTGGAGTACAGTGGCGCGACCTCTGCTCACTGCAACCTCTGCCTCCCAGGTTCAAGCGATTCTCTTGCCTAGCCTCCCGAGTAGCTGGGAATACAGGGGTGCGCCACCACACCTGGCTAATTTTTGTGTTTTTTTGTAGAGATAGGGTTTTGCCATGTTGGCCAGGCTGGTCTCGAACTCCTGACCTCAGGTGATCCATCTGCCTTGGCCTCCCAAAGTGCCCCAACGTATTGTAATCCCAATAAGCATGAGCCATTGTGCCCGGCCAAATTTCAAGAATTCTCACAAATACTCCCAAATTTGGAAAGAAGCAAACTGAGGGAGTTGGTAGGCAACCTCAAAAAATCTCTCGAAAGTAGTAAGTACTCCTACTTACTACTGCAGGAGCTCAGCAAAGGCATGAAGAGTTGGTAGGGCTATTTTTTAACATCTCCACCCTCAGCTTGGGAAATGAGAAGCAGCCCCTAAGAGTGGAATATACCTGGGACTTGTTGGAATGGGATTTGGTATAGGACATTCAATGGGATCTCAGATGAAAAGACAGATTCCAGGTCACCCAGCAAGGACTGTCTCAGCCTCAGTATGTGACTAGTTTTTGCCAGTGGAAGCCATGCATGCCGCAGTTAGGCTAGGATTAAGAGATAATGGGTCTTCTCCACCTTCTCTTTGCTCATCTGCTGGCTGGATGGAGAGGACTCCTTGGTCCTACAGGATGGTACAGCCATAAAATGAAAGGAGTCGCAGCCTACCAAACACCAGATGAAAGGCTATCTGCTGACCAGGAAAACCTACATTTGGCTGCATCAGTCAATCAGCGGTGAACATATCTGAAACATGTAGTTTTAAAACTCCAAATCTGCTTGCAGAGGTGGCATCCTACAACTTCTTAGGGGACAAGTGAGAAAAAAACCCAAAAAACTCCAAAACACAATGATTCCAACTTCTTAATGTTATTCATCGTTTTAAAAAGCTTAAAGTGAATTTCAAGAGTCAGAAACTCTTGTATTAAAATACCTAAAGTTCAGTCATTTCTTTCATACTATTTATTTTTTGGGATTCTAGCTCTTTTTAATACTGTTGAAATTTTTAATTTTTTTTTTGAGACAGAGTCTCACTCTGTTGCCCAGACTGGAGTGCAGTGGTGCGGTCTCGGCTCACTGCAACTTCCACCTCTCGGGTTCAAGCAATTCTCTGCCTCAGCCTCCCGAGTAGCTGGGATTACAGGTGCCCGCCACTACACCCAGCTAATTTTTGTATTTTTAGTAGAGATGGGGTTTCAACATCTTGGCCAGGCTGGTCTTGAACTCATGACCTGTGATCTACCCGCCTTGGCCTCCCAAAGTGCTGGGATTACAGGTGTGAGCCATTGCACCCGGCCACTGGTGAAATTTTTAAACATTTTTTTTTTTTTTAATACAAACGGGGTCTCATTATGCTGCCCCAGCTGGTCTCGAACTCCTGCATGTAAGAAATCCTCCTGCTTTGGTGTCCCAAAGTGCTGGGATTACAGGCATGAACCAATACGCCCAGCCTATTACTGAAATTTTTAATGATGACAACAACCTCATAACAATCCCAAAAGTACTATTATATCCATTTTACTGATGAGAAAAGCACACATAATATGCAGTAAAGCCAGTTTCTGAATTCAAGTTTTCTTATTCCACAGCCCATGCTATTAATTCCTGTACTCTACCGTCTCTACATAAGCATGTAGTATATTAATATTTTTAAAGGGGAGATATTAGCAGAGCACCTGGAAGCAGCAGCTGCTAGTGTCTAAAGTGGCAAGGTCAGTGGCAAACCTGAAAAATCTACTGGCAGCTACAAAAGCTTTATACGAGACATTTAAGTAGCTTAATATTTATCAGGCATATTCTTTCTTTTCTTTTCCTTTTTTTTTTTGAGACAGGGTCTCATTCTGTGGCCCAGGCTGGAGTGCAGTGGTGCAATCACAGCTCACCGCAGCCTTGACCTCCCTGGCTCAAGCAATTCTCCCACCTACCTTAGCCTCCCAAGCAGATGAGACCACAGACATGTCACCATACCTGGCTATATTATACATATCTGATGTCAGCTTATCTGAAGCAAAACTGCACAGAGGAATCTTAACAATCTGGTATTAACATTTCAGAGAAACAGGGAAGAGTCAAATAGGAACAATCACACATATGCATTACCAGTATGTCCCAGAGGAAACATTACCTTGGGATAAAAAGCATACATTGGTTTAATTTCAGGAAAATCGTTTCCAGAAAACATTTATAACATAGAGGAATGTATATGTATGTTTTAAACTAACACAGAATTAGCTCTAAGACAATTTGCCAAAGAGCCATTTGTTTTAAATTCAGAAGAACTGCTGAATATTTAGTGGAAGGTATGCTAAACTGACATCTGCTACAACTCTAACATAATTTTAAATTTCACATTCATTAATGACTAAGACAATGTCTTTGTAAATTAATCCTGCTTAGCTAGTCTGATTATCGTATTCTTATTCACACAAACGTTCAAGATAGTGGTTGCAGCAACATATGGCATCCCATGCATTAAATATACTAAAATTCTCAGGAAAAGCACAATTTTTAAAGTACAGGAATCTGTTACCAAAGAAAAGGGGGAGGACTGGAAGGAAATGACACATACTTTCTCATGCAGTGTGAGATTATGCTGCAGGTTCCAGATATAACATTCAAAGCATCTTTTTAAAAACAAAAATATTTTCCTCAATAACATCCTGAGATGTCCAGTTTTGCATGTACATCTTGCATCCAAACGTCACCCTTTACGGTAATTCCACAAATGCCCAGAATCTTTCAACAAGAACAATTAACTGCCTTTTCCTTTCCAGAACAACCAGCTGGTTAACCAAACAGAGAAACCAAATTTCCCTAGTCACCAGATGTCTTAATTTGGAACAGTTAGAAGCAATTTGGAATAATCCAATTCTTGAATTGGTACTACTTGTTTACTATTTCTTCATTTTCTAATTTTGAAAAGATGCTTTTAAGAATTAAGCAAATGCTACCTTTAATAACTGCAAAAAAAATGAGGAAAAACAAAAAGAACCATATCCTGTTACAGAATGATGTTTACATTATCTAAAAGCCAGCTACTTAAATATTGTACACATTATAGTTAGAAACTGATAAGCTCTAACAACATTAAATCTGCTCAAAAGTTCTAAAGAATTGCCCTACTCAAGAATTCAAGAACAGCCAGGCCCAGTGGCTCACACCTGTAATCTCAGCACTTTGGCAGGCCGAGGCAGGCAGATCATGAGGTCAGGAGTTCAAGACCAGCCTGGCCGACATGACGAAACCCCATCTCTACTAAAAAATACAAAAATTAGCCAGGCGTGGTGGCGTGTGTCTGTACTCCCAGCTACTCAGGAGGCTCAGGCAGGAGAATCACTTGAACCTGGGAGGCAGAGGTTGCAGTGAGCTGAGATGGTGCCACTGTACTCCAGCCTTGGCGACAGAGCAAGACCCTGTCTTAAAAAAAAAAAAAAAAAAAAGAATTCAAAAACAATTCTTGGCCAGGTGCGGTGGCTCACACCTACAATCCTAGCACTTTGGGAGCCTGAGGTGGGTGGATTGTTTGAGCCCAGGAGTTTGAGACCAGTTTGGGCAACACAGCTAAACTCCATCTCTACAAAATTTAGCTAATTTTTGTACTTTAGAGCTACATGTACAGGGCGTGGTAAAGTGGTGGTAGTCTCAGCTACTTGGGATGCTGAGGCGGGAGAAGCACCTGAGCCCAGGGAGGTTGAGGCTGCAAGTTGAGCTGTGATTGTACCACTGCACTCCAGCCTGGGTGACAGAGTGAGACTCTGTCTCAATACCAAAACAAACCAAACAAAAAAACAATTCTGGAAAGGTTATGACATGACAGGCCTAGAACATAACAAATTTAGCAAAGAACAGTCATGAAGTCCCTTTCTTCATGCAGGACAGGATAGAAGGAGATAGGTGGATACATAGCCCAATAACTAATTATAAAAATAAAAATAGTGATGAGTGTTATAAAAAATAACAACATAGGGTAAGGCAAGAAAAATGAGGCAGGAAAAGCCATTTCTATTCCATCATTAAAGGAAGCTTCCCCCATGAGGTGACATTTGAGCTGAGACCAGGACAAAATGAGGGAGGCAAGGGAGTGGATTACATGGAGCAAGAGCTGCCTAGGCAGAGAGAAAGAGCAAGTGGGCCAGTGTAGCTAAAGTCAGAGAAAGAAAGAAGCGTGTAGAAAATGAGATTAAAGAGGTTGCTGGAGCCAGGTAAGAGCTCTGTTGGTCATGATAAGAACTCTGGATTTTATTCTCAAGTGAGAAAGAAAGCCACTGTAGGTTGAGAGCAGGTAAGAGACACTGAGAATGGGTTCCTTGGGCTGCTGCCTGGAGAACAGACCAGAGGGCAAGAGAGTATAAGTAGTTTAGAGGTTTGTGCAAAATTCTGAGAAAGAGTTATGACAGAAATGGCTGGATGTAGGTCACAAATATGAAATAATTTTCTGGTAAGACTGCAAGTGGTATGTGAGAAAAGCAGTCAAAAATGATTCTTGTCTCAAAAAAAATGATTATTCGGTTTCTGGCTTAAGCAGCAAGGTAAATATGAAATATGTTGTTGGTATATTATTAATACTTTAATTACAAGCTTTTTTTTTTTGAGATGGAGTTTTGCTCTTGTTGCCCAGGCTAGTGTGCAATAGCACGATCTCAGCTCACTGCAATCTTTACCTCCCAGGTACAAGCGATTCTCCTGTCTCAGCCTCCCAAGTAGCTTCAATTACAGGCATGCTCCACCACGCCTGGCTTTTTCTTTATTTGTATTTAGCAGAGACGGGGTTTCACCATGTTAGTCAGGCTAGTCGCGAACTCCTGACCTCAGGTGATCCACCCGCCTCGGTCTCCCAAAGTGCTGGGATTACGAGAATGCACCACTGTGCCTGGCCTAATTACAAGCTCTTCAGATAAGATGATTAACTGGACAATTTGATAATTATCCAGTTGTTTATACAGGCATTACTGATAAATTGTGGTATGTAAATACAATAGAATTCTCTTTTTTTGTTGTTTTTTTGAGACCAAGTCTTGCACTGTAACCCAGGCTGGAGTGCAGTGGAATGATCTCGGCTCACTGCAACCTCCCAGGTTCAAGTGATACTCCTGCCTCAGCCTCCCAAATAGCTGGAGTTACAGGCACCCACCACCACACCCAGCTAATTTTTGTAGTTTTAGTCGAGACGGGGTTTCATCATGTTGGCCAGGCTGGTCTCAAACCCTGGTATCAAGTGATCCGCCCACCTCAGCCTCCCAAAGTGCTGGTATTGCAGGCATGAGCCACTGCGCCTGGCCTAGAATTCTACATAGCAATAAAAAACATACAACTGGTACATGCAACAATGTGGATGAATCTCAGAACTGGTTAGCCGCCTGACACAAAAAGGTCCTGAGGGATTTCATTTATATAAAGTTTAAAAAAAGGCAAAACAAATCTATAATGGCAGAAGTAAGAATAATTTTGGGGAGAGATATAAACTGAGAAATAGAACAAGAGAATTCTGGGTGGTGAGTACGCTCAGATGCATACATTTAAAAATAAAATCATGGTGCTCGCTTCAGCAGCATATGTACTAAAATTGGTACAATACAGATTAGCATGACCCCTGCACAAGAATTACAGTGTGTGAAACATTCCATATTTTTAGTGGTGTGTGTGTGTGTGTGTGTTAGAGAGAGACAGGGTCTCACTCTCTGTCACATAGGCTGGAGTGCAATGACACAATCTTGGCTCACTGTAATGTCAGCATCCCATGAGCAAATGATCCTCTGGCCTCAGCCTACCAAGTAGCTGAGACTACAGGCATGCGCCACCATGCCTGGCTAATTTTTGTATTTCTGTAAGAGATGGGGTTTTGCCATGTTGCCCAGGCTGGTCTCAAACTCCTGGACTCAAGCAATCTGCCCACCTCAGTCCCCCCAAAGTGCTGGAATTATAAGCAGGAGGCACTGTGCCTGGCTTTTAGGTGTATTTTAACAAAGAAGAACATTCAGATAACAGGAAAGAATTCTTGGAAATTAAGAATAAGATAGCAGAAATACAAAATCCACAGAAGAGCGAAAAGATATGGTTAAGGAATTCTCCCAACTAAAGTAGAAGAAGAAAGAAATAATGAAATCAGAGGATTGATCGATCAATCAAAGTCAAACATCCTAAAAACGAAAAGTCCAGAAAGAAAAATAGAAAACAAACAAACAAACAAACCTGAGTGTTCAGCAAAAAGGACAGCAAAAGAAAGCCATACCAAGTCACATGTATCTTGAAATTTCATAATGCTGGGGATAAAGGAAAGATTCTACAAGTGTCCATGGAGAAAAGGGGTCTCATAAAAAAATTTGAAGCATAGTAACAATATCAGACTTCTCAATAGCAACCCTCAGGGAAAAAACGAATAATGGCTTGAAAATTCTGGGTCAAAATTATCTCTAACCTGGAGTCTTTTTAGCCAGTCAAGTTAACAATGAAATGTGGGTCTAGAACAGAGATATTTTATGTGTGTGTATTTTTAAAAATCATGGAGTGAATGACTCCCTACTTTTGCCAAGCTTCACGCTGTGGAAAGAGCACCGACGGTCGGCAGGTGGTGGGGAAGAGCATGGAGAGAAACCTCTTGTTCGGGCCTGCTGAGACTGAGTAGAGCAGCGACAAGGAGAAAACCCTCCAGCATCCCAGGCCTGACACTAAGCACAAGATCGTAATAGCTCATAGCTGAAGGAATTTGAAGTTTTGGGTATGTTAATGTCAACTATAGTAACACCAAAACCCAAACCAGGCTAGATTGTTCAAACCCCAACACTCACAGTCTGATAGAAGCACAGGTATCCATTTCTGAGGCTAAATACTACTTACTTAGTCTCTACTATTCTTCTACACACGATGTACAGAATTCAATTTTAAAGAGACAGAGAAATATCAACAAGTTATCAAGAAATGAGGCAATAAACAGAAAAAAACCCGGAGAACACTCATATATGTACTATATACCTACTAATAATGTAACTATACACTCCCACTGCTTCACTTGACAAGCCTTAAAAGCAAACAAAAAAACTGAAATAATTGTGAAGTGGTTATTTTTAAGCACCCCCCAAAAGAGAAAACAACAAGTATTGGCAAGAATGTAAAGAAACTATAGTACAGCCAAAATGGAAAAGAGTATGAAGGTTCCTAAAACAATTAAAAATAGGCTAGGCACCGTGGCTCATGGCTGTAATCCCAGCACTCTGGGAGGCCAAGGCAGGAGGATCACCTGAGGTCAAGAGTTTGAGATCAGCCTGGCCAACATGGTGAAACCCCATCTCTAGCAAAAATACAAAAATTAGTTGGGCATGGTAGCATGTGCCTGTAATCCAAGCTACCCAGGAGGCTGAGGCAGGAGAATCGCTTGAATCTGGGAGGTGGAGATTGCAGTGAGCCAAGGTTGCGCCATTGCAATCCAGGCTGGCTGACAGAGTGAGACTCCATCTCAAAAAAAAAAAAAAAAAAAGAAAAGAAAAAAAGAAATGAAATCAGTACATCAAAGAGATATCTGTACTCCTAGGTTCACTGCAGCATTTTTTCGCAACAGCCAAGATATAGAATCAACCTAAGTGTTCTTCAGTTGATGAATGGATACAGAAAATGTGGTGTAAAAATACAAAAATTAGCCAAGCATGGTGGTGTGCACCTGTCTCCCCAGCTACTCAGGTATACATTTGTGTATATACACAGTGGAATACTATTCAGCCTTAAAAAAGAACAAAATCCTGTCATTTGTGAAACAGATAAATCTGCAGGACATTATATTATAAACTAAAGTAAACCAGATATAGAAAGCTAAATATCACATGATCTCATCTAGATGTGTGCATGTATACAAACATACATATCTATATGTGAAATCTAAAACAGTCAAACCCATGGAAGCAGAGAGTAGAAAGGTGGTTAACCAGGGCTGGGAAGGAGGGAGAACTGGGGAGATGTAGATCAAAGGGTCTAAAATTTCACTTGGCAAGAGGAGTAAGTTCAAGAGCTCTAATGTACAATATGGTGACTACAGTTAGTAACAACGTACTGTATACTTGAAAATTACTGGTGACTTCTTCGCCCCCGCATTCGTGGACCGGGGAACCTCACCCGAGAGCACCCCCGCGACTTCCCTGGTCCCCCACACCTGAGGACCAGAGAACCTCGCCCGAGAGTGTGTACATATTTGCAATAAAAGGCTGCTGCTTTCTTATGTACTTTGGCCTCATGTTTAATTACTTAGCTCTCCTAAATTAAGTTACATTAAATTAAATTAAGACACTCAATAAAGCTGATAAAAAGCAAACCAAACCAAAAAATAAAAAAAATAAAAAAATAAAAAATAAGGCCAGGCGCGGTGGCTCAAGCCTGTAATCCCAGCACTTTGGGGGGCCGAGACGGGTGGATCACGAGGTCAGGAGATCGAGACCATCCTGGCTAACACGGTGAAACCCCGTCTCTACTAAAAAATACAAAAAACTAGCCGGGCATGGTGGCGGGCGCCTGTAGTCCCAGCTACTCTGGGAGGCTGAGGCAGGAGAATGGTGTGAACCCGGGAGGCGGAGCTTACAGTGAGCTGAGATCCGGCCACAGCACTCCAGCCTGGGTGACAGAGCGAGACTCCGTCTCAAAAATAAAAAAAAAAATAAAAAATAAAAAATAAAAATAAAAAAATAAATAAAAATAAAAAAAATAAAATAAAATTACTAAGAGGGGGCAGGTACAGTGGCTCACGCCTGTAATCTCAGCACTTTGGGAGGCCAAGGCAGGTGGACTGCTTGAAGTCAGGAGTTTGAGACCAACCTTGCCAATATGGTAAAACCCTGTCTCTACTAAAAATACAAAAAAAAAAAAAAAAAAAAAATCAGCTGGGCATGGTAACAAGTGCCTGTAGTCTCAGCTACTCAGGAGGCTAAGGCACGAAAATTACTTGAACCTGGGAAGTAGAGGTTGCAGTGAGCTGAGACTGTGCCACTGCATTCCAGCCTGGGTGACACAGCGAGACTCCATCTCAAAAAAAAAAAAAAACCTGCCAAGAGTTGCTAAGAGACTAGACTTTGAGTGTTCTCACCACATCCAAAAAAATGTATGTAAGGCAGTGGGTATGCTAATTGGCTAGATCTAGTCATTCCGCAATGTATACACATATCAAAACATCAAAACATCTTGCTATACACCATAAATATATACAACTTTTATTTGTCAATTAAAAAATACATTTTTCAAAAAAGAATGTGAAGAAACTGGAACCCTTATATATTGCTGGTGGAAATGTAAAATGTAGCAGCCTCTATGGAAAACACTTTGGCAGTTTCTCATAAAGCTAAACATATGTTCATGTAAAAACTTATAAATAAATTTCATAGTAGCATTATTATTATTCGAGACAGAGTCTCACTCTGTTGCCCAGGCTGGAGTGCAGTGGCACAATCTTGCAATCGGGTGACTGCAACCTCTGCTTTTTGCAGCACTTTGGGAAGCTGAGGCAGGTGGATCACCTGAGGTCAGGGGTTTGAGACCAGCCTGACCAACAAGGTGAAACCCCATCTCTACTAAAAATACAAACATTAGCTGGGAGTGGTGGCAGGCACCTGTAATCCCAGCTACTCGGGAGGCTGAGGCAGGAGAATCGCCTGAACCCAGGAGGTGTATGTAGGTTGCAGTGAGATGAGATCATGCAATTGCACTCCAGCCTGGCTGGCAGAGCAAGACTGTCTCAAAAAAAAGAATTACTTCAGTCTTCGCATCAAAAACTATGCAAGCCAGAGGAGAAAGGAATGACAATTTTAAACACCGAAAGGATAGAAAAACCTACCAACACAAAACTCTGTACCCAGTAATATCTTCTGAAAAAGAGTATAAAACAAAGACTATCAGTCTGGTCCAAAGGCAGTGAGTTATCCCAACTGATTGCTCATAGTCAGCTACAGGTCAAACTCCCTGTTCCACTCCTCCCCTCTTCTCACTACTGCACTTGATAGTCTTCAAAAAGACAAACAAGAAATATTATCAGACAAACACAAACTGAGAAGATTCACTGCCAGAACTGTTGCTGTTAAATTGTTGTTCAGGCAGAAAGAGCATGATAACAAACTGAAATCCGAATTGACACAAAGAATAAAGAACACTGGGAATGGTAAACATGAAGGTAAATACAGGACAATTTTTCCTTTTAAATTTTTCCTTAAAAGATAATTGCTGTTGAAAGTAAAAACTAGTAATAATAAACCAAGGGATTTATGACATGTCAAAGTAAAATGCATCGGCCGGGTGTGGGTGGCTCACCTGAGGTCAGGAGTTCGAGACCAGCCTGGCGAACATGGTGAAACCACGTCTCTACTAAAAGTACAAAAAAAGTAGCCAGGCAGGCTGGGCGTGGTGGCTCACACCTGTAATCCCAGCACTTTGGGAGGCTGAGGCGGGTGGATCACTTGAGGTCAGGAGTTCGAGACCAGCCAGGTCAACATGGTGAAACCTCATCTATAGAAAAATACAAAAAAATTAGCTGGGCGTGGTGGCACATGCCTATAACCCCAGCTACTTGGGAGGCTGAGATAGGAGAATCGCTTGAACCCAAGGGGTGGAGGTTGCAGTGAGCCAAGATCATGCCATTGCCCTCTAGCCTGGGCAACAGAGCGAGACTTCATCTCAAAAAAAAAAAAAAAGAGTAGCCAGGCATGGTGGCGGGTGCCTGTAATCCCAGCTACTCGGGAGGCTGAGGCACAAAAATTGCTTGAACCTGGGAGGCGGAGGCTGCCTGAGATCAGCTCACTGCACTCCAGCCTGGGCAACAGATCAAGACTCCATCTCTAGATAAATAAGTAAATAAATAAAATGCATGACAATAATAGTGAGAGAATGGGAGGAGGGAAGTGGAAGGATAATGTTCTAAGATTCTTATACCATAAAATGGTATCACATTATTTGAAGCTAGATTTTAACAACTCAAAAAGGATACAATGGGCCGGGCACAGTGGCTCATGCCTATAATCCCAGCACTTTGGGTGGCCAAGGTGGGTGGGTCACTTCAACCTACGAGTTCGAGACCAGCCTGGGCAAAATGGCAAAACTCAATCTCTACATAAAATATAAAAATTAGCCAGGCATAGTGGCAGGTGCCTGTAGTCCCAGCTACTCAGGAGGCTTAGGTGGGAGGATCACTTGAGCGGGAGACAGAGGTGGCAGTGAACCCAGATCACACTACTGCACTCCAGTCCGGGTGACAGAGAAAAACCAGGTCTCAAAAAAAAAAAAAAAAAAAAAAAAAAGGCATATAGTAAACCCTAGACCAACCACTTTAAACAAACACACAAAAAACTAAACAGTAAATTCACAAACCAAAACCAATCATAGAGAAAAACCACCCAATCAAAAAGATGAAAAAAGAAATAAAGAACTGATGAGAAAAACAGAAAATACAAAAACAACTAGTAAGAAGGTAGATTTAAATCCAACTACACCTGGCTGGGCACAGAGGCTCACGCCTGTAATCCCAGCACTTTGGGAGGGTGAGGTGGGCAGATCACTTGAGGTCAGGAGTCTGAGATTAGACTGGTCAACATGGTGAAACCCTGTCTCCACTAAAATTACAAAAATTAGCCGAGTGTGGTGGTATGTGCCTGTAATCTCAGCTACTCGGAAGGTTGGGGCAGGAGAATCTCTTGAACCCAGGAGGCAGAGGTTGCATTGAGCCAAGCTCACACCCCTGCACTCCAGCCTGGGAGACAGAGTGAGACTCCGTCTCGGGGGAAAAGAAAAAAAATCCAACCATACCAACAATTACATTAAATATAAATAATATGACACCTTATTTAAAAGACAGAGATAGTCAGGATGTGGGTGGTGGAGAGACAGAAGCAAGACCCAACTATATGCTATCTAAAAGAAACCCATTTTAAACATAAAGCCATAGATAGGTTAAAAGGAAATGGATAGAAAAAAGATATACCATGCAAATATTAACAAAGAGAAAGCCGCAATGGTTTACTAATATGAGACAAATGAGAAGTCAGAACATAGAACATGAACTCAAAATGAATCATAGACCTAAATGTAAAAGCAAGAACTACAAAACTTGTAAGAGAAAAAAGGGAATCTATGACCTTTGGTTAGGCAAAGATCTCTTAAAATACAAAAAGTACAAACCACAAAAGAAAATTTTGACTTAATTAAAATGTAAAACCTGCTCTGAACAGTCAAGAAAATGCAAACTACAGGCCCAGCACGGTGGCTCATGCCTATAATCCCAGCACTTTAGGAGGCCCAGGGGGGTGGATGGCTTGAGTCCAGGAGTTCAAGACCAGCCTGGGTGACATGGCAAAACCCCGTCTCCATCAAAAATACAAAAATTAGCCAGGCGTGGCGGCGCATGCCGATAGTCCCAGTTACTCAGGAGGCTGAGATGGAGAGATCACTTTAGTTTGGGAGGTGGAGCTTGCAGTGAACCGAGATTGCGTCACTGCCACTTCAGCCTGGGTCACCGAGTGAGACCCTGTCTCAAAAAAACAAAACAAAACAAAAAAGCCCACAACAAAACAAACAAAAATAAATATTAAAAAAAAAAAAACTAGAAAATTAAAAAAAAGAAAATGCCAACTACAGACTGGGAGACCATATTTGCAAATCACAATCTGATAAAGTTGCTATATCCAGAATATATAAAGAATTCTTGCAACCAAATTATAAGACAAATAATTCAATTAAAACATGGGAAAATATTTGAACAGATACTTCACCAAAGAAAATATATGAATGACAAATAAGCACGAGAAGCTCAATAATATTAGTCATCAGAGATATGCAAATTATATTAATAATTACCTATTATTACACATTTGCTAAAATGCCTACGATTGAAAAGAACTAACAATACCAAGTTCTGGCAAAAATGCAAAAGTAACAGGAACTTTCATACACTGATGGTAAAATGTTATAGCCACTTTGGAAAGTGGTTTGGCAGTTTGTTTAAAAGTTAAATATAGGCCGGGCGCGGTGGCTCAAGCCTGTAATCCCAGCACTTTGGGAGGCCGAGACGGGCGGATCACGAGGTCAGGAGATCGAGACCATCCTGGCTAACATGGTGAAACCCCGTCTCTACTAAAAAATACAAAAAACTGGCCGGGCGCGGTGGCTCAAGCCTGTAATCCCAGCACTTTGGGAGGCCGAGACGGGCGGATCACAAGGTCAGGAGATCGAGACCATCCTGGCTAACACGGTGAAACCCCGTCTCTACTAAAAAATACAAAAAACTAGCCGGGCGACGAGGCGGGCGCCTGTAGTCCCAACTACTCGGGAGGCTGAGACAGGAGAATGGCGTGAACCCGGGAGGCGGAGCTTGCAGTGAGCTGAGAGCCGGCCACTGCACTCCAGCCTTGGTGGCAGAGCAAGACTCCGTCTCAAAAAAAAAAAAAAAAAAAAAAAAAAAAAAATACAAAAAACTAGCCGGGCGAGGTGGCAGGCGCCTGTAGTCCCAGCTACTCGGGAGGCTGAGGCAGGAGAATGGCGTGAACCCGGGAGGCGGAGCTTGCCGTGAGCTGAGATCCGGCCACTGCACTCCAGCCTGGGCGACAGAGCGAGACTCCGTCTCAAAAAAAAAAAAAAAAAAAAAAAGTTAAATATATACTTACCCAGCAATCCCACTTTTAGGTATTTACTCAAGAGAAATGACAACTTATGTCCATACAAACACCTGTACACATGTTCATCACCATTTTATTTGTAACAGTCAAATACCTATAAAAAAACCAGAAATATGGGTAAGCTTAAGCACAGAAAAAATAAACAACAAAGACCCTCCCTCCCCCAGAAATAACTATCATCTACTGAATGGAAAAACAAATTGTGGCATATACATATAATGGAATCTGACTCTGCAATAAAAAAGGAACCAGAGATACATGCAACTTAAAAGAGTATATGTTGTATGATTCCATTTAAATAACATTCTGGAAAAAGCAAAATGATAGGAACTGGTTGTTAGGGGCCGAGGTTGTGGGGGAGGGCATTGTTTATTAAGCGGCACAAGGAAACTTTTTGCGTGATGAAAATATTCTATACCTTAATCAGGGTGCTGGTTACACAACTGTGTAGGTACACACATGTGTCAACTCATCAAACTACATACTTACAAAGTTTAAAAAGGTAAATTTTATTGAATGTAAATTACACTTCAACAAACCTGATCTCCCATGCCCAAAGGCAAACAAAACATAAAAATCATAGACAAAACTAATGTATGATGATAGAAATTAGAATGGTGGTTATCTTTAGTGGGAATGACTGGGAAGGGGCATCCAAGAGGTTTCTTTTTGTTTTTTGAGACAGAATCTCACTCTGTCGCCCAGGCTGAAAGTGCAGTGGCACGATGGCTCACTGCAACCAAAGGGGGGCTCCGTGCCCCCCTTCGGTTCAAGCAATTCTCCTACCTCAGCCTCCTGAGTAGCTGGGATCACAGGCGCCCACCGCCATGCTCAGCTAATTTTTTTATTTTTAGTAGAGACGGGGTTTCACCATATTGGCCAGGCTGGTCTCAAACTCCTGACCTCAGGTGATCCACCCATCTTGGCCTCCCAAAGTGCTGGGATCACAGGTGTGAGTCACCACGCCTGGCCTCAAGAGGCTTCTTGGGTGCTGGTACCAATTTGAGTGTTGTTGGCACAGATGTCTTCAGTTTGTAAAAGTTCACCAAGCTCTACCCCAGACTTGTAGACCTTACAGTAGTTATATTTTAATAAGTAAGTACAAATAAATAATAATTAGTGCTATTTTAACTGCTCATTGTAGAAAATGTGGAAAACCACATTTTAAACACAAAGCAGCAAAACATACAATTTTGGAGTAGAAGAGTACTTTTTCTTTTTTTTTTTTGAGACAGAGTCTAGCTCTGTCACCAGGCTGGAGAGCAGCAGCGCGATCTCAGCTCACCGCAACCTCTGCCTCCCGGGTTCAAGCGATTCTCCTGCCTCAGCCTCCCGAATAGCTGAGATTACAGGCATGTCGCTGCCATACCCAGCTAATTTTTGTATTTTTAGTAGAGATGGGGTTTCACCATGTTGGCCAGGACGGTCTTGATCTCCTGACCTCATGATCCATCCACCTCGGCCTCCCAAAGTGCTGGGATTACAGGCGTGAGCCACCGCACCTAGCCATAGAGGACTTTTAAAGCAAAACTGGAACCCAGATGCCATGAAGGCAAAAAGTGAGAGATCTGATTAAACAAAAACATAACTAAAATAAGGTAAAATACATTGAAAATATAGTTAAAAGAAAACTGAAACTGGAAGAAAATTTTCATAACACACAATTAAGGGTTAATACCCTTACTATGCAAGGAATTTATCTGAACATAAAATAATAGCTAAAAGAAGCAGTAAGTCATAAAAGGGAAAATTCAAATGAACAAGAAGTGAAAAGAGATGTTCAATCTCGGCCAGGTGTAGTGGCTAATGCCCGTGATCCCAGCACTTTAGGAGGCCAAGGTGGTTAGAACACAATCATATGAGCTCAAGAGTCTGAGACCAGCCTGGCCAACACGGCAAAATCCCATCTCTACTAAAAATACAAAAATGAGCTGGGCGTGGTGGTGCACGCCTGTAATCCCAGCTGCTTGGGAGGCTGAGGCATGAGAATGGCTTGAGCCCGGGAGGCGGAGATTGCAGTGAGCCAAGATCATACCACTACATTCCAGTCTGGGCTACAGAGTGAGACTGTCTCAAAAAAAAAAAAAAAAAAAAAAGTTCAATATTACTAACAGTTGAGGAAATAAGATGCCATTTTCACCTATCAGGTTGGCAAAAATTAAAAACATTGATAACATCAATGCTGATGGGGTATGGGGAAATGGGCATTTGTAAACATTCTAGGCTGGGCACAGTGGCTCACACCTGTAATCCCAGAACTTTGGGAGGCCAAGGCAGGAGGATCACTGTGAGACCAGGAGTCTGAGACCAGCCTGAGGAATCACAAAGAGACCCCGTCATTACAAAAAATACAAAAATTAGCTGGGTGTGCTGGCGTACACCTGTAGGCCCAGCCACTCAGGAAGCTGAGGTTAGAAGATCACTAGAGGCTAGGAGTTCCAGGCTGCAGTGAGCTATGACTGTGTCAATGCGCTCCAGCTTAGGTGACAGAATGAGACTTTGTCTCTAAACACATACACACACACACACTCACTCTCTCTCACTCTCTCTCTCTCTCTCTCTCTCTCTCTCTCTCTCTCTCTCTCTCTCTCTCTCCCCTCTGTTAAAGTTTTTGACAAAGGCCAGGCGCGGTGACTCAAGCCTATAATCCCAGCACTTTGGGAGGCCGAGACGGGTGGATCACGAGGTCAGGAGATCGAGAACCATCTTGGCTAACACGGTGAAACCCCGTCTCTACTAAAAAAAAAAAAAAAAAAAAAAAAAAAAAAAAAAAAAAATTTTTGACAAGTATTCTGGTACTATATAATAAAACTAGAAATATGTGTTTCCTTGAATCCAACAATCTCCCATAAGCATCTATCCAAAATTAAATATATGTGTATGTAAGGAAGGATATTTATTATAGAATCGTAATAACAAAAAAAAAAAACCTAACACCCTGAATCTCCATTAATTGGGAAGTGGTCAAATTAGAATACTGCCACATAAAACAACATTAAGTAGCTTTTATAAAAAAATTAAAGTCCATTGTTTACCTTAGGGTTCACTTTTCGTTTTGTACAGTTCTATGGGTTTTGACAAATACATGTAAGGAATCCACCATTATAAAATTTTCACCACCCTAAAAATCCTGTGTTCTGCCCATTCATCCCTCTGCTCACCCTGAACTTTTATCAACCATTGATCTCTTTACTGTCTCTTTAGTTTTGCCTTTTCCAGAATGTCAAATAGTTAGAATCATAAGGCAAGTGGCCTTTTCTGGTTTCCTCTATGTCTTTCAGTGTCTTAAAAGCTCATTTCTTCTTATAACTGAGTATCACTGAATTAAATTCCACTGTATGAAAAAAAAAAAAAATTCAGCTGGGTATGGTGGCGCATGCCTGCAGTCCCAGCTACCAGAAAGGTGAGGTAGGAGGATCACTTGAGCCCAGGAGGTCAAGTAGAGAAAGTTATTTCAATACTTGACTGGAAATTTTAATAACTTTTTTGATTAAATTTCTCTAACAGGCTGAGTACAGTGGCTCATGCCTGTAAGCCCAGCACCTTGGGAGACTCAGGTGGGAGGATCCCTTGAGCCCAGGAGTTTGAGACCAGTCCAGGCAACATAGTGAGATCCTACTCTCTACAAAAAGTTTAAAAATCAGCCAGACATGGTGGTGTGCACCTGTCATCTCAGCTACTTGGGGGCTGAGGAGGAAGGATTGCTTAAGCCTGGGAAGTTGAGGCTATGTGATCAATCAGGTGAGCCATGATCACTCCAGTCCAGGCAACAGAGCAAAATCTAGTCTCAAAAAAAAAAAAAAAAAAAAAAAAAATCTAAAATAGTTTAAAAACTTAGTTTCTTTTTTAGAATTTATAACTTTACTCATAAAATATCTGAAGAGAATTTTTGCTGACCAAAGAAATGCTATAATTTTGTTCCAACAGTTTTACTGAGTTGACTGTTATTCTGAGGCTGCAACATTCATTATTCAACTCAGCTATAAAGAAATAAATATATAACAAGAAGAATGGCAAGCTCTATGAAGAAAAATAAACGAGAGTTTAAGGTATGTAATAGGATGAGAAGAGATAAGATGGGGTCAAGACCTTTTAGATAAGATGGCTAGGACAGACCCTAGAGATGTAACATCTGGGGAGACACCCTAATTTAAAAAGTGAGTAACGCAAATCTCTGGAGAAGTAGCTGTGATCCTAGCAATTTGATGTCAACCTTAAGAAAAAAATAATAATAAAAGAAAGGCCACTGGCCGGGTGAGGTGGCTCATGTCTGTAATCCCAGCACTTTGGGAGGCCGAGGCTGGAGGACTGCCTCAGCCTAGGAGTTTGAGACCAGCCTGGGCAACATGGTGAAACCCTATCTCTGCCAAAACCACAAAAAATTAGCCAGGCATGGTGAGGTGCATGCCTGTGGTCCCAGCAACTTGGGAGGCTACGGTGGGAGGATCGCTTGAGCCTGGGAGGCTAAGGCTGCAGTGAGCCAAGACGGCGCCTACACTCCAGCCTAGGTGACAGTGTGAGAGCCTG
Organism: Rhinopithecus roxellana; assembly: GCF_007565055.1. Lineage (NCBI taxonomy): Eukaryota > Metazoa > Chordata > Mammalia > Primates > Cercopithecidae > Rhinopithecus > Rhinopithecus roxellana. The sequence goes on along the minus strand of NC_044553.1, from coordinate 89,431,310 downwards.
GCTCAAAAAAAAACAAAAAGGATGTTTGCCTGTAGTAAGGACTTTACACAAACTCTTATTAGTCAAAGTTTGAAATACTGCCTCTCCATCCCTGGTGATGTCCTAAAATGTTCTTCCCTTTATCACTTTCTTGGGTTCCCTTCTCCTTGAACCCCACTGCAACCCAAGCTTAGCAGAATGTTTAATAATTAAACACCAGTGTTAGGCACTCTTCTAGGTGCTAGAGAGACAGTGATAACTAGAACTTGATTCTGCCCTCAAAGCATTAGTGGATTTAGGAACATTTGTGTCTTTCCATTTTGAAACATTAATTTTGCATATACCAGATCAAAAGCCTTTAGTAATCACTTCCAGATCTTTATCTACAAATTTCATGTTTTTAATCTCTTTCTGAAGCTCTAGTATTGTTAAATGCCTGCTACGTGTGCTGCCAGAACTTAAAATTCAGATTATCCAAAATTTACTTCATTAGCTTCTCTCTTCAACCCATGCTCCCAATTTCCATGAACGATAGCAAAGTCTGACAATCCGTGGTTCTTCCTTTCTCCCTCAGGAACAGTTTACTTTCTCGGCTTGGCATTCAGGATCTTCCACAATCCACAATGTCTGTTACTCATGAGCTCTGTGGCTCTGTCAAAATGATCTGGTCGCTGAACATTTGAATATGTTGCATACGAGGAAGGACAGGCATGAAAAGTAGTGGAAGCAAGGGGAGAGGAGAAAGTTTGGTATTGCTGATCATAATGTGTGATGCTAGATGGGAAAGGAGATGATGTTGACGAAAGCAGCAGGGCAGATCTTAGAGTTTTCTATCTTGTATACCCAACTAAAACGTCAAGCTTTCTTTTTTTAATTTCTTCTCACAGAACCAATTCAGTAAGAAAGGAGTTAGAACATTCAGTGGGTTATAGGGAATGACTAAAGCAGTATCTTATTTTAACCTAGAGCAGCTATGTTAAACTATTTGAATAAATAAATGAACTGGAAGGGGTTGGTAGCAAAAATATTACATACTCAAAGTCATACACACATTTTTTTTTTTTCTTGAGATGGATTCTCACTTTGTCACCCAGGCTGGAGTGCAATAGCATGATCTTGGCTCACTGTAACTGCCCAGGTTCAAGCAATTTTCCTGCCTCAACCTCCCAAGTAGCTGGGACTATAGGCATATGCCACCATGCCCAGCTAATTTTTGTATTTTTAGTAGAGACAGGGTTTCGCCATGTTGGCCAGGCTGGTTTCAAACTCCTGACATCAGGTGGTCCACCCGCCTCGGCCTCCCAAAGTGCTGGGATTATAGGCGTGAGCCACTGCGCCCAACCCAGAGTCACATACTCAGTTGCTCACATTTACAATGTAGAAGATGGATTTAAATAGGGAGAGGTAAGGCTGAAGGTTGGGAGACCACAAAGGTCATTAAAAAGTCCAGACAAGAGGTGCATGCCACCATGGCCCAGCTAATTTTTTAATATTTTTTTTTGTAGACACAGGTCTCACCACGTTGCCAGAGCTGGTCTTAAAAAATCCTCTGGCCTCAGCCTCCCAAAGTGCTGGGATTATAGGTGGGAACCACTGGGCCCAGGCTGTACGGTCTATTTCAAAACAGATAGGAGAGGACTGTTGCATGTTCTCACCACAAAGTGATCAACATGTGAGATGATGGATACACTGATTAACTTGATTTGATCATTACACAAAGTATATGTATATCAAAACATCACACTATACCCCAGAAATATGTATATTATGTGTCAACCAAAAATCAAACTAAAAGAGATAATGGAGTTCCCAACAGTAGGAATGGGAAAAAAAGGTAAATTTGAGAAACATTTTTTTCTTTTTTTTGCTTCTATTCACTATCAATACTATTATTATAGTTTGACAATTTATGTATTTATTTGCACAGAGTCTTACTCTGTGGCCCAGGCTGGAGTGCAATGGTGCAACTGCCACTTACTGCAGCCTCAACCTCCCAGGCTCAAGCGATTGTGCCACCTCTTTCCAAATAGCTGAAAATACAGGTGCACATAACCATGCCTGGCCAATTAAAAAAAAAAAGCTTTTAAAAAAAATTTTTTTTAGTAGAGATGAAGTCTTGCTATGTTGCTCAGGCTCAGGCTGTTCCTGAACTCCTGAGCTCAAGTGATTCTCCTGTCTCAACCTCCCAGCCTCTCATACCTGGGATTACAAATGTGAGCCACCACACCTGGCCAGAGAAATATTTGGGAAGTTAATTAGTGAAGCCTGGTACTGACTCGATTTGCAAGCACCGGGGAGGAGCAGGTGGAGAAGGAATCCAGTCTGATTCTTGCATTGGATGACCAAGAGAAGCTGAGTCAGAAAGTGAATCCAGGCCAGGTGCGGTGACTCATGCCTGTAATCCCAGCACTTTGGGAGGCCTAGGCAGGCAGATGACCTGAGGCCAGGAGTTTGAGACCAACCTGGCCAACATGGGGAAAACCCAACTCTACTAAAAATAGAAAAATCAGGCGGGTGTGGTGGGACATGCCTGTAATCCCAGCTACTTGGGAGGCTAAGACAGGAGAATCGCTTGAATCTAGGAGGTGAAGGTTGCAGTGAGCCGAGATGGCGCCACTGCACTCCAGCCTGGGCAACAGAGGGAGACTCTGACTCAAAAAAAAAAAAAAAAGCAAATCCCAAAATAAGAAAATGGGGGAAAAAAAACAGAAATGCCTTAGTTTTACTCATATAAGCCTGAGGGACTTCTGGGGATGGCCAAGGGCAAATGTGCAGCAAACATTTGTATACATCAGTCGATAACTCAGAGGGAAAGTATGGGATTCTGTTATCAGACTATAGGAAGTATCAGCAATTAAAAACTAGGAAAGTAGGCCAGGCGTGGTGGCTCATGCCCGTTATCCCAGCACCTTGGGAGGCCGAGGTGGGTGGATCACCTGAGGCCAGGAGTTCAAGACCAGGCTGGCCAACATGGTGAAACCTGTCTCTACTTAAAAAAATACAAAAATTAGCCAGGTGTGGTGGCACAAACCTGTACTCTCAGCTACCAGGGAGGCTAAGGCATGAGAATCAATTGTACCTGGGAGGCGGAGATTGCAGTGAGCCATGATCACACCCTGCACTCCAGCCTGGATGATAGAGCAAGACTCCGTCTCAAAACAAACAAACAAAAAACAAAACAAACAAACAAAAAAACCAAACTAGGAAACTGGATGTGCCTGCTACAGATGAATTATACCGAATGATGACAAGCAGCAGGCCAAGCATCCTATAATAGAGAAAAATGAAAGAAGAATGGAAGAAAACCAGAAAAGTAGCCAAATGACAGCTAATACTAACTGATCATTACCATTCTAGGTTACTGTGTCAGCCTCTTCACATGAATTGCTTCACTGAACCCTCCCCAAAACCCTAAAAGATAGTCCTTTTATTACAATGTTTTAGATGAGGAAGCTGAGACAGGTATTGCATGATAGCTGAGAATGGGTGTAGAGTCAGACTGCCAGAGTGCAAATCCTGGCTTTACAAGCTATATGTTTCAGTTTCCTATAGTTTAAACAGGAGATAGCAATATCAAGGCCATAGGGTTTCATAAATTAATTACCACGTTAAGTGCTCAGAATGGTGCCTGGTGCAAAAGCAGCACTCAAATACCACTAGGTGGGAGTATAGAGAATGTCAAAGAAATGCAATATGTACTGTCAAATGATAACCTGCAGAATAAACTAGTATTTGACCGGATTTCTACCCCTTTTATATATAAATATGTGTGTAAGTATATATATATTTATGTACGTGTATAGACCAGATGCTTCCAAGGTGAATTCACAATACAAATGTTCCCCTAAAAATGCTACCCTAGGCCGGGCGCGGTGGCTCAAGCCTGTAATCCCAGCACTTTGGGAGGCCGAGACGGGCGGATCACGAGGTCAGGAGATCGAGACCATCCTGGCTAACACGGTGAAACCCCGTCTCTACTAAAAAATACAAAAAAAACTAGCCGGGCGAGGTGGCGGGCGCCTGTAGTCCCAGCTACTCCGGAGGCTGAGGCAGGAGAATGGCGTAAACCCGGGAGGCGGAGCTTGCAGTGAGCCGAGATCCGGCCACTGCACTCCAGCCCGGGCTAGAGCGAGACTCCGTCTCAAAAAAAAAAAAAAAAAAAAAAAAGAAAAAATGCTACCCTAATTCATCAAGCAGAAAGACACTTCAACATATTAATGATTTTTAAAATTTCCACTGTTAATTGGTAGATGAAATAAGATTAAGCCTGAATGAGGCTTTTTCTGACACTGGATAGTTTATAATCATGTAAACATATCTCTCAAGACAATAAAGCAATATTTTAAATATTTATTGACAGCTACAGACTCTGTTTTGCATTTTGAGGCTGATTCACTATTTAATTTTCCAAATGAGGAGACCATTCAAAAGGCCTACATTGAAAGAGAAATCAAAACAAATCCCTAAACGTAAATATTTACAGCCTGTATAATACTCATATAAAGATATAGCAGAACTAGTTCTTTTAACCACTTTGGTGTTATAATGTGGGAAGATCAGAACCTACTAAGTTCTAAACTCATTTCCTCTCTACTCAACACAGTAAAAGACCCTGGTATCAGAGAAATAACAAACAAAGGTTTAATTATTGAACTATCCAGAACAAAACAGATATTAAGAGGATAAAAAGTTCACATGTGCTTTACAGATCAGATTATGAAGGATTAAAAAAACTGAAAATCAGCTGTAACTTACTAAATTTAAGAATTACACTTAAGCGGCCGGGCGTGGTGGCTCACGCCTGTAATCCCAGCACTTTGGGAGGCCGAGACGGGCGGATCACGAGGTCAGGAGATCGAGGCCATCCTGGCTAACACGGTGAAACCCCATCTCTATTAAAAAATACAAAAAACTAGCCGGGCGAGGTGGCGGGCGCCTGTAGTCCCAGGTACTCGGGAGGCTGAGGCAGGAGAATGGGTAAACCCGGGAGGCGGAGCTTGCAGTGAGCCGAGATCGCCACTGCACTCCAGCCTGGGCGACAGAGCGAGACTCCGTCTCAAAAAAAAAAAAAAAAAAGAATTACACTTAAGATATCAAATTGTTTTAAAGGTTGCCTTCCTGGCCCTTGGCATTGATTACTACTGCCATCTAGCAGAAGGTCCAAAAATTAAAATTATGAGAACTGTAAAAAATCATAAGGACATAATTCCAATCTCCAAATAGAAAGACGTTTAACATATTAATAATTACTTAAATTTCAGGCCGGGCACAGTGGCTCCCACCTAAAAACCCAACACTTTGTGAAGCTGAGGCAGGTGTATCACTTCAGTCTAGGAGTTTGAGACCAGCTAGGCCAACATGGCGAAACCTTGTCTCTGCTAAAAACACAAAAACTGGCCAGGGGCAGTGGCTCACACCTGTAATCCCAGCACTTTGGGAGTCCAAGGCGGGTGGATCACCTGACATCAGGAGCTCGTTACCAGCCTGACCAACACAGTGAAACCCTGTCTCTACTAAAAATACAAAAATTAGCTGGGCCTTGTGGTGGGTGCCTGTAATCCCAGCTACTCAGGGAGATGAGACAGGGAGAACTGCTTGAACCAGGAGGCAGAGGTTGCAGAGAGCCGAGATTACGCCACTGCACTCCAGCCTAGGCGACAGAGTGAGACTCCCTCTCAAAAAAAAAAAAAAAAAAAAAAAAAAAGAAGTGAAGGGAGAAATATTCAAGGAAATATATAGCTTAAAGAAAAAACAAGGCCGGGTGTTGTGGCTCACGCCTGTAATCCCAATACTTTCAGAGGCTAAGGCAGGCAGATTGCCTAAGATCAGGAGTTCCAGACCAGCCTGGCCAGCATGATGAAACCCCATCTCTACTAAAAATACAAAATTAGCCAGGCATGGTCGCGCATGTCTATAATCCTAGCTACCTGGGAAGGCTGAGGCAAGAGAATTGCTTGAACCCAGGAGGCAGAGGTTGCAGTGAGCCGAGATCACACCATTGCACTGCAGCCTGGGCAACAAAAGCGAAACTCCATCTCAAAATAAATAAATAAATAAATAAAATTTAAAAATAAAAAAAAAATCAGCTGGGCATGGTAGTGCACACTTGTAGTCCCAACTACTTGGTAGGCTGAGGCAGGAGAATGCTTGAACCCAGGAGGCAGAGGTTGCAGTGAGCCAAGATTCCAGCCTGGAGACAGAGCAAGACTCCATCTCAAAAAAAAAAAAAAAAAAAAAGTTCAGGACCAGATGGAATCAGAGCAGAATTCTACCAGACATTCAAAGAATTGGTACCAATCCTTTTGACACTATTCTACAAGATAACGAAGGAACTCTCCCTAATTTATTCTATGAAGCCAGTATCACACTAATACCAAAACCAGGAAAGGACATAACCAAAAAACAAAACTACAGACCGATATCCTTGATGAACATAGATGCTAAGATCCTTAACAAAATACTAGCTAACTGAATCCAACAGCATATCAAGAAGATAATCCTCCATGATCAAGTGGGTTTCATACCAGGGATGCAGGGATGGTTTAACATATACAAGTCAATAAATGTGATACACCACATAAACAGAATTAACAACAAAAATCACATGATCATCTCAATAGATGCAGAAAAAGCATTTGACAAAATCCAGCATCACTTTATGATTAAAACTGTCAGCAAAATCAGCATATAAGGGACATACCTTAATGTAATAAAAACCATCTATGACAAACCACAGCCAACATAATACTGAATGGGGAAAAGTTGAAAGCATTCCCTCTGAGAACTGGAACAAGACAAGGATACCCACTCTCACCACTCCTCCTCAACATAGTACTGGAAGTCCCAGCCAGAGCAATCAGACAACAGAAAGAAATAAAGGGCATCCAAATCAGTAAAGGGGAAGTCAAACAGTCACTGTTTGCTGAAGACATGGTCAATTACCTTGAAAACTCTAAGGACTCCTCCAGAAAGCTCCCAGAACTGATAAAAGAATTCAGCAAAACTTCTGGATACAAGATTAATGTACACAAATCAAGAGCTCTTCTATACAGTCAATAGCAACCAAGCAGAGAATCAAATCAAGAACTCAACCCCTTTCACAATAGCTGCAAAAAAACCCCAAAACCAAAAACAAAAAACAAAAAACTTAGGAATATACCTAGCAGGCTGGGCGGTGGCTCAAGTCTGTAATCCCAGCACTTTGGGAGGCCAGGGCAGGTGGATTACTTGAAGTCAGGAGTTCGAGACCAGCCTGGTCAACATGGTGAAACCCCATCTCTATCAAAAATACAAAAAATCAGCCAGGCGTGGTGGTGCACGCCTGCAGTCCCAGCTACTTGGGAGGCTCACGCAGGAGAACTGCTCAAACCTGGGAGGTGGAGGTTGCAGTGAGTCGAGATCGTGCCACTGCACTTTAGCCTGGGCGAAAGAGCAAGGTTCCATCTCAAAAAATAAAGAAGAAGAAAAAAAAGAATATACCTAACAAAGGAGTTGAAAGACCTCTACAAGGAAAACTACACAACACTGCTGAAAGAAATCATAGACAACACAAACAAATGGAAACATATCCCATGTTCACGGACGGGTAGAATCAGTATTGTGAAAAAGACCACGCTGCCAAAAGCAACGTATAAATTCAATGCAATCCCCATCAAAATACCACCATCATTATTCACAGAACTGGAAAAAACAATCCTAAAATTCATATGGAACCAAAAAGGAGCCTGCAAAGCCAAAACATGACTAAGCAAAAAGAACAAATCTGGAGGTATCACACTAACTGATTTCAAACTATACTATAAGGCCACAGTCACCAAAACAGCATGGTACTGGTATAAAAATAGGCACACAGACCAATGGAAGAGAATAGAGAACCCAGAAACAAACCCAAATACTTACAGCCAACTGATCTTCGACAAAGCAAACAAAAACATAATAGTGGGGAAAGGACACCCTTTTCAACAAATGGTGCTGGGATAATTGGCTAGCCACATGTAGGAAAAATTAAACTGGATCCTCATCTCTCACCTTATACAAAAATAAACTCAAGATGGATTAAGGACTTAAACCTAAGACCTGAAACTAAAATTTCCAGAAGATAACACTGGCAAAATCCTTCTAGACATTGGCTTAGGCAAGGATTTCATGACCAAGAACCCAAAAGCAAATGCAATAAAAACAAAGATAAATACCTGGGACCTAATTAAACTAAAGAGACTTTGCACAGCAAAAGGAACAGTGAGCAGAGTCAACAGACAACCCACAGAGTGGGAGAAAATCTTCACAATCTATATATCTGACAAAGGACTAATCCAGAATCTACAACGAACTCAAATCAGTAAGAAAAAACCAAGCCCATCACAATGTGGGTAGGCTAACGACATGAAGAGACAATTCTCAAAAGAAGATACACAAATGGCCAACAAACCTATGAAAAAAATGCTCAGCATCACTAATCATCAGGGAAATGCAAATCGAAACCACAAAATGATACCACCACACTCCTGCAAGAATGGCATAACTGAAGAATCAAAAAAAAAACAGTAGATGCTGGCATGGATGCAGTAAACAGGGAACACTTCTGCACTACTGGTGGGAATGCAAACTAGTACAACCACTATGGAAAACAGTGTGGAGATTCCTTAAAGAATTAAGAAGTAGAATTAACATTTGATCCAGCAATCCCACTACTGGGTATCCACCCAGAGGAAAAAAAGTCATTATTTGAAAAAGATACTTGCACACGCATGTTTATTGCAGCACAATTCACAACTGCAAAATCATGGAACCAACCCAAATGCCCATCAATCAACAAGTGGATAAAGACACTGTGGGGTGTGTGTGTGTGTGTGTGTATGTGTCTGTGTATATATGTATACACACGTGTGTATATATATATATATATATATATATATATATATATATATAATGGAATACTACACAGCCATAAAAAGGAATGAATTAATAGCATTTGCCATGACCTGGATGAGACTGGAGACTATTATTCTAAGTGAAGTAACTCAGGAATAGAAAACCAAACATCATATGTTCTCACTGATATGTGGGAGCTAAGCTATGAGGACACAAAGGCATAAGAATGATACAATGGACTTTGGGGACTTGGCCAGGGGTGGGGGGGGCAAGGGATTAAAAGACTACAAATATGGTGCAGTGTATACTGCTCAGGTGATATGTACACCAAAATCTCACAAATCACCACTAAAGAACTTACTCATATAACCAAATACCACCTGTACTCCAATAACTTATGGAAAAATAATTTTTTTTTTTTAAAATAGTCTCCCTCTCTTGCCCAGGCTGGAGTGCAGTGGCACAATCTCGGCTCACTGCAACCTCCACCTCCCAGGTTCAAGTGATCCTCCTGCTTCAGCCCCCCTAGTAGCTGGGACTACAGGCACGCACCATCATCCCCGGCTAACTTTTTTATTTTAAGTAGAGACAGGGTTTTGCCATGTTAGCCAGGCTGGTCTCAAACTCCTGACCTCAGGTGATCCACCTGCCTCGGCCTCCCGAAGTGCCGAGATTATAGGCGTGAGCCACGGTGCTTGGCCAAAAAATAATTTTTTTAAAAAAAAGTCACTGCCCCCTCCAAAGAGGAAAATTACAAGAAGCTACATTAGCTGAGCACTGTGTTGCATGCCCATAGTCCCAACTACTCAGGGGGCTTAGGTGGGAACATCACTGGAGTCCAGGAGTTTGAGTTCAGCATAGGTAACATAGTGAGACCCCCAACTCTAAAAATAAATTTAAAAGTAAAATAGTAATGAAACTACAGAATAAACAGTCTCTTCTCTAGAACAGCAATGCTTTGATATAATTCAAAACGCATCAACTATGAACATATAAAACTGAATGCAGAAGTCACAAAAAATTTTAAATTATAAGATTAGAATTCAAAGAAATTTTACTCTTAAAATTAATTTAGGTTTTGTTTCCAAATATCACAGGAATATTCATTTACCTTTGTTATTAAAGATATTCCAGTGGAAAAGTTTGAGAAGCTCCAACCTATGGTGACTTAGGTTATTTTCACAGTAATAAAAATGTCTAACTCAGCAACCATTTACTGTGAATTTCTTTTTCTCTTATCGTCCCTATGAAACTTCATGGCATAGGATGTTTTACTCTTCTTTATACCTTCCTGTGGTAGGCTGAACATTGGCCCTCAAAGATACATAGGTCTTAATTCCTGGAACCTGTGACTGTTTCATGATATGAAAAAAGGGGCTTTACGAAAGTATCTTGAGATGGAGAGAGTATCCTTGATTATCTGGGGGATCCTTAATATAATCATAAGTGTCCTCATAAGAGAGGCAGAGGAAGATGTGACTACAGATGAGAAAGTGATATGATGACAGAGTGATGTGCTGTGCGGAAAACAGCCACAAGCCAAGGAAGACAGGCAGCCACTACAAGCTGAAAAAGGTAAGGAAATGGATCTTCCTCTCAGAGCCTCCAGGAGGAACTGGGCCTGCAACACTTTGACTTTTGCCCAGTGAAACTGATTTCATACTTCTGACCTCCAGAACTAAAAGAGAATAAATGAGGCTGGGCAGGTGGCTCATGCCAGTAATGCCAGAACTTCGGGAGGCCAAGGTGGGAGGACTGCTTGAGCCCAGGAGTTTGAGACCAGCCTGAGCAGCATAGTGAGACCTCATCTCTACAAAAAAAAAAAAAAAAAAAAAAAGGAAGAGGTGACTCTCTTGAGCACATCTGCACTCCCCTTTCTTGTGTACTTTTCACCAAAGGGGAAAAAGAGAAAGAAACAAAGGCAGAAAGAATAAATGTGTGTCATTCGAAGTCACTAAATTTGTTGTAATTTGTGACAGTAGCTATATGAACTAAATACAGCCTTCTGACAGTTTAGCGATAATCTGTACATAATCTGCCCTAAAATACTGAACAGAATTAACATAAAGGCCATTCCAGTTCAGATTTATCAAAATTCTCCTGTATTTTCTACCGAGTAAATGAAAAGATCTTAAATACACAGAAATCACTGAAAATGTAGTTCTTTAAAGCACATAGGGGAAAAGCAAAAAAGCGGTAGTATCTTCAGTCGTATTTGCAGTTCATAGTGTCAGTTGCAGAAATAGCAGTCATGACTTCAGTACAAAAACACAACTCAAAAACTTCATGGGTTTGGCACAGTGGCTCGTGTGTAATCCCTGCCACTTGGGAGGCTGAGACAGCAGGATCACTTGAGCCCAGAAGTTCGAGGCTGCAGTGAGCTAAGACTGCGCCACCGCACTCCCGTCTGGAAAAACACCCTGCATGGATCATAATACAAAGTGAGATAAAAGAACCCACAAAGTACTTACATGGGCTTGATTTTACTTTTGCTTTACAATAGCTACAGCAATCTAAGGTAAGAATACAAACCAGATACGTAACATAGCTGCACTCACAGGGAATACTTTCCTGAATACTGACCAAAAAAATAAGCGGTCCATAAACATTTCTCACTTAAACCGTACTTGACTGCAAGTTAATACTGTTTTACTCGGCCATAGCTTTTAGTGACTTTTTAAACAATTTCAAAAAGTAAAGTTACTACTGTTTTACTCAGCCAGGCTTTTATTGACTTTTTAAATAATTTCAAATTAGTAAAGAAAACGGCCGGGCACGGTGGCTCACGCCTATAAGCCCAGCACTTTGGGAGACAAATGCGGGTTAATCTCCTGAGGTCAGGAGTTCGAGACCGGCCTGACCAGTATGGAGAAACCCCGTCTCTACTAAAAACACAAAAATTAGCCGGGCGTGGTGCCAGGCGCCTACAAACCCGCTACTCGAGATGCTGAGGCTGGAGAATCGCTTGAACCCGGGAGGCGGAGGTTGCAGTGAGCCAAGACAGCCTCACTGCACTCCCGCCTGCGCGACAGAGCGAAACTCCATCACAAAAAAAAAAAAGAAAAGAAAAAAAGAAAAACAGGAGTAACATTTTACAAGTTATACCATCTTTTAATTTTACATCCATGGAAGCTGAAGGCTGCAATTTGGCAGAGACAAGCTAAAGAAAACACAAGAATGAGTAACGTCTAACACTGCTTCTTCCTGTGAAAATAACACTCACAGTACCTACCTCTTTAGATAGCAATGTGGTTTAAACGATATAATAAACCAGTTGCTGGTATCCTACCAAATCCCATACTACGGAGGTCTCTTCCCAAGAGAAAATCTGCTTTCTGGCCTACGAAAGAATTACACTAAACTCAGAAGGTGGTGGAGAGAGTATCCGCGGAGAGTGAAGAGCAGGAGGAAACAGGTCTTTCCCTGAAAATGAACAAGGGCGGTTTGGCTTTTACTGAAAAATGCCCCAGAGGAAGTGCTGGGAACGGCAACGGCAACAGGAGCCTCACCCGCAGAAGATTCTTTGGCCAGGGCCAGCACAGGTTTGACCCGGTGACTCCCACTGCGGAGCGAGACCTCCAACACGTGCACGCTCCGACCAGACCTCCCACGTCCCTCCTAGCTCCCGCGATAGATGTCCAGCGACTTTAGCCTTCTAGACTCAACCACGGCGTCGCCGCTCGTCGAGAGGGCTGCCCATCCCGGGGACCCGGCCCAGCCTGGCCCAGCAAAATATACCTCAGTAGCCAGCCCTCAACCTGTACCGGAGAAAACGCAAGCTGCGCGGCAGCTTAGAGCGGTCAACTGGAACCCCGCCTCGACCTCTCTGATTGGGTAATGCACACAAGAAGATCAAGAGGATTGGTCGGCTGCAGAGAGGCGGGCCGTAACGCGACGCGAAAGCAGTGGGGCAAAGAGGCCCGGGGAATTCTTGCTAGCTTCCGATTGGATGAGAGCAGAACAGCTGCCCCTTCGTAGACCCAGCGTACGTACAACTCTCACACCACCACGCCATACGTTTCGTTAGCGGAAGTGTAATGGCCCCATTGGTGGGATGCGTGGCCAATAAAGGGCAAGAATAAGGCGGTTTCCTCCTTTCTCCTGGTTGACTACATTCATCCGCTAGTACTGATGTACGTGAGTTTTAGCATTTAGACGTTCGAGTTTCCACCGAGCCAGAGTTGGGTAGAGAGTTATTAAGGTCACTAGGAGACTAATGCGGGGAGAAATAATTTAGTAGTTAGACTCAGGCCCTGAAACTGCCACTCGTGTTCAGAAAGTCTACGTAATACCTTAGTGTTCGCACGCGAAGAAACCAGCCCTTCAGGCCGGGCTGAAAGTGGTTTAGGAATCCTCTGGCTCTCATTGGGTGAAAAAGCTATCAGTTTGAAGGTAGCTCCGCCTCGACTCTAGGGAACTCTGGGATTTGTAGTCCGGAACTTTCGCGTCCTGTCGCTTTAAATGTGGTTGTTACTAGAGTTCTTCCGTATTATTAATAACACCCGTTGACATTTATTGTGGTTTTGATGTGTTCCGTTGGACTTTTTATCCTTTGGTTTATCAGCAGCATTAAAGACAACATTTAAGAAATGTGTAAACACTGCATGTATGTTCCTAAACAATAAATGTTAGTGTTTCCAACAATTTACTGCTGTGCCTGGCTCTATGCTGTATGTTCCTGATTACTGTACTAAGTAGATACTAAAATTATTTATTTCTAAAACTTTTGCTGTTACAACAGAACAGTCAGATTTTCATATTAGTGTCCATTTACGATTATTTGAACCCTTACATTTAGCGATTATGTGTACTGCGATGGCATGGGTAGCAGCTGCTTACATGAGTCAAGTGTTGATATGACATGAAGCAGAACTGGCTGCTGTCTTCACAGGAAAATAGGGGTATGCTTAAAATGTCAGGCAAGACCACCATCAGGAGGAATACACATTGTGTATTATTAAAGACTGTATTATAATGTCTATTTTCAGCCTTTATTAAAACAGTTTAGGACAGGCTTTTCCTGACTCTATAGAATCCTGAACTCTTCTGTGAGCTAATTTAGCAGTATTTCATGTTTGTGTCTAGCAAAAGTAAAACCATTAATAAATACCAAAAACTTCCTGAGTAGACTTTTCACTTTCGAAAAATTTTAGTATTTTTTTCCTACTTTACATGTAATACAAACTTACAGTAGAGAGGGGTTTCACCGTGTTAGCCAGGATGGTCTCGAACTCCTGAGCTTGTGATTCACCTGCCTCAGCCCCCCAAAGTGTTGGGATTACAGGCGTGAGCCACCGCGCCCGGCCGTATTTTTTGTGTAGACAGAGATTTCCTATGTTGCCCAGTCTGGTCTCGAACTCCTGAGTTCAAACGAGGCTCCTGCCTCGGCTTCCCAAAGTGCTGGGATTACAAGCTCATGCTCCTTCTTATTCCCAATAAATGAAGAGCAAAATTGGGTGTAAATCATCGATATATTTAATATACATATTAAATATATATTAAAATATATAACATTAAATATATTAAATATATTGTATATTATATTAAATTTATAATATAAATTATAAAAATATACAATACAATATAAATTATATTATAATTTATAACATAAGTTTATATAATATTTAATAATGAAAATAAATATACAATGTATATATTATATAATGTGTTATATAATATAATGTATAATATATGATGTTATCTATAATGTATAATATATAATATGTATGTTATATAACATATATAATGTATTATATAACACATAATGTATATATTATACATATAATATATAATGTATTATAATACATTGTATAATACATTATATAATACATTGTATTATATAATACATTATATATTATATGTAGATATATATGTATATGATATATAATATATAATACATTGTATATTATATATAATAAATATAAATATACAAATATAAAATAAAACAAATAAATTTATAATATAAATTTATAACAAATTTATAACATATTTAATATATATTTTAATATTCTATATGATGTAGTAGGTGAAATGTATGGATGTGGTGAAGATGACTCTGTGGCAAAAAAGCAGAATTATCATTTTTAATGCTTTTCATTGGCTAGCATTTTAGTGGTGTTTTCCTTTTGCCTCTTATTTTAAATCAGTAGTTCATTTAACATGTTAATTAAATGTCATATAACTAAGAATAAACACCATTAAAAACTGAATCAAGGCTACTGTGGTTAGCACTGTTCAGCTGAATGATAGATCAGCTGAGTGACTAAACTGTGGCCACATTTGGCTGATTTATATTCTAACTGTTCTCTCGGCACTTTTGGAAGCTTCTAAAATGTTTCATTTATTTATTTATTTTTGAGATGGAATCTCCCTCTGTCACCCAGGCTGGAGTACAGTGGCACAACCTCGGCTCATTGCAACCTCCACCTCCCCAGTTCAAGCAATTCTCATGCTTCAGCCTCCCAAATAGCAAGGATTACAGGTGCGTCACCACGCCCAGCTAATTTTTTCTATTTTCCGTAGAGACTGTTTTGCTATGTTGGCCAGGCTGGTCTTGAGCTCCTGGCCTCAAGAGATCCACCTGCCTTGGCCTTCCAAAGTGCTGGGATTACAGGTGTGAACCACTGAGCTGGCCAAAATGTTCTATTTTAAAGAAAAAAAATTATTATGTTGAGAATTTAAAAAACATATTTAAACAGGCACCATTACTACCTTTAACAGTGTGAACCTATGAATCATCTTTGTACTCTGTTGGGAAATAGTTTAAGAAGTGAACTCAGGCTGGGTATGGTAGTGCACACCTGTAATCCCAGCAGTTTGGGAGGCTGAGATGGGAGGGGACTGCTTCAGCCCAGGAGGCAGAGGTTACAATGAATCATCATCTTGCCCCTGCATTCCAGCCTGGATGACAGAGTGAGACCCTGTCTAAAACAAAACAAAACAAAAGAACCAAGTAAACTCAAAGTGAGATGAATGAAATGGCTCTTGAGATGTAGGAAGAGAATACTACAACCCTTATTTGTATATCCTTTTTATTCTCAACATTTTTCTTTACATTTCTGTGTTTTTGAAACTTTTGTGTATAACAATATAAGTTTTTTTAAAAATCTTTTTTTTTTTTTTTTTTTTTTTGAGACAGAGTTTTGCTCGTTGCCCAGGCTGGAGTGCAGTGGTGCGATCTCGGCTCACTGCAACCTCTGCCTCCCGGATTCAAGCGATTCTCCTGCCTCAGCCTCCCCAGTAGCTGGGACAGGCATGCGCCACCACGCCTGGCTAATTGTATTTTGAGTAGAGACAGAGTTTCTCCATGTTGGTCAGGCTGCTCGAAGTCCCGATCTCAGGTGAGCCACCATGCCTAGGCCCCCCCACTTTTTTTTTTAAATAGGGGCGGGGTCTCACTATGTTGGCCAGGCTGGTCTCAAACTCCTGGCCTCAAGTGGATCCTTCCACCTCGGCCTCCCAAAGTGCCGGGATTACAGGCATGAGCCACCAAGCCTGGCCATTTTTGCAATGTATATGTAAAAATATATATGTATTGAGTACATGGTAAAATTTTTTTGAGAAGTATGTGATCAAAACTGTATTTGGAGGTCAGTGATTTAGGACATGACAACTGCAGTTTAAAGGTCTTGGGAGGGGAGAAGTCAAAGAAAAACACACAAATGTTTTAATTAGTATCTGATATGAAAGAATGGTGTTGGCCAGTTAGCTCAGGTGGTTAAAACTGTGGAAAGAAAATAATCTCAGGACCCCAAAATCACTAAGCCAAAAGGAAAAGTCAAGCTGGGAACTGTGTGGGGCAAACCTGCCTCCCATTCTATTCCTCAATGAGATAGCTGCAAGAATAAAACAACTGCTTACCTCCTTCATCACAATTTGCCACAAGGAAATTCCTTGTGGACTTCCTCCCTACTTCAAGTTATTCCGCCTTTCCAGACTGAACCAATGTACATTACTTGTATTAATTGGTGTCTCGTCTCCCTAAAATGTATAAAACCAAGCTGTGCCCCGAACACCTTGGGCACATGTCCTCAGGACCTCCTCAGGCTGTCATGGGCACATTCTTAACCTTCGCAAAATAAACTTCCTAAATTGATGGGGCTCGTCTCAGTTACTGCTTGGTTTGCAGAATGTATTGCTGATATGAAGGAAAACTTGAGTTCTTATATCTAAAGTAGAAAAAAACGGAGAGAGGCTGAATGCTATTCTTTAATTTGTCACTTAAGAGCTACTTAGGAAAAAAAAACAAAACTTTTTATCTGAAAAATGCAAGTCCTGGCCGGGCGCGGTGGCTCACGCCTGTAATCCCAGCACTTTGGGAGGCCAAAGTGGGTGGATCACAAGGTCAGCAGTTCAAGACCAGCCTGACCAACATGGTGAAAGCCCGTCTGTACTAAAAATACAAAAATTAGCCAGGTGTGGTGGTGGGTGCCTGTATTCCCAGCTACTTGGGAGGCTGAGGCAGGAGAATTGCTTGAACCCAGGAGGCAGAGGTTGCAGTGAGCCAAGACTATGCCATTGCATTCCAGCCTGGGCGACAGAGCGAGACTCTATCTCAAAAGAAAAAAAAAAGAATGCAAGACCCTTTAAATTATCAGGCCCAGGGAGGCATTTGAAATGTAACAGCATTCTTGTCTCACTCTCTGTTGAACTAAATAATTACTCTTGAAGCCATTTGTTATATAGTCTCCAGACTGACGCCAAGGAGCCATAGAGTGCCATGCATCCTGTAGTTCAACAGTGTGTCACCAGCCAATGCTATTTCTGTAACCAATGAGAATTCCTAATGAACAAGCTTTGTAATTGTCCCTTCTCCTGATTCATCCTGTTTTCTTCAAAACTTGAGCCTCTATTTTGTTCTCTGGAGCACTCACGGCAACTTGGAAGTGTCCTGAAATGCAGTCCTCGAACTTAAGCCCCTCAAAAGTTACTTTTGCCTCAACTTCTTCCTTTTAGGTTGATACTACCATGAAAAAAAATGTAAGGAAATGGTTTTAAATTGCAGTGTTAAGGGTTTAAGTCATTAAGAAACTATTTACCATTAAAAATTATATATACCCACATATACACTCACATATATTGTTAAAATACGCCATGAAGTCCAAATTATACACAATACTTAAATAAATAACTAAATAATTTTAAAATGAGCTGGGTGCAGTGGTGCACCCCTGTAATCCCAGCTACTTGGGAAGCTGAAGCAAGAGGATCGCTTGAGCCCAGAAGTTCAAGACCAGCCTGAGCAACAAAGCAAGACCCCATCTCAAAAAAAAACCAAAAACGAATTGTATGTCATACTACTTGCAAGTTCTCATGCTCAATCACTGTATCAGGGCTCCGTCAGGAAAATAAAATCAATAGGAGACATATATTAAGGGTTTTTTGTCAAGGAGTTGACATACAGTTGTGGCCGCTCCCTAGGTAAGTCTAAAATCGGTAGAGCGGGCCGTCAGGAAAGGCAGGCTGGAACTCAGGCATGAGCTGAAGCTGCAGTCTAAAGCAGAATTTTGGCTGGACGCAGTTGCTCATGCCTGTAATCCCAGCACTTCGGGAGGCTGAGGCAGAAGGATTACTTCAGCCCAGGAGTTAAAGACTGCAGTGAGTTATGATCACAGCACTCCATCCTGGGCAACAGCGAGACTCCATCTCAAAAAAAAAAAAAAAAAAAAGAAAAGGAAAAGCAACTCAGAGCAGCCTAAGCTATATGAAGTGTGCAAAACTTGTAACGCTTACAGAGACATGACTGAGACCTCAATCATCCCCCAACCCCGCCAACCCACACTAACTGCCCAGTGGATTCACCTTCCCCGCTGCCTAGACAGAGCTGATTTATCAACACAGGGGAATTGTGTGGAGAAAGTAATTCACGTAGAACCAGCTGTGCGGGAGACGAGTATCACTATCCTTGAGCATTCTGCGATCAGAGTTTTTAAAGACAATTCGACAGGTGGGGCTTGGGAAGTGGGAAGTACCGATTGGTCAGGTTGGAGATGGACTCATAGGGGGTCGAAGGGAGTTTTTCTTGCTGTCTTCTGTTCCTGGGTGGGATGGCAGAACTGGTTGAGCCAGATTACTGGTCTGGGTCTGGGTGGTGTCAGCTGATCCATGGAGTGCAGCGTCTGCAAAATATCTCAAGCAGTGATCTTAGGTTTTACAAAAGTGATGTTATCCCCAGGAGCAATTTGAGGAAGTTCAGCGGAGCCCGAGGTTGCTTGACCTGTAAACTGTGATTTCTAATTTTTTTTTTTTGAGACGGAGTTTCGCTCTTGTTGCCCAGGCTGGAGTGCAATGGCACAATCTCAGCTCTCCGCAACCTCTGCCTCCTGGGTTCAAGCGATTCTCCTGCCTCAGCCTCCTGAGTAGCTGGGATTACAGGTGCCTGCCACCAAGCCCAGCTAATTTTGTATTTTTAGTAGAGACGGGGTTTGTCCATGCTAGTCAGGCTGGTCTGAACTCCTGACCTCAGGTGACCCACCCGCCTCGGCCTCCCAAAGTGCTGGGATTACAGGTGTGAGCCACCCTGCCCCACCCTGTAATTTCTAATCTCATAGCTAATTTGTTACTCCTGCAAAGGCAGACTGGTCCCCAGGCAAGAAGGGGGTCTTTATAGGAAAGGGCTGTTATCAGTTTAGTTTATTTGATTTTTTGAGACAGAGTCTTGCTCTGTCACTCAGGCTGGAGTGCAGTGGTACGATCTCAGCTTACTGCAACGTCCACCTCCCAGGTTCAGGCGATTCTCCTACCTCAGCCTCCTGAGCAGCTGGCATTACAGGTGCCTGCCACCATGCCCAGATAATTTTTGTATTCTTAGTAGAGACAGGGTTTCACCATGTTGGCCAGGCTAGTCTTGAACTCCTGACCTCAAGTAATCTGCCTGCCTCATCTTCCCAAAGTGCTGGGATTACAGGCGTGAGCCACTGCACCCGGCCATGTCATCAATTTTGTTTCATAGTCAAACTATGAACTGAATTCCTTCCCGAAGTTAGCTTGGCCTACGTGTAGGAATGAACAAGGACAGCTTAAAGGTTAGAAGCAAGATGGAATCGGTTAGGTCTGATTTTTTTCACTATCATAATTTCCTCAGGTATAATTTCATCAGTTGTAATTTTGCAAAGATTGTTTCAACACCCAGGGGCAACTGTTTAAAGACATTTTATTCTGTCCTGGTGTGGCAGCTCACCCCTATGATCCCAGCACTTTGGGAGGCGAGGTACGTGGATCACTTGAGGCCAGGAGTTCTGAGACCAGCCTGACCAACATGGTAAAACCCCGTCTCTACTAAAAATACAAACATTAGCCGGGCATGGTGGCACACGCCTGTAATCCCAGTTACGCGGAAGGCTGAGGCAGGAGAATCCACTTGAACCACGGAGGCGGAGGTTGCAGTGAGTCAAGATCGCATCACTGCACTCCAGCCTGGGCAACAGAGCGAGGCTCTGTCATAGTGATATATATCGTGTATATATATATATGATAAACATTTTATTCTTTTTTTCCCTGTAGTTGCCAGATTAGCTGATAAATTACCTAAAATGTTAAAGTTGCAGAGTAGGACCCTCACCCATTATCTTCATGTTCCTGGAATTTGTGATACAAAGAACAGTGTATCGCCAATCAATAGCTTATGTTATTTTAATGAACCAATATAGGAACTGCCCCATTTTTTAAAACCCACCTGAATATATGCTGCTAATCAGAGCATATATTCAAGGCAACTTGAATCTATGTCTCCCAGGTTGCAGTGCTCAAATTTGACCTAAATAAACTCTACTTATATTAATTTTTACCTCAATTCCTTTAGTTTGACAGTCTTATATTTGTGGGAGTGGGTCAGTATAAGCATACAAGATGTACAAGCTAATCCTATTTTCCCCTCTTTTTTTTTTTTTTTTGGTTTGTTGTTGTGGCAGGGTCTTGCTCCATAGCTCAGGCTGGAAGGCAGTGGTGCAATGTTGGCTCACTAATCCCCCTCTGATAAAATACATTTACCAGGAACAGCCCTAACCTCACACTCCATTCCAGCCTGGCTCTCTCCCTCTCACACTCCATTCCAGCCTGGCTCTCTAACTTTCTGCCTTATTCCACTGGCTAGTCCTTAAGACCCTGACCTAATACTCTCTTTTTGAAGTCTCTGGCTCCAATCCTAAGCACCATATTCCTTTGCCCAAATCTGGAATCCCAGGGCCTCTTGAAGGTTTCCCAATACATGTAAGGCCCACTCCTAGGCATGCATGCATGCCTCTACTATGTAAGGAGTACTTCTGGAAGCCACCAGCTCTAGAGTTTCTGAAAACGTCAACAAGACTGCCTTTGAAACCAGAGGGTGGGTGGTGGTGAGAACATCCTGTGAAGGGTGCCAGCTGGTTTATACCAGTCAGTGTGCCAAACTGCTCCTCTAAAGATAAGAGGTGGTGCTGTTTTAATTCCTCCAGTTTTAAGATGCACTTTACTATTATTACCCTTTTTAGTTTAGAAAGATAAAAGTTGAGGAAGAGGCAGGGCTAGCACTGAAACCGATAATTATGTTAATCAAAAATCCTACCCACCTCCAGAAAACCTTTTCATAGAGCTGCTGAAAGTGGTAAATTGATTGGTTTAAGCTGTATGTTCTCTTCATGCCACTTTCTTTTTTTCTTTTTCTTTTTTTTCTTCCCGCCACTTTCAAGCTAAAAGAGTGAACTGATAGTAAAATAGCTACACTAAATGGAGTTCAGAGGAGAAAAAAAGGACAGACTATCTGACAAACCAGTGTCTGGGTCTTCTAGTTAAGAATTAGAGGCCAGGTGTGGTGGCTCACTCCTGTAATTCCAGCACTTTAGGAGGCTGAGGCAGGTGGATCACCTGAGGTCAGGAGTCCAAGGCCAGCCTGATCAACATGGTGAAACCCCGTCTGTACTAAAAATACAAAAATTAGCCGGGCGTGGTTGTGGGCGCCTGTAATCATAGCTACTTGGGAGGCTGAGGCAGGAGAATCTCTTGAACCCTGGAGGCAGAGGTTGCAGTGAGCCAAGATTGTGTCATTGCACTCCAGCCTGGGAAACAAGAGACAGACTCTGTCTCAAAAAGAAAAAAAAAAGACAAATAAACAAAACATAAGAATTAGGACCATACTTTTATTTTATTTTATTACTTTTTAGACAGGAATCACTCAGACTGCATTCTTTCTCTCTTACTTTCCTACAGGAAGAGAATGATCATGAATGGCAAATGGCAGGTGCAGTGAAGCAAGAAAAGCTGGCTTCAGGCTCAGAAGAGAATGCTGTGCCTCTTCCTCATGGTTTCCGGTGCCCTGCATGTTCAGAGAAACTTCTCTAGTAATGAATGAACTGTAGAAATGATCCCTGAAAATATGGTCTTGATACTTTATTTTTGTGGCGATTTTTTTTTTTTTTTTTTTTTTGAGATGGAATTTTGCTCTTGTTGCCCAGGCTGGAGTGCAATGGCACGATCTCCACTCACCGTAACCTCCGCCTCCCGGGTTCAAGCAATTCTTCTGCCTCAGCCTCCCAAGTAGCTGGGATTACAGGCGTGTGCCACCCCGCCTGGCTAATTTTGTATTTTTAGTAGAGACAGGATTTCTCCATTTTGGTCAGGCTGGTCTGGAACTCACTACCTCAGGTGATCTGCCCGCCTCAGCCTCCCAAAGTTCTGGGATTACAGGGGTGAGCCACCGCGCCCGGCCAGGACCAAAAGGAGCAGCTTGGGATCCTTATACTGTGAAAACACGTTCACGTCTTTCTTAATTAAGATTTTATGCTGGGCGAGGTGGCTCATGCCTTTAATCCCAACACTTTGAGAGGCCAAGGTGGGCAGATCACTTGAGGTCAGGAGTTCAAAATCAGCCTGGCCAACATGGTGAAACCCCGTCACTCCTAAAAATACAACAATTAGCTGGGCATGGTGGTACATGCTTGTAGTCCAAGCCACTCAGGAGGCTGAGGCACGAGAATCCCTTGAACCCAGGAGGCAGAGGTTGCAGTGAGCCGAGATTGTGCCACTGCACCCCAGCCCAGGCGACAGAGCAAGACTCCGTCTCAGACAAAAAAAAAAGATTTTAAAGTACCTATTTGCCAGTTCATATGTAGTTGATTTGGAGCATGTGCTACAAGATTGGTTCTAAATATACATAAACTAAGAGCTGAGAAAGTTATTGCTAAGCTAAATTCAACCAATTACACTTTCTTTTTTTCTGCTCTCTCCTTGCACCTATATTATTCTTTTTTTTTTTTTTTTTTTGAGACGGAGTCTCGCTCTGTCGCCCAGGCTGGAGTGCAGTGGCCAGATCTCAGCTCACTGCAAGCTCCGCCTCCTGGGTTCACGCCATTCTCCTGCCTCAGCCTCCTGAGTAGCTGGGACTACAGGCGCCCGCCACCTCGCCCGGCTAGTTTTTTGTATTTTTTAGTAGAGACGGGGTTTCACCGTGTTAGCCAGGATGGTCTCGATCTCCTGACCTCGTGATCCGCCCGTCTTGGCCTCCCAAAGTGCTGGGATTACAGGCTTGAGCCACCGCGCCCGGCCTGCACCTATATTATTCTAATTCTATTTGTCAGGCTGCTTACTTTTACAATCTTTTTTAGTGTAGAAAAGGTAGAAAAAAGGTAGAAAAAAATGATATCATGAACACTTTTCTTTAATTAAAAAAAATATTTTTAAATAGAGACGAGGTCTCACTGTGTTGCTCAGGTTGATCTCAAACTCCTGAGCTCAAGCGATCCTCCCTCTTTGGCCTCCCAAAGTGGTGGGATTACAGATATGAGCCATCATAGCAGGCCCAAAGCAGATGTTTCAATAAGCACTATTACTCAAAGCCAGATATGTGATTTTGAACAAGTTATGTTATTTTCCTCTAAACTCCAAATTACTCAAGTGATAATGCCTCCTGTTCAGGGATTTTATGAAGATTAAGTAACAATAAAAATAAGCACAAAATAAACAAAAAAATAGCACAGTGTAGGCATTCAGGAATTATTAGTTGAAGTTCCAACCCTTCCTCTACGTATACCCCTTACTTTGTGAGATTACAGGAAGGATGACAAAAAAGGATATGGTGGGGGTTTTTTTGTTTTTTTTTTTGAGACGGAGTTTCACTCTTGTTGCCCAGGCTGGAGTGCAGTGGTGCAATCTTGGCTCACTGCAACCACCGCCTCCCAGGTTCAAGTGATTCTCCTACCTCAGCCTCCCAAGTAGCTGGGATTACAGGTGTATGCCACCAAGCCCAGCTAATTTTTGTATTTTTAGTAGAGTTGGGGTTTCATCATATTGGTCAGACTGGTCTCGAACTCCTGACCTCAGGTGATCCACCTGCCTCAGCCTCCCAAAGTGCTGGGATTACAGGAATGAGCCACCACGCCTGACCTTTGTTGTTTTTTTGAGATGGAGTCTCCCTTTGTTGCCCAGGCTGGAGTGCAGTGGCACAATCTCAGCTCACTGCAACCTCCGCCTCCCAGGTTCAAGTGATTCTCCTACCTCAGCCTCCTGAGTAGCTGGCATTACAGGTGCCTGCCACCTCGCCCAGCTAATTTTTGTATTTTTAGTAGAGACGGGGTTTCACCGTGTTGGCCAGGCTGGTCTCGTACTCCTGACCTCAAGTGATCCACCCACCTCGGCCTCCCAAAGTGTTGGGATTACAGGCATGAGCTACTGCGCCCAGCCCAAAAAAGTATATGTTTGCTGAGCCCTTTAATTGTTGAAAATGATCCTTGAAAAAAAGAAAAATTAATGACAGGACTAGGAATGTACACCAGCCAGGAAGTAGAATTAAGAAAGTTTAAATGCAATGGATGAAAACTATAGGCAGGCCGGGCGCAGTGGCTCATGCCTGTAATCATAACACTTAGGGTGGCCAAGGCCAATGGATTACTTGAGCTCAGGAGTTTGAGACCAGCCCGGGCAACATAGTGAAACCCCATCTCTGCAGAAAAATACAAAAATTAACAGGGCATGGTGGCTCACGCCTGTACTCCTAGCTACTTGGGGGATGAGGCAGGAGGATTGCTTGAGCCCAGGAGGCAGAGGTTGCAGTGAGCCCACATCGCTCCACTGCACTCCAGCCTGGGTGACAGTCAGATCCTGTCTCAAAACAAAAAAGAACATTATAGGCAAAGAAATACAGATTTCTTTAATACTTAAAAGAGAGTTATTGTGAAGTTGATATGAATTTATGTGAAATAAGACTACCAATGCCAGGCGCAGTGGTTCACACCTGTAATCCCAGCACTTTGGGAGGCTGAGGCGGGAGGATCACCTCCGGTCAGGAGTTTGAGACCAGCCTGACCAACGTGGTGAAACCTCATCTCTACTAAAAATACAAAAATTAGCTGGGTGTGGTGGTGCACCTGTAATGCCAACTACTCAGGAGGCTGAGGCAGAAGAATTGCTTGAAACTGGGTGGTGGAGGTTGCAGAAGATTGCGCCACTACACTCCATCCTGGGTGACAGAGCAAAACTCCATCTCAAAAAAAAAAAAAAGACTACCAGACTAATGTATTTTTAGGAGTTTTTCTTTTTTCGTTTTTTTTTTTGAGATGGCCCGGCTTTTCTTTTTTATCATATGATCTCTAACTGATGTATGTGACACAGTAATACAAAACTATCTGAGCTATAAAAGAAATATGAAAGGCTTCTGTTTTCTTTTGTAGGCCTTCTGGAACTTTGCCTCAGACTCAGATACCAATGAGTCCTAATCATACCAATATCCCTACTCATTGCCTGCTTGTTTTTGGATTTACACATTTGATTTTCTCATCTCATATCCTAGAAAAGTATTTAGTAAGAGTTGGATCTGGCCAGGTGGGGTGGCTAATGCCTGTAATCGTAGCACTTTGGGAGGCTGAGGCGAGTGGGTCACCTAAGGACGGGAGGTGGAAAGCAGCCTGGCCAACATGGTGAAACCCCGTCTCTACTAAAAATACAAAGGTTAGCTGGGTGTGGTGCCGGGCACCTATAATCCCAGCTACTCGGGAGGCTGAGGCAGGAGAATCGCTTGAATCCTGGGGGCGGGGGTTGCCGTGAGCCAAGATTGTGCCACTTCCCTCCAGCCTGGGTGAAAGAGCAAAACAACAAAAGAAAAAAAGAGTTGGATTTAATTTTCTAAGCATTGGGCTAAATTTGTAATGCTAGATAACACGATATCCTAAGATAAGCCAAGCATTATAAAGATGGATCTGATGATTGCCAGGAATGTATTATCTATGCAGTAATGATAACGCATTGAAACAAAGCCATTTTCTCCCATTTTTAAAAACATGTTTTGATGATGAAGGATACAAAATACAGAGTCGGCCGGGCGCGGTGGCTCAAGCCTGTAACCCCAGCACTTTGGGAGGCCGAGACGGGCGGATCACGAGGTCGGGAGATCGAGACCATCCTGGCTAACACGGTGAAACCCCGTCTCTACTAAAAATACAAAAACCTAGCCGGGCGAGGTGGCGGGCGCCTGTAGTCCCAGCTACTCGGGAGGCTGAGGCAGGAGAATGGCGTAAACCCGGGAGGCGGAGCTTGCAGTGAGCTGAGATCTGGCCACTGCACTCCAGTCCGGGCGACAGAGCGAGACTCCGCCTCAAAAAAAAAAAAAAAAATAATACAGTCACAGTGAAAGCCTGCAGCTTGAGTACATTTGTAATCAGATGATTACAGATGATTGCTATGAGGCTAATGAAGTGAAATTTACTCCTAGGTTTGAGTAGATGATAAAAGGAACATTAAGTAGATTATAGTCTCAATCATGAATATATTCACCTAATTAACATTTTCCTACCTTTGAATTTAAATATCAAAATTGATACATGAGAGTTGATTTGTAATACAAAATTTACTACTTTTGATAGTCATTTCTCACCCAAGCTTGCAGCATGTAATAATTTTTTTCCCACAAATCTTTTCCTACATTAAAAAAATACGTTAAAAAACTTGGCCAGGCATGGTGGCTCTCGCCTGTAATCCCAGCACTTTGGGAGGCTGAGGTGGGTGGATCACCTGAGGTCAGGAGTTCCAGACCGGCCTGGCCCACATGGCTAAACCCCATCTCTATTAAAAATACAAAAATTAGCCAGGCGTGGTGCCGCGCACCTGTAGTACTAGCTACTCAGAAGGCTGAGGCAGGAGAATCGCTTGAACCTGGGAGGTGGAGGCTGCAGTGAGCCAAGATTGTGCCACTGCACTCCAGCCTGGGCAACAGGGCGAGACCCCGTCTTAAGAAAAAAAAAAAACTAACTTATTTGGGTTGGGCGTGGTGGCTCGCGCCTGTAATCCCAGCATATTGGGAGGCCCTGGTGGGCAGATCACTTGAGGTCAGGAGTTCAAGACCATCCTCGACAAAATGGTGAAACCCAGACTCAACAAAAAATACAAAAAACTAGCTGAGTGTGGTGGCGCTTGCCTGTAGTCCCAGCTACTGGGGAAGCTGAGGCACGATCGCTGAGCCTGGGAGGCGGAGGCTGCAGTGAGCAGAGATTGCAAGATTACACCACTGCACTCCAGCCTGGGCAAGAGTGAAACTCTGTCTATAAAACAAACAAATAAAAAAACCTTATTTGACTACTTCTTAAAGCAAAATGCGCAGTGGAAAGAAAACTGTTTCTTTCAAAAAACAAAATCATAAATATATACCTAAGTATAAGTGGGATAAATTATATCCTTTGTCCTCAGCCCCTGCGAGAATGCTCAGGGCAGAAGATAAATCTCCCTCTTTCCCCATACAGATGCCTTAACTACCTATTTGATCAGCTAAGATAAGGAAAAGCAAGGATTGGGTCCTTGAGTATTAGATGATAGCCCTGCAGGTAGAAGACTCTGTAACATGAAACTATCATTATGGTTCACATTCCTTATGTGCAAGTAGGCCTCTGGGCATGATTAGGTAATTGGAGGATAAAAAATGAGGAACGGAAACCACTCTGCACAAATAACATAAAGTAATACATTACATGGAATGTGTTTTATTTAGAAATATATTTCTCTTTAACGTGATTCATTCAAGAGATGTTATTCATCACCTATTATGCACCAGGTATATTCTGAGTCCTGGAGAGACAACATTTAACAAAGTCCCTGTCCTCATGTAGTTTATTTTCTCGTGGGCAAAGAGACAATATCTATTATTTTTATTAAAAACAATATAAGGTAATTTCAGCCAATGATAAGTATACTGCCGGGTGGGATATTCAAAATATTTAACACAGGTATGGCCAGCTTGGTATCACATCCTCATGTTCTCTCTTGTGTTTGCTTTCTTCCTTCCTGCCTCACTTCCCTTTCCTGCTAACTCCAACTTCCTTGACATTGAACTTCCCAAAAAAGTGTTAGTATATCAGCTTTAGTTTGTGATTGTGTTCCCATATACTCCCTATCTTACCCCCACATCACCCGCAGTTAGAATATAGGCCAACCTTAGCCTTCTTGTGACTAGTGTTATACTTCCAGTTGTTGGATCTTGGGAAGGTCTAGGAGATGCTGGGATAGCAAGAGCAGGGGATGTCTTGGGAAACACCACACTATCCTCTAATTCTCTTCCATCCCATTTCTCTTTCAGTCCCTTTGATTCTCCTAAATGTAAGTGTCCCAAAGTCCACAAAAAACTTCTGTGTTCCCTCTTTTAGTGGCTTCACCATCCCAGTCAACCACATTAAAAGACTTAACATCACTTTTGACCCTCAACCTAATCCTCTGCTCTTAGTCACACATTCATAGCACTGTGGGGGGAAGAAAAAGCATTTTCATGCACTCTTACGCCCCCTCTGGATAACACCCTATTTCAGATTCATTTGGATTTCACAATAGCTTGAAACCAACTTTGCATGCCTCAATTTTCCACCTCTTCCAGCCTTTTGTATTAAGGCACCAATGTTTAATGCCTTAAAAGATCTGGCGGATCACTTGATGTCCGGAGTTCAAGACCAGCCTGGCCACCATGGTAAAACCCCGCCTCTACTAAAAATACAGAAAAATTAGCCGAGCGTGGTGGTGTGTGCCTGTAGTCCAAGCTACTCAGGAGGCTGAGAGAGGAGAATCACTTGAACCTGGGAGGCGGAGGTTACAGTGAGCCGAGATCGCGCTAGTGCACTCCAGCATGGGTGACAAGAGCAAGACTCTGTCTCAAAAAAATAAAAATAAATAAATAAATAAATAAAAATAAAGATGAACTCCTTAACTCTCCTGCAATGAACTCTTAGTTTAAATAGTGGAGTATTGTAAGAGCGTCTCGCTTCATTCTCCCATTTTATTTTTTCTTTTCTTTTTAGACGGAGTCTCACTCGGTTACCCAGGCTGGAGTGCAGGGGCATGATCTTGGCTCACTGCAACCTCCCACCCCGATTCAAGCGATTCTTTTACCTCAGCCTCCCGAGTAGTAGAGTCAGGGTTTCACTATGTTGGCCAGGCTGGTCTCAAACTTCTGACCTCAAGTGATTTGCCCAACTAAGCCTCCCAAAGTACTGGGATTTCAGGTGTAAGCCGCTCCGCTGCTTCTGGCTTTTCTCCCATATTCTTATTTATTTATTTATTTATTTATTTTTGTGAGATGGAGTCTCACTCTCTCACCAGGCTGGAGTTCAGTAGCGTGATCTCAGCTCACTGCAGCTTCCGCCTCCTGGGTTCAAGCAATTCTCCTGCCTCAGCCTCCTGAGTGGCTGGGACTACAGGCTTGTACCGCCAGGCCCAGCTAATTTTGCTATTTTTAGTAGGGATGCGGTTTTACTATGTTGGCCAGGATGGTCTCGATCTCTTGACCTCGTGATCTGCCTGCCTCGGCCTCCCAAAGTGCTGGGATTACAGGTGTGAGCCATCACACCCGGACCTTTTTTTTTTTTTTTTTTTTTGAGATGGAGTCACATTCTGTCACCCAGGATGGAGTGTAATGGTGCAATCTTGGCTCACTGCAACCTCTGCCTCCTGGGTTCAAGCGATTCTCTTGCCTCAGTCTTCCGAGTAGCTGGGATTACAGGTGTCCGCTACCATGCCACGCTAATTTTTGTACTTTTAGTAGAGATGGGTTTCATCTTGTTGGCCAGGCTGATCTCAAAGTCCTGACCTTGTGATCTGCCCACCTGGGCTTCCCAAAATGCTGGGAACACAGGCATGAGCCACTGCACCCGGCCTTTTCTCTCATTTTCTAAGGTGACCATAAAAAATTTTCTTTTTTTTTTTTTTTTTTGAGACAGGGTCTCGCTGTGTCGCCCAGGCTGGAGTGCAGTGGCGCAACCTGGGCTCACTGCAAACTCCACCTTCGGGGCTCAAGTGATCCTCCCACCTTACCTCTCAAGTAGCTGGGACTACAGGTGTGCAACACCACACCCAGCTAATTTTTGTATTTTTAGTAGAGATGGGGTTTTGCCATGTTACCTAGCCTTGCTTGCCTGCCTGCCTGCCTGCCTTCCCTCTTTCTCTCTTTTCCCTTCCCCTTCCCTTCCCTTTCCCCTCCCCTCTCTTCCCTTTCCTTCCCCTCCCCTCCATCTCTCTCTCTTCTTTTCTTTTTCTTTTTTTGAGATAGGATCTTACTGTTTTGTCCAGGCTGGTCTCAAACTCCTGGGCTCAAGTCATCCACCCACCTGGGCCTCCTCTGTAGCTGGGACTACAGGTGCACACCACCATTCCCAGCTTGGCTTTGAATTTTTAAAAGGCTAATAACCCAGAAGGACCAGGCACAGTGTTTCACACCTGTTAATCCTGACACTTTGAGAGGCCAATATGGGAGGATCACTTGAGCCCAAGGAGTTTGAGACCAGCCTGATAACGTGATGAGACACTATTTTTACAAAAAATTAAAAAATTAGCTAGGCACGGTGGTGCATGCCTGTAGTCCTAGCTACTCAGGAGGCTGAAGCAGGAGGATTGCTTGACCCCAGGAGGTCAAGGCTGCGGTGAGCCATGATGGCGCCACTGCACTCCAGCCTGGGCAACAGAGTGAGACTCTGTCTCAAAGGAAAAAACAAATACAAAAACCCCAGAAGGACAAAGCAAATGAGAGAAGAGATTTTAGTAGATTTATAGAAGACAGGCCGGGTGCAGTGGCTCACACCTGTAATCCTAGCACTTTGGGATACTGAGGCTGGTGGATCGCTGGTACCCAGGAGGTTGAGGTTCCAGTGAACTCTGATCATGCCACTGTACTCCAGCCTGGGCAACAGAGCCAGAACCTGTCTGAAAAAATAAAAATAAAAATAAAAAATGTATGGAAAGCAGAGACATAAAATAGAAGAAAAAAATTATTTTTTTATTTATTTTTATTTTTTTGAGACGGAGTCTCACTCTGTCCCCAGGCTGGAGTGCAGTAGTGCGATCTCAGCTCACTGCAATCTCCGACTCCCTGGTTCAAGCGATTCTCCTGCCTCAGTTTCCCAAGTAGCTGGGACTACAGGCACATGCCACCATGCCCAGCTAATTTTTGTATTTTTATTTTTATTTTATTTTTATTTTTTTATTTATTTTTATTTTTATTTTTTTTTGAGACGGAGTCTCGCTCTGTCTCCCAGGCTGGAGTGCAGTGGCCAGATCTCAGCTCACTGCAAGCTCCGCCCCCCAGGTTTACGCCATTCTCCTGCCTCAGCCTCCCAAGTAGCTGGGACTACAGGCGCCCGCCACCTCGCCCGGCTAGTTTTTTGTATTTTTTAGTAGAGACGGGGTTTCACCGTATTGGCCAGGATGGTCTCGATCTCCTGACCTCATGATCCGCCCGTCTCGGCCTCCCAAAGTGCTGGGATTACAGGCTTGAGCCACCGCGCCTGGCCAATTTTTGTATTTTTAGTAGAGACTGGGTTTCACCATGTTGGCCAGGATGGTCTTGATCTACTGACCTCGTGATCCATCTGCTTCGGCCTCCCAAAGTGCTGGGATTACAGGTGTGAGCCACTGTGCCCAGCCGAAAAAAATTTTTTAAAGGATTACTTCAGGAGGTTTAATTAATGTGACATCCAGAAAGAAGAGAGAAAATACACATTTGTCAAAGAAACAATACAAGAACATGTCCTAGAACAGAAGGACATGAGTCTCCACTGTGTGCCCACTAAGATACATAATGTGAAATATCAGTATCTTAGGCCCACAGAGAAGACAGAAAAAGGCATTCAAAGTAACAGAGAGGATGGGCTATGGTAGAACAAAGTCCTCATCTGCTATGATGGGAAGTCAATATCCAAAGTTACTAAGTCAGGCCGGGCATGGTGGCTCACGCCTGTAATCCCAGCACTTTGGGAGGCCAAGGCATGCAGATCACATGAGGCCAGGAGTTTGAGACCAGCCTGCCCAACATGGTGAAACCCCATCTCTACTAAAAATATGAAAATTAGCCGGATATGGTGGTGCATGTCTGTAATCCCAGCTATTTGGGAGGCTAAGACACAAGAATCACTTGAACCCGGAAGGCAGAGATTGCAGTGAGCTGAGATCACCCCACTGCACTCCATCCTGGGTGACACAGTGAGACTCTGTCTCAAAAAATAGACAAATATAAAATAAAATTACCCAAGTCAAAAATTCCTCTACAGAACATTGTTTAGAAATATGGCTGTTTAGGTAGGTAAAGCTAGAAAGCTTGAGGACAGCTGCCTGGTCAACAGAACTGGAGACAGGTGGAGCAGGGAAATGTGTATAAAACCTGTTAGTATTATGTCTTTTTTTTTTTTTTTTTTTTTTTTTTTTTTTTTTTTTTTTGAGTTGAGTCTCACCTTGTTGCCCAGGCCGGAGTGCAGTGGCTCAATCTCGGCTCACCGCAACCTTCGCCTCCCGGGTTCAAATGATTTTCCTGCCTCAGCCTCCTGAGTAGCTGGGATTACAGGCACCCACCACCACACTCAGCTATTTTTTTATACTTTTAGTAGAGACAGGGTTTCACCATGTTGGCCAGGCTGATCTCAATCTCCTGACCTTGTGATCCGCCCACCTCGGCCTCCCAAAGTGCTGGGATTACAGGCGTGAGCCACTTGGCCTGGCCTGTATTGTCTTTTTAAAAATGTAAACATGTATTGCCTTGGGAAAAAATTAATATTATTAAGAAACCTTTAGACTATACCTTCAGGGATCATTTCTATAATTCGTTACTAGAGATGTTTCTCTGAATGTGTAGAGCAGTTAATTTTTTTTAAATTTTAAATGAAATTAAAAAAAAAAAACGGCTTGGTGCGGTGGCTCACACCTATAATCCCAGCACTTTGGGAGGCCAAGGTGGGCGGATCACGAGGTCAAGAGATCGAGACCATCCTGGCCTACATGGTGAAACCCCGTCTCTACTAAAAATACAAAAATTAGCCGGGCATGGTGGCACACGCCTGTAGTCCCAGCTACTCAGGAGGCTGAGGCAGGAGAATCGCCTGAACCCGGGAGGTAGAGGTTGCAGTGAGCCGAGATCGCGCTGCTACACTCCAGCCTGGTAACAAAGTGAGACTCCGTCTCAAAAAAAAACAAAAAAGAAATCTTTCTAGCTTCCCTGTTCCCTTTTGCCTACATGACAAGCCTTAAATCGCCACATTGCGCTCTTTTAAATCAGGCCTCAGCCTGCCTTCTGAGCTCATCTGACAGCCTTCTCCCCAGCTTCACACATGCCAGTCTCACATTCCTTTAAGGAAATATATTGAGCACCTATGGTGTGCTAGTGGGTATAGAAACATGAATAAGACATCCTCAGTTCCTCAATGAATTGTCTAATGGCAGAAACAGATGCATAAAAAATAAATACACTTCAGTGGATTCGATGCTTAAATAAAAGCAAAGACAATACCCTTAAAAGACTGTTAGTCCACCCCGACCACTTGAAAGGGTTTAGCGTTAGAGAATCTAGGTCAAGCCAAGAAGTGGATTGGTAACTTAATAACTATGTGGTTGATTTAATGAGAAACTGCTGTTACAAGACATTAATTTGAGTGTGCATCTGAATGAACTAGTGGGCTTGTTAAACAAATTGCTTGGTCTTTGGCCCCCACACTTTTGATTCAGTAAGCCTGAGATGGGTCCCAGGAGTCTGCATTTCTAATAAATTCCCAGGTGATACTGATGATGCATATTAAGAATCACTGCTCCAGGTAGTTCAGCTAATTCCCTTGCCATGGTTCCCTAATATCTTTGTTGTTTGACAAACGTAAGATAAAAAGTAGATTAATGACTAGGTGCAGTGGCTCACGCCTGTAATCCCAGCACTTTGGGAGGCTGAGGCAGATAGGTCGCTTTAGCCCAGGAGTTCAAGAGCAGCCTGTGCAACATGGTGAAACACTGTCTCCACTAAAAATACAAAAATTAGCTGGCCGTGGTGGCATGTGCCTGTAATCCCAGCTACTTGGGGGTGCTGAGATGGGAGTATGGCTTGAGGAGGAAGCTGCAGTAAGCTGAGATTGCACCACTGCATTCCAGTCTAGGCAACAGAGTGACATCCTATCTCAAATGAATGAATGAAAAGAAGAAAAAGTAGATTAATGGTACTAAAATTTATTACTTAAGATCAGGTGCTACAGTCATGTGGGAGTTATTGTTCACTTTAGGTTTTGCATTCGTCTTGATTCAGATAGTCTGATCTCAGATTCAATGAGAATTAAAAAAAAAAACTGTGTATAATAAAATTAATTCTAGCATGTACTATCTACCTATTTCATAAATCTTAACCTCAGATACGTACTTACCATCTCATTCCCTAATTCCTTTTTCCCTTTATTCATTACAATCTGACTACTGCCACTACCACATATACCATTGAAATTGTTCTTTTAGAGGTAAACTAGAAACTCATATAAGATGTCTGCCTTCAGCCTGAATCTCTCCACTAGTGTTTGATATTATTTATTGATCACGTTGTTCTGAAAACTCTCTTCTCCCTACCAGTGTGGATTTTAGGGACCTTTTCATTGTCTCCATCGTCTTCTATCTCCTCTCCCCCTTTCCCTAGGCAGACATCATTAACTGATCATGGCACTCCTAGGGCTTCACAGCATAACCCAGCAGGAAAATGCTCTCAGTTGATTGGTGTTTGTCTGTGGGATGAAACGTGTTGTGAAGGCTCCAAACTATCTCCAGCCCGGGCACCGTGGTTCACATCTGTAATCCCAGCATTTTGGGAGGCCAACGCGGGGAGATCACCTGAGGTCAGGAGTTTGAGACCGACCTGGCCAACATGGTGAAACCCCATCTCTACTAAAAATAAAAAAATTGGCTGGGCCTGGTGGCACATGCCTGTAGTCCCAGCTACCAGGAGGGAGGCTGAGGCACGAGAATTGCCTGAACCCGGGAGGTGGAGGTTGCAGTGAGCTGAGATTGTGCCACCACATTCCAGCCTGGGTGACAAGAGCGAGACTTCATCTCAAAAAAAAAAAAAAAAAAAAAAAAAAAGGTAGTAGAGGAGAACAGAGAAATGGGAGTAGAGCATGTCTGTGTGCTGTTAGGAGTGATTTAGTAGACTGGGAAAAGTTGATGTTTCACGATAAAGATAACTTCAGGAGAGAAATCCTATATGAACTCCAAGAGGTATCATTAATTTTTTTAAAAAAGGGGAGTATGGGAGTGTGGGGAGGGGACTTGCAGTATACGTACAATATATTTTTATTTTAAAAACCTAAACTTCATATAACACAATTATATATTTCAACATACATAAATAAAACACACACACACACACACACAGAACATATACCTCAAACTGGCAACAGTAGTTACTTCTGAGAAGAGAATACAATTATTATAGTGGGCAAAGGAGGACTTTTTTCCCAAGTATATAATATATTGCTGTTAACTAAAGTCATCATGAGTTAAAATAGATATCTTGCACTTATTCCTCTTGTCTGAAATTTTCTTTCCACTCATTCATTGATGGACACTTAGGCTACTATAAGTAATGCTGCAATAAACTTGAGAGTGCAGATATTGCTTTGATATACTGATTTCAAATCCTTAGAATATATATTCAGTAGTGAGATTACTGGATCATATGGTAGTTCTATTCTTAGTTTTTAAGTATCTCCACACTGTTTTCCATAATGGGTATACTAAAAAGAGGATTTTGCTGTTCTTGCCATTTGAATTAAAAAAAAAAAAAAAAAAGCAATGTATCTATAGATATCTTGTGTAATTTTTCGTGGCAAGTAACTTCTCATTTCCATGAAATAATTTCCCTATATAAGAAAACAGCTGACTGACATTCAAGAATAACCTCATGTTTTCTAGTAGAATTTCTTATGAAATTAAAAAAAGACTTTCTGCAATAGGCACTGTTACATTCTAGAAATGTTCTAATAAAGGTACTGATTTTTTGTTCTGCTTTTTTTTTTTTTTTTGAGACAGAGTCTCGCTCTGTTGCCCAGGCTGGAGTGCAGTGGTGTGATCTCGGCTCACCACAACCTCTGTCTCCCAGGCTCAAGCAATTCTCCTGCCTCAGCCTCCTGAGTAGCTGGGATTACAGGCATGCACCACCACAACCGGCTAATTTTTGTATTTTTAGTACGGACAGGGTTTCACCGTGTTGTTCAGGCTGGTCTCCAACTCGTTATCTCAGGTGATCTGCCTGCCTCAGCGTCCCAATGTTCTGCTTATTTTTTTTTTTTTTTTTTTTGAGACGGAGTCTCGCTCAGTCGCCCAGGTTGGAGTGCAGTGGCGCGATCCCGGCTCACTGCAAGCTCCGCCTCCCGGGTTCACACCATTCTCCTGCCTCAGCCTCCCAAGTAGCTGGGACTACAAGCGCTCGCCGCCACGCCCGGCTAATTTTTTTGCATTTTTAGTAGAGACGGGGTTTCACCGTGTTAGCCAGGATGGTCTTGATCTCCTGACCTTGTGATCCGCCCGTCTCGGCCTCCCAAAGTGCTGGGATTACAGGCTTGAGCCACCGCGCCCGGCCTGCTTATTTTTTAAAAACCTTTATGAATAACATGATTTGCAATTTAAAGATTTAATTTATTATGAGGATCTCATTTTCCAAAATAGGATTCTGTAAAGTTCATAAGAGTTTTATAAAGTAGTTTTACATTTCTTTTTCCAGTTTCTCTTTTCTTAGTTCTGAATGAGATTTCTAAAGGAGAGATTTTCTTCTTTTTTTCCTTTACATATCCATCTCTGTAGCTGGCAAGATTTGAATGAATTCTAGAATTACTGAGGTCTTTGGTGTCTAATCTGTCCCTCTCCCCCTCCCCCACTTTTTTTTTTAAAGAAAGAACTATCTGTTTAGAGCCACTTCAGCTCAGAACTGTTTAGATAGTAGGTTGGATTAGGTTACTTCGGTAAAGTGACCTATTAGCTACTTTAAACCTTGTG
The DNA here is from genome assembly GCF_007565055.1 of Rhinopithecus roxellana. Taxonomy (NCBI): domain Eukaryota; kingdom Metazoa; phylum Chordata; class Mammalia; order Primates; family Cercopithecidae; genus Rhinopithecus; species Rhinopithecus roxellana. Next base: position 89,394,248 of record NC_044553.1, on the reverse strand, counting down.
ATTTAAACAAAAGTTATGACTCTTCTAAAGCAATTACCTCATTGTCTTTCTTTGGTGAAACTTGTTAATTTCCTTAGAGGGGTGTATATACAAACTTTTTATAGACAGGAAAAGAGGGGAAGGTTGCTTTGGGGACAAGACATGCTCTCCCAACTCTATTCCCTCACTGAAGGTGCATTAAAATTCTTTTTGTTAAATTCCAGAATCCTAATAGAAACAAACATACTCCATTTCTTTTTGTACACTTGATCTAATAGAGTTGATTAAATTTTAACAGTGAAAGGGCTAAAGAACATCAAGTCTTACCTCTTCATTTTATCTGTGAGGAAACCATTTATCATTCTGGTACTAGTACCTAGTTGAAGGAACTTACAATTATAGCCCAAGACAAAACAAAGTCAAGACAAAAATCCTGTTCCTCTGACTTCAGTTAAACACTTTTTTTTTTGAGACAGGTTTTCACTTCTGTCATCCAGGCTGGAGTGCAGTGGTGTGATCTGGACTCACTGCAACTCCACCTCCTGGGTGCAAGGGATTCTACTGCCTTAGTATCCCGAGTAGCTGGGACTACAGGCATGTGCCACCATGTCCGCCTAATTTTTGTATTTTTAGTACAGATGGATTTTCACTGTGTCACCCAGGCTGGCCTTGAACTCCTGGATTCAAGCAATCCATCCTCCTTGGCCTTCCAAAGTGCTGGGATTGCAGGTATGAGCCACTCCACCCAGCCTCAATGTATCTTTTAGGAAAAAAAAAAAAAAAAAAAAAAAAACACAGAATGAGAACATGAAAGTCAGTACAGGTTTGGCACCAGCATCTTCACAAACAACAGAATTCAATGCAAACATTTTCACAAGAAGTCAATAAAGTGGTATGTCAGGATTTGGGAAATGCCACTGTTTGCAAGCATAAATCTGAAGTCTGTTTTATGACAGACCAGCAAGGGCAAGAATATGGTATAACATATCATGACTTGGAAAAGCTTAAAACCTCCCAAAGACAGAAATCTGTAATCTTTCCCCCCTACTTAGGAAACTATCTCATGGAAGAGTCACCAAAGGTTTCTTTGAAATGGGAGTTTCAGGTTGATACATAAGGAATGGCTATCTTTACAGATTGGCAATGGCTAGTGGCATGTTTGTGGGCCAATTATAAGGTAAATGTAAGGCAGTGTGGTCATCATGTCTTTTTTTATAGGTAATAGACAAACTAATGAGGAAGCCATGAGCCTCTCTGGAATAATACTGAATCAGGAAGAAAGTAGGTGGTTATGGGTGTATTGTGGATTACCTCACAGATGCAGAACATATTCGGGGTATCTCTGTGATTCTGTTAGAAAACATTCTTCTTACACCCATGCTACAATCTTCACCAGCAGTTGAGATTAGCCAGATGTGTGGTCACGTGTGATCTCAATGCATAAAGGGAATGTCATGGTCTCTTAAGTATGGTGGGATAAGAAATAAGTTCAAGAATACGGTTCCACAGTGAGCAGCAGGTATATTCAAACCTACCTATAAAGCCCAAAGAATAAGGCTGACAAATCCAGTTTCTCGGAAAGAAAATATTTCACAGAGATTTGAAAACATAAGCAATGTCTTGGACAACTGCGAGATGGTGGATCCTCACACCAGTCCTCCAGAAATTATCCTTTAGAAAGCAAGCCTTGGGCCAGGCGTGGTGGCTCACGGCTGTAATCCCAGCACTTTGGGAGGCTGAGGTGGGCGGATCACTGGAGGTCAAGATAGTTCGAGACCAGCCCAGCCAACATAGTGAAGCCCTGTCTGTACTAAAAATACAAAAATTAGATGGGCATGGTGGCACATGCCTGTAATCCCAGCTATTCAAGTGGGCTGAGGCATAAGAATCACTTGAACCTGGGAGGCGGAGTTTGCAGTCAACCGAGATCATGCCACTGTACTCCACCCTTGGTGACAGAGCAAGATCCTGTCTCAAAAAAGAAAAGAAAAGAAAAAAAGCCTTTAGGATAAAGACATGTACAGCTGTTACTTTCTTGTGGAAACTTGTGACCACTGGGGAGGTCAGATAAGCATCTTTATGAGGGTTGTTACAGGCATTGTTTAGAAAACTTACTGCAGAACACTTTGGCATGCAGAGTCAAACATTAGTCATTATGGAGGTTTCACTTCAAGATGGTATCACTCTTGCCATGCAACAGGCTATTTTCCTACAAACACCAACTTTATTCCCAGAGCATACCTGCAAATCCTAGATGGAGTATCTTGGAAGCTTGTCTTCCTTGTAGAACACATTGTAAATTCCTAGTCTGTAATAAAAGTAGCTAGGTCTGCAGACTCTTAACCTAATGACAGTCAATCCTCATGGCCTGTGCGTAGGTTTCCAGGTATGTCATTAATCTGTTATACAACCTTCTTGTGAGGGCTTGGAAGGTGAGGGGAGCTTCACATCCAAAGTTCTCCTAACTTCCTGGGGACTCCTCTTCTAAATAATAGCAATTATAGCAGTCATGATACCATGTCACCAAAATTCACCGCTTTGGGATTTTTTCATATAAAATCTAGGATTAATATGTAAATTGCCTTATTTTTCCTCTTAATAAGTAAACATGTAATTGTCACAAATTTTAAAAAAACAAAAAACCAAACACTTAATAATGAAGTATATATCAAAAAATACTTTTGATTACCTTCAAGTTAGGTGTAAGTTCACTCATGAGCTAAGAGTGAGCTAAGTGAGTAATAGTGCAGCCCTTCTACTGGCAAAGAAAGACAACACTTCACCACACCCATTGTTTACTGGGTATTTTAACAAGCTTTTCAACTTTAATCTTACTGCTCCCTTGCAGGTACCCTGATGCTCCAGACAAACTACTATTTGTTTGCCAAACATGTCTAACACATTCCCATCTCCGTGCTTTGGTTCATTCAATTTCTTTTTCTTTTTTGAGATGGAGTTTTGGTCTTGTCGCCCAGGCTGGAGTGCAATGGCACAATCTCGGCTCACTGCAACCTCTGCCTCCTGGGTACAAGCCGTTCTCCTGCCTCAGCCTCCCAACTAGCTGGGACTACAGGCGCCCGCCACCACGACTGGCTAATTTTTGTATATTTAGTAGAGACGGGGTTTCACCATGTTAGCTAGGCTGGTGTCAAACTCCTGACCTTGTGATCTGCCCACCTCAGCCTCCCAAAGTGCTCGGATTACAGGTGTGAGCCACCATGCCCGGGCAAATCAATTTGTTATTTAAAAATATACACCCTTTGTTCATGAATACTTTAAATACGATTTTGAGAATATACTGCTGAGAAGCAAATTTTAAAAATTCTTATTTGTAAAGCTATTTAAAACATTTTATGGTGACAAATGTTGCAGGATTATTATTGTTTTTTTACTTTTAAGACTGTTATCACAGATTTCAACCAGTGTATTAGTCTATTCCTGCACTGCTATTAAAAACTACTGGAGACCGGGTGTGGTGGCTCACACCTGTAATTTCAGCACTTTGGGAGGCTGAGGCAGGCGGATCATGCCACTGCACACCAGCCTGGGTGATAGCAAGACTCCATCTCAAAAGAAAAAGAAAAAAAACAAAACAAACAAACAAACAAAAACTACTGGAGACTGGCTATTTAAGAAAAAGAAAAAAAAAGAGGTTTAATTGGCTCATAATTCTACTGGTGGTACAGGAAGCCTGGCTGGGGAGCCCTCAGGAAACTTACAATCATAGCAGAAGGTAAAGGGGAAGCTGGCACGTCTTACATAGCTGGAGCAGGAGGAAGAGAGGGTGAAGGGGGAGGTGCCACACACTTTTAGACAATCAGATCTTTTTTTTTTTTTTTTTTTTGAGACGGAGTTTCGCTCTTATTGCCCAGGCTGGAGTGCAGTGGTGCAATCTTGGCTCACTGCAACCTCCACCTCCCAGGTTCGAGTGATTCTCCTGCCTCAGCCCCTTGAATAGCTGGGATTATAGGCATGTGCCACTATGCCAGGCTAATTTTGTATTTTCAGTAGAGACAGGGGTTTCACTATGTTGGTCAGGCTGGTCTCGAACTCCTGACCTTAGGTGATCCACCTACCTTGGCCTCCCAAAGTGCTGGGATTAGAGGCGTGAGCCACCATGCCTGGCCAACAACCAGATCTTATGAAAACTCACTATCAGGAGAACAGCCAGAAAGGTATCTGCTCCCATGATCCAGTCACCTCCCATCAGGCTGCTCCTCCAGCACTGGGATTACAATTTGACAAGAGATTTGGATAGGGACACGAATCCAAACCATACCAAAAATGAGCAAAAATACTGCGCATTAAAATGAGTTTGGTGAATGTTCCCCCTTAAATTAACCCAGATGAAAAAGGAGAAAAACCCTCAAATAGTAGGAAAATTAAAATCCATCTTATTGTCACCAACCCCACTGATCCTCTGAATTTGGGCCTGGAGACCTTTGGAAACCAGGGTAGCCTTCACTTCACTGAAGTAAAAAAAAACACTTGATATTTAAACTCTGAATATATTTTATCAAAATTTTAATTATAAACATCACTTAAAATGTTTAAATGAAGTAGTTGGTTATATGAAAAATTAAAGATCAATTGTACAAAATAATATTCTCAGGAACACATTTATTTATTACTAGAAACTAAAAGGTATATCCCTGTATATACAGAATATTTTCTTTTCAGATTTGATTTCAAGTTTAAAAAAAATAAAATCTTAAAACTAATTTGAATACAAATCACATTCATACAATGGGGTACTATAGTAATTACATACAAAACTTTCCTAGAATTAAATTAGCCCTTAAATATTGCATGAAAAGTGACAAAAATCCTTACTAAATTGGAAGCATTCATTTACAACCTAAACTTTTAAAATATAGGTAGACTATTAAGCAATATTAAAATTTTTAGATCATTAATCTCTTTGAGAATCTGATGTTGTAAAATTTTCCCCAGAAAAATGCACATATAAAGCCTAAAGACTGAATAATCACGTAATTCATTCAACATACCCTAATTGAATGCCTATTGTGTCCCAGGGATCCAGAAGTAAAAAGATGCACAAGGTCTTTTTCCTCATGAAGCTTACATCATAGGGATAATGACAGAAAATTTAAAAAGTAAATAATACATAATTACAGATTGTGACTGATATGCTTTGCTTTTGTGTCCCCACCCAAATTTCACCTTGAATTGTAATAATCCCCACAAGTCAAGGGCAAGACTAGGTGGAGATACTTGAATCATGGGGGCAATTCCCCCATGCTCTCCTCGTGATAGTGAGATCTCATGAGATCTGATGGTTTTATAAGGGGCTTCCCACTTCGCTCACCACTCACTCTTACTTCATCCTGCCGTCCTGTGAAGAGGTGCCTTCTGCCATGATTGTAAGTTTCCTGAGGCCTTCCCAGCCATGCAGAACTGTGGGTCAATTAAACCTCTTTCCTTTATAAATTACTCAGTCTTGGGCATTTTTTTTCTTTTTGAGACGGAGTCTCGCTCTGTTGCCCAGGCTGGAGTGCAGTGGCCGGATCTCAGCTCACTGCAAGCTGCACCTCCCGGGTTCATGCCATTCTCCTGCCTCAGCCTCCTAAGTAGCTGGGACTACAGGCGCCCGCCACCATGCCCGGCTAGTTTTTTTTTTGTATTTTTTAGTAGAGACGGGGTTTCACCGTGTTAGCCAGGATGGTCTCGATCTCCTGACCTCGTGATCCGCCCGTCTCAGCCTCCCAAAGTGCTGGGATTACAGGCTTGAGCCACCACGCCCGGCCAAAATCTGATTTTCATATTTATATGCAAGAGAGGTTTCACAATCACTAAGGCATGAGGTCAGTATAATAGTTATCAAAGTATATTTTATTCTGCTCATAGATTGCTGTTATCAGATGTAGAATCCCATATTTGGGAAAGAAAGAAAGCAAGGGAAGGGCAAATTAGGAAAAGTCAGCTAGTTGAGATTTAAGAATTAACATTTTTAGCCTGGCACAGTGGCTCACACCTATAATCCCAGCATTTTGGGTGGCTGAGTTTGGAGGACTGCTTCAGCCCAGGAGTTCAAGACCAGTCTAGACAACATAGTAAGACCCCATCTCTATAAAAATAGAAAAATTAGCCAGACATGGTGGTACATGGCTGTAGTCTCAGCTACTTGGGAGGTTGAGGCAGGAGGATGGATTAAGCCCAGGAGGGTGGAGGCTGTAGTGAGCAGTGATCATGCCATTGCACCGCAGCCTGGGTGAGAAAGCAAGACCCTACCTCTAAAAAAACAAATAAACACATATATTTCCTTAAACATTTTTATTTTTTAAAAAGTTTATTTTTCTTTGAATATTGCCTCCTGTGTATCTCACAAGGAAGGCCTATTTCCTTATAAAGTTATCTGGTGGGCCTAAAAATGAAGAGCTTTCTAAAAGTCCTTCACAATTAGTACGTTAACATTTTTATTGTGCTATGTATAATTTATGTAACCACAATCAGAATTCAAATGTAAAAGTTCTTTCCTTTTTTTCTTTCAGATGGAGTCTTGCTTTGTCACCCAGACTGGAGTGCAGTGGTGTGATCTCAGTTCACTGCAACCTCCACCTCCTGGGTTAAAGCAATCCTCCCATCTCAGCTTCCCGAGTAGCTGAGACTACAGGCATGTGCCACCATGCCCAGCTGTTTTTGTCTTTTTCTTTTAGTAGAGACTGGGTTCACCATGTTAGCCAGGCTGGTCTCAAACTACTGACCTTAAGTGATCTGCCCGCCTCGGCCTCCCAAAGTGTTGGATTACAGGCGTGAGCCACCATGCCTGGCCAAGCTTTTTCTTTTTAACTTACATATGTATTTCAAAAGGAATGGAAGAACTTGACCAAATAACGAGAAAATACCCAGCACAGTAATATCTACTAAGTTTAATTACTTTTTCTCAAACTGCCACCTCTTCCCCCCCCCCCTTTTTTTTTTTTTTTTTTTGAGACGGAGTCTCGCTCTGTCGCCCAGGCTGGAGTGCAGTGGCTGGATCTCAGGTCACTGCAAGCTCCGCCTCCCGGGTTCACGCCATTCTCCTGCCTCAGCCTCTCGAGTAGCTGGGACTACAGGCGCCCGCCACCTCGCCCGGCTAGTTTTTTTTTGTATTTTTTAGTAGAGACGGGGTTTCACCGGGTTAGCCAGGATGGTCTCGATCTCCTGACCTCGTGATCTGCCCATCTCGGCCTCCCAAAGTGCTGGGATTACAGGCTTGAGCCACCGCGCCCGGCCCTCTTCCCTTTCTTTTTTTTTTTTTTTTTTTGAGACGGAGTCTCGCTCTGTCGCCCGGGCTGGAGTGCAGTGGCCGGATCTCAGCTCACTGCAAGCTTCGCCTCCCGGGTTTACGCCATTCTCCTGTCTCAGCCTCCGGAGTAGATGGGACTACAGGCGCCCGCCACCTCGCCCGGCTAGATTTTTGTATTTTTTTAGTAGAGACGGGGTTTCACCGTGTTCGCCAGTATGGTCTCGATCTCCTGACCTCGTGATCCGCCCGTCTCGGCCTCTCAAAGTGCTGGGATTACAGGCTTGAGCCACCGCGCCCGGCCCCTCTTCCCTTTCTTAAAAAACTTTATCAAACAACAAAAACCCTCTTCAGAAAATCTAATGCAGCTATAAAGTAAAATGTTAAAAACTGATCCTTATTGATGTCCAGATTAAACATTTTAGTGGCCTGGTGCGGTGGCTCAAGCCTGTAATTCCAGGACTTTGGGAGGTGGAGGTGGGCGGATCACTTGAGGTCAGGAGTTTGAGAACAGCCTGGCCAACAGGTTGAAACTCCATTTCTACTGAGAATACAAAAAAATAGCCGGGTGTGGTGACTTGCGCCTGTAGTCCCAGCTACTCAGCAGGCTGAGGCAGGAGAATCGCTTGAACCCGGGAGGCAGAGGTTGCAGTGAGTTGAGATGGTGCCACTGCACTCCAGCCTGGGTGACAGAGCCAGACTCTGTCTAAACCCCCCCTCCTTTTTAGAGATAGGATGTCCCTCTATTGCTCAAGCTGGAGTGCGGTGGCGTGAGCATACCTCACTGTAACCTCAAACTCCGGGGTTCAAGCATCCTCCTGTCTCAGCCTTCCAAGTAGTTAGGACTACAGGCCTATGCCACCAGGTCCAGCAAACCTTTGGTGTGTGTGTTGGCGTAGGAGGGTAGAGATGGGGTCTTGTTATGTTGCCCAGGCTGGCCTCAAACTCCTGGCCTCAAGTGTTCCTCCCACCTTGGCCTCCCAAAATGCTGGGATTACTGGCATGAACCACCAAATCTGGCCACATGTTAGGTTTTAAATCTTGAATAAACATTCCTTATTAACAAGAATAAAATAGTTTTATCAATAAAAAACCTTTGTCATATAAAATTGTGTGATTGTATCTTTCTCCACTCCCACTGCTTCACTTGAGTAGCCTTTAAAAATTTTTGTGATTATATATTTTAAAAAACCACTTTAGTATTTACTCATCTTTACTTAATGCTCTGTTAAAATTTGCCTTTAAGGGAATGACAGGGAGGGTGAGGGAAAATTTGCTTTTAAATTCTATTCATTTCACTGAATTCATTTTTATATTGTCTTTGTAATATATATTTAATAAACACTACTTGTAAAGAAAGCTACAAAATAAAATAAAAATAATTGTGTCAATCTTGAAGTACATTGTTTTATATTAGGTCATATAATTAGTTTCTGGCAGACCTGGTTTTTGCAGTTCATGCATCATGGCATTTTAAAATTATAAAATAAAATGTCCATATGTTTTATTCTGCTTGAAAAAGTACCTGTTCCTAGTTTTATGATTAATCCTTGACATTAATGGAAAAGCAGTAAACTACCTACAATACTATTAGTCACATTTTACTGAAACATTTTTGTCCATAAGCTTTACTTTTTATTTCCTTTTTAAATTTTTTAAATTTTTTTGGTTTTGTGCATAAGCTTTTAAAAAGAAATATTATGAAACTTTTTACTAAAAGTACAATGTTAGAAATAATCATAAATGGAGTCAAAGTCAGTTTGTACCTCAAAGAATTTCTTCAATGTCTTCTATTGCCAAAATAGCACTTTGATTTTGAACAAAATGCTTCAGAGGAAATATGTGCTAGAATGAAAATCCAAGACATATTTTTTAAATCTCTACCAGATAAAACAGAAACAATTGCCTGGAAGGCAAACAAAACAAAGCAAAACCTTCAATCTTCAATTTGGCTTTTATTTTAAAATACACTTAGCATAGAAGTGTCATAGGACAGAAAATAATAAAACACAAAGAAATGGAACATTTTCAAATACCTTTTAAGCTAGACATAAAAATCAACAGGATAGCATTGGCCCAAATTATGGGAAACAGTCCCCAAAATTCAACTCATTAAACATACATTTTGAAAGTAAAGCTCTTTTCACATTTTCCAAGGTGCTGACATTTTCCTACATGCCTTGGTTTCCTTTTAACTAATAAGTGTAAATTTAGTTGCTTTACTTAAAATTATCAGCTTCAGTTTTGATAAAAATTACCATGCCCCTAAATTCTCAATCAGAATTATAAAAATATGAGCTCAAATAGTTATGGTGCCCAAAATAGAAACATCTGAAGTGATAGTTCTGGATAATCATATAGATATTGCACTAAAATCAGTAATTTCATACCTGGTATTCATTTATATGGAAAGTTAATCCTCTTCTTTATGAAAAACTTTCTATAAATACACTTAATGCTAACATAAGTACAACCACACCTCAAAATATAAAGGCACAGACAGAAAAAAGAATAGTTTAATACTATACACAAATGTTCCACTGTGAAAATAATAGAAAGTTGAAAAAATAATAGGATCTAAAATACTGATACTAATTTTAGGTTTTATAATTTACCTTAAGTAGCCAATAAATGGGTATTAAAAGTTAACAGTGCTAAATCCAATCCTTTCCAAATTATTTAGAAAAATGCTTTCTTTACATATGAAGTATGTGCATTGTCCCATCTATAAATTTCAACTACATTTCCATTCACTGGAAATACCTACCTGCAATATAAACAATCAAGACAATGTACAAAAAATATATCCTGTTCCTATAACTTACAATGCACAGAAAAATACCTACAAAAAGGGAAGTCTTTATCCATTTAGCTTTATAATAAATTGGTGAGAAAGTTTAGCCCATTCCACATTTCTTTCCAAATAAAGGCTAAAGAGTTAAGGGCAATTTACTTTTATGCCTGTCGCCTTGACACACGTTTTAAAATATTTGCTTGATTATATGTAACTTAAGATAAAGTTAATGTCTTATTTTTACATCACAGTATACATAGCATTTCTTAATTTAGCAACAGAAAGGCACAATTAGCAAGCAATAAAATTCAGTACCTGAATTATTAAACTGACGTCCAGAATAGTTGCAAATAAAGTACATTCAAAACAGTACACAGAACTTAAAAAAAAAAGAATCCAAAAACTTATTTTTTCAAAAATTTGGTCCATTAAAAATGCCTCCCATGTTCAACATCATGGGTAACATGAAAGGTAATGGCAGTGTAAAAACAGGCAGTAAATCAATGTATAGTAGCATATGCATTCTGCTCTAGTAATTACGCTATTCAATTAGGAAACGGCTCCCACAGTAAATAAATGTTAAATATATCTGTTAATAACAACATACCTGTATTTAGTTCAAATACACAGGCACAACTGTTTGCATATTATTATTGATTTTATAATACACTCCCATAGTTTAAAAAAACACTTAGGTATATTATTTTATATATAATATATATCAGATATATAATTGCATATTATGTACCTTATATATATTATATATAAGTTGAATCCATAATACAAAACTCTCCAAACATTACATGAACATTCTAAATGGATATTTATCATTTTCTCAGTATTGAAATAGCTCAGCTCACCTAAATCAGTATCTGGATGTGCAATGATAAAATGCACTGACTCTTAAGAATTTACTTAAATAATTAAGTTAAATTCCTGCAAAAGTCTAATTCTGACCTGGCTTTTACCTGGAATATATTTTTAGGTATCAGTAACTGATACCCTCCTTTCTTATCATAAACAATATTTCTCCATCAAGAGATACCAATAAAGAAAAATATGTAAGGAACAAAAAATGTGATGGAGAAACCAACCATTCCATAGGTAATATACCGATAAGGAAGTTCAACTTCCATGTGCTGTCTTGCTTTTCGAATATCATCACACGGTATACTGAAGATTTTGCAGGCTAAAGGAATGGTGATCTTTTTCATTACATCTCTGACTATTAGTACAAATACCATCCCTATGAGGATCCGCAATATGGCTTTTCCAAACACAGTCATAGTAATGGGGGGCCCAGCTAAAGGTAATCTATCTAGAGAAGGATCTAATACTAGACCCATGTTATAAGTAACATGAGATCCACATGCAATTCCAGCACCACTTCCTAGAATCTCAGCTGTGTCTCCTCGGGACTGTGCTCCAGGTGTCAAGAGTGAAAGAAAAGATCCCCAAAGCTAAATGAAGCCCGATGATGATTAACGGAGCATATTTGTGAGTTTGGTTGAAGTTGTCAATCAGGTCCACAAATGGATAGAAGACAGCTAAGATTAAAATGGTATATAGGAATCCAGCAATAATATCCTAGGAAAAGATAAAAGTATTGTTGTTTAGTATAATACTGAACATTTTTGGCATTTAAAAAATAATTTATATTTAACATTTCAAATGTTGAATATATATAAATTTTTTAAAGTTGTCAAATTCTCAAAGTAAACTTTATTAATGAACCATATAGGAGGCACTAAAAACTGTATTAATAGTAAAAAGATTTATATTTTCATAATTCTACCCTTTTACAAATTAACTACATATATAACATCCACAAATTTATATTCAAATTCTGAACAACAAACTATGCTAAAATTGTGTAGTTTTGATTTCTGGGGAAAAGTAAACTTATTATTCAAAGAAATGGTTTTCAAAGAAATGTTTATGTATGTAATTATCTCCATGACCACAGAGGATATACAGCCAAGGTAATTTTCTTTTCTCATTCATTCATTCATTGAACAAATATTCATGAGTACCAACCCCTATTTTAGGGGTTGAGGATACACTGCTTTAAAAAATGACAAGAATGTGGCTGGGTGCGGTAGCTCACGCCTGTAATCCCAACCCTTTGGAAGGCTGAGACGGGTGGATCACTTGAGGCCAGGAGTTCAAGACCAGCCTGGGTAACATAGTGAAACCCTGTCTCTACTAAAAATGCAAACATTAGCCAGGTATGGTGGCTCTAGCCTGTGGTCCCAGCTACTTGGGGATGGAGGCATGAGAATCCCTTGAACCCAGGAAGTGGAGGTTGCAGAGAGCCAAGATCATGCCATTGCACTCCAGCGTGAGTAACAGAGGGAGACTGTCAATAACCACATAAGAAAGCAGAAAAATACTACAATTTCGGATTGTTATGAATCTTTTTTTTTTTTTTTTTTTTTTTTTTTTTTTTTGAGACGGAGTCTCGCTCTGTCACCCAGGCTGGAGTGCTGTGGCCGGATCTCAGCTCACTGCAAGCTCCGCCTCCCGGGTTCACGCCATTCTCCTGTCTCAGCCTCCCGGGTAGCTGGGACTACAGGCGCCGCCACGTCGCCCGGCTAGTTTTTTTTTTTGTAGCTTTTAGTAGAGACGGGGTTTCACCGTGTTAGCCAGGATGGTCTCGATCTCCTGACCTCGTGATCCGCCCGTCTCGGCCTCCCAAAGTGCTGGGATTACAGGCTTGAGCCACCGCGCCCGGCGGATTGTTATGAATCTTATGAAGAAACTAAAACAGGACAATAGAATAGTATGATGAAGGACCCGATTAGAGTACTGATTAAGGAAGCCTATCTGAGGGTGGTGACACTGATCTGATTCTAAAGGGAGCCTATATTCAGAGGCAGAAGAAATGTGTTCCAGGTAGAGGGAATATCAAGTGCAAAGGCTTTTGTAGGCTAGGTAAGAGAGTAGATTTCATTTCAAAAGTGATAGGAGCTGGGTGCAGGGGTTCATGCCTATAATCCCAACACTTTGTTGAAACTGCTTGAGCCCAGGAGTTGGAGACCAGGCTGGGCAACATAGTGAGACTTCGTCTCTTAAGAATAAAAAGTGAGGCCGGGTGCAGTGGCTCACCCCTGTAATCCCAGCACTTTGGGAGGCTGAGGCAGATGGACTACCTGAGGTCAAGAGTTCAAGACCAGCCTGGCCAACATGGTAAAACCCTGTCTCTACTAGAAATACAAAAGAAAATTAGCTGTGTGTGGTGGTGCACACCTATAATCCCAACTACTCGGGAGGCTGAGACAAGAGAATTGCTTGAACCCGGGAGTCGAGATCACACCACTGCACTCCAGCCTGGACAAGAGCGAAACTCCATCTTGAAAATAAATAAATAAATACATAACTACATGCATATAAAAATTAGCTCAGCATGGTGGCACGCATTTGTAATCCCAGCTACTTGGGAGGCTGAGACAGGAGAATTGCCTGAACCTGGGAGGTGGAGGTTGCAGTGAGCTGAGATGGCGCCACTGTACTCCAGCCTGGGTGACAGAGCGAGACAACATCTCGAAAAACAAAACAAAACACAACAAAAATTAAAAAAAAAGAACTGACAACTGTAACTTGACGATGGATTGAACGTGAAAAAGAGCAAGAAAGACGAATCAAAGATGGTTCCCAGTTTTAGGCAGGAGCAACTGTGTAGATTTGATAGATGGTTTACTTGAGGAAACAAAGCTATTAAATAACTTTCTGAATCATTCCTGACAACATACAAAAATGTTCCCTATTTCTATCTTGTAACAAGACAAAACTCTATGATCTACTCTCTATTACTGAAAAACTTATCAATGCTTATATTCACTGTCTCCACTTCCTTGCCTTCGATTTTTCTCTAAACTCACCACTACACTGAAACCACTTTTTTCATGGATACTAGTGGTCTTCAAAAACAACGGTCATTTTTTATTTCTTTTTTTTTGAGACACAGTCTCACTCTGTCGCCCAGGCTGGAGTATAGTGGCGCAATCTCAGCTCACTGCAACCTCCGCCTCCCGGGTTCACGCCATTCTCCTGCCTCAGCCTCCCAAGTAGCTGGGACTACAGGTGCCCGCCTCCATGCCTGGCTGTTTTTATTGTATTTTTAGTGGAGACAGGGTTTCACTGTGTTAGCCAGGATGGTCTCGATCTCCTGACCTCGTGATCCGCCCGCCTCGGCCTCCCAAAGTGCTGGGATTACAGGCCTGAGCCACTGCGCCCAGCCAGGTCATTAAGGTCATTTCTTTTTTCTTTTTTTTTTTTTGGACAGAGTTTCGCTCTGTCGCGCAGGCTGGAGTGCAGTAGCGTGATCTAGGCTCACTGCAATCTCTGCCTCCCAGGTTCACGCCTTTCTCCTGCCTCAGCCTCCTGAGTAGCTGGTACTACAGGCACCCGCCACCACACCCAGCTAATTTTTTGTATTTTTAGTAGAGACAGGGTTTCACCGTGTTAGCCAGGATGGTCTTGATCTCCTAATGTCGTGATCCGCCCGCCTTAGCCTCCCAAAGTGCTGGGATTACAGGCGTAAGCCACCGCGCCCGGCCACGGCCAGGTCATTTCTGGGTCATTTCTGAACAATATTCAATAAAGGTAAGCAACAGACTAGTTGCTTAATGTTTTTGTCTTAAAATTTTTTATTACATAGGATTTGATACATAGCAAAATACACGTAGAATGTATATGAAACTATAAAATTCCTATCTATGAAATCACTTCCCAACAAAAGAACTATAATATTACAAGTATTGTCAAATCTACTGTTGTGCTATTTCTCAACCTATCACTCTGCATTCCTCCCTGGAGGCAATTTGCAAGCATGAATTTTGGCTTAATAAATACCTGGGATTTTTTGTTTATTTTGTTTTGTTTTGTGTTTGTAGATACCAGGTTTCACCAGGTTGCCGAGACTGGTCTTGAACTCCTGGGCTCAAGTGATCCACCGACCTTGGCCTCCCAAAGAGCTAGGATTACAGGTATGAGCCACTGGGCCCAGCCATAAATATCTATTTTTTAAAATAGTTTTACCACATATCTTCAAGCAAAATAGTATCTAGTTTGGTCTGGTACGGTGGCTCATGCCTGTAATCCCAGCACTTTCGGAGGCCAAGGTGGGAGGATCACCTGAGGTCAAGAGGTTGGACCAGCCTGGCCAACATAGTGAAACCCCATCTCTATTAAAAATACAAAATTAGCCGAGTGTGGTGGCACGTGCCTGTAATCCCAGCTGCTCTGGAAGCTGAGGCAGGAGAATCGCTTAGAATCCGCGAGGTGGAGACTGCAGTGAGCTGAAATTACACCACTGCACTCCAGACTGGGCGACAGAGCAAGATTCTGTCTCAAAAAAAAAAAAAAACCTCATCTAGTTTTGCTTCTTTCTGAGCTTTGCTAAAATGTTATAGCAGTCTATTTTGATCTGCTTTTTACACTTAAGATTCATTCATTATATTATATGTAGTTACTGGTCATTCACTGTCAGAATCATGTAATATTTTGCTGCATGATTATACAATTTATTGGTTTTCCCACTTATGGTCATTTAAGTTGTTTTCAGGTTTTAGATTAGTTAACTGATGATGGTTGAACTTGAATGCTTCTGTTTTTTGTTTTGTTTTGTTTTGTTTTTTGAGACAGGGTCTGTCGCCCAGGCTGGACTGCAGTGACACAATCTCAGCTCACTGCAACCTCCACCTCAAGTTGTCCTCCCCACTTCAGCCTCCTGAGTAACTGGGACTACAAGCATGCATCACCATGCCCTGCTAGGCTAATTTTTGTATTTTTTGTAGACAAGGTTTTGCCATGTTGCCCAGGCTGGTTTCCAACTCCTGAGCTCAAGCAATCCATCTGCCTTGGCCTCCCACAGTGTTGGGATTACAGGTGTGAGCCACTGTGCCTGGCTGGGCTATTCCTTTTCTATGCAATAAAAACTGTGTCATGAAATGACAGGGTCCGCAGTTGCAGTGCTTGAAGCCATTGTTCAAAAAGATACATAACTCCAAATCAGAATACTTTGGAATATAAGAATAGCTGGAGAGGGCTGGGTGCAGTGGCTCACGCCTGTAATCCCAGCACTTTGGGAGGCCGAAGCAGGCGGATCACCTGAGGTCAGGAGTTTAAGACTAGCCTGACCAACATGGAGAAACTCTGTCTCTACTAAAGATACAAAAATCAGCCGGGCGTAGTGGTGCATGCCTCTAATCCCAGCTACTCGGGAGGCTGAGGTAGGAGAATCACTTGAACCTGGGAGGCGGAGGTTGTGGTGAGCCGAGATTGTGCCATTGCATTCCAGCCTGGACAACAAGAGTGACACTCTGACTCACAAAAAAAAAAAAAAAAAGAATAGCTGGAGAAGAAGATACAGATAATTATGAAAGAGAATACAGTTGAACATTCAACTATAAAATGTTGGGGAAATAGATTATGTTTTGTTCAACCTCAAATATTTTTTGGATGGACGAATGAACAAATCCTTCACATGAATTTGTGTCATCTAGCAGAATCTACCAAATTACTTGCAAATGAATATCTTTCCTCTTTTTAAATGATGTATTACATTACAGATATAAGAAAATATTTATTTATTTATTTATTTTTATTTATTTATTTGTGACTAAGTCTCACTCTGTCCCTCAGGCTGGAGTGCAGTGGCAGCATCTCAGCTCACTGCAACCTCTACCTCCCGGCTTTAAACAATTCTCCTGTCTCAGCCTCCCAAGTAGCTGGGATTGTAGGTGTGCGCTACCAACCACACTCAGCTAATTTTTGTATTTTTAGTAGAGACGGAGTTTCACCATGTTGGCCAGGCTGGTCTCGAACTCCTGACCTCACGTAATCTGCCCACCTTGACCTCCCAAAGTGCTGGGGTTACAGGTGTGAGCCACCGCGCCCAGCCATGAAAAACATTTTAAAAAATTTATTTAGATATAAAACACGTTTTGGCTGATAGTCTCCTCTTCTACAATAGTAAGTAAAGTTACTTAAAATTAAAATTGTGTTCTCTTTATTTAAATAAATGATTCCTTTTATAACAGGTCAAGGAAAGATATTACACAATCAATTAACAAAATGTTTACACTTAATCTTAGCCAAAAGGCTGAGAGGTGATCAATTAACAAAATGTTTAAGAAAGTATCGACTAAAGCAATAAATATCATGTGTGCATTCCAACTCTTAGAAGGACATATAAAGCATTTCATAACTGAATTTTGCCTATCATTAAGTTTCATTTAATGCTAGATCCCAAAATGTATTTATAGACTATTTCTTCTTGTCTTAGAATTATCTTTCCTACCTATATTTCAGGCAAACTATTATATATTCTTTGAGATTCTCCTCAGGCATCTACCTTCTCCATAAACTTTCTTTTCCTACCATGTAATAAG
Source organism: Rhinopithecus roxellana (assembly GCF_007565055.1). Taxonomy (NCBI): domain Eukaryota; kingdom Metazoa; phylum Chordata; class Mammalia; order Primates; family Cercopithecidae; genus Rhinopithecus; species Rhinopithecus roxellana. The sequence continues at coordinate 89,376,835 of NC_044553.1, read as the reverse complement.
AAATTTTCTCTTCTTTGATTCCACTGCATCCTCCACATACCTGGTATGACAATTTTCCATTCTTTGCTTGTCTGTTTCTCCAGGAAACCAAAAGTTCATAACCTTTGCTGTATATTAAAATCAAGTGGAGAACTTGATAAAAATACTGATACCTGGGACAATATTCAGAGATTATGATTGAACTGAAGTGGGGGTGGGGCATCAGTATTTCTAAAAAATCTCCCCGGTGATTCTAATGTACACCCCTGGTTGAAAACAACTGCATTACGTTGTTTTATTACATATTGCATATTCAGATTGTGACTACTCAAAGGCAAAGACGTTGCCTTATTTATACATATATTTTCAGTGCATGAAAAATAAGTAAGCAGGAAATAAATATTTGGTTAATTAAATTAAGACAGTTAAGGTAATTCTTTAAAAATAAAAAACAAAAAGAGGAAGAAAAAAAAGAAGAAAGGAAGAAAGAAAAAGACAAGGTATTCTTTAGACTCATCACATTGACTACGTAATCCTGGCCTGAGAAGAGCTCTATAAGAGAAGCAGATGATATATAATTTATTGAACCAGGCCTAAGGCATTTTTGGAGAATAATAACTTTCTGTACTAAAAACACCGCTTCAATACTTTACAATTATTGTCACATTTAATCATAACAATCAGCATGAAACAGCTTGCCTCTGAGAGTGCCATTTTGCTCTTGTCCCCAGGACAGGTATTAAAAGCACCTTTTTCCCTTTCAAAGTATGCAAATATGATGGAAATTTATGGTTACCTTAATCAACCAGTTTTTAAATAATGAAAACTGGAGTAAGGTCACACACCTGCTTATTTAACCTCTTACACTGAAGGTACTTAACACAGTTGTTACAAAAATTAACATTTTGAGAATCAGAAATTAAATATTGGGAGTGAAGAGAAACTGAATTTTTTTTTTTTTTTTTTTTTTTTTTGGATACAGGTCTTGCTGTGTCATTCAGCCTGTAGTGTAGTGGTGTGATCATAGCTCACTATAGCCTCAACCCCCTGGGCTCAATTGATCCTCCCACCTCAGCTTCCCAAGTAGCTGGGACTACAGGTGCAAGTCACCACACTTGGCTAATATTTTGCATTTTTTTGTAGAGACAGGCTTTCCCCATGTTGCCCAGGCTGGTCTTGAACTCCTGGGCTCAAGTGATCCACCCACCTCAGCTTCCCAAAGCTGGAATTTAGGCATTATCCACCACACCCAGCCTCGACATTTTTTTTTGAACAGGATGTCTTCTGAGAAAACTCACTGATACATACTAAAAATTACCAAAGAATTCTGATCAACTGGATTTTATTTCAGTTACTCAAAGATTCCACAAGTGACTCAAACTCTGACCACGCATTTGGATATGGAGATCTCAAATGATGTGACTGTCAAACCTCTATTCATCATATTTCTTTTTTGAGAGAGGATCTCACTCTATGGCCATGGCCTAGGCTGGAGTGGAGATCATGGCTCACCACAGCCTCGACTTCCTGGGCTCAAGTGATCCTCCCACCTCCCAAGTAGCTGGGACCACAGGCGCACACCACCACACCTGGCTAACTTTTTGTTTTTTTGTTTTTTGTTTTTTTTTTTGTAATAAAGATGGAGTTTTGCCATGTTGTCCAGGCTGATCCAGATATCCTGGGCTCAAGTGATCCACCTGCCTCGGCCTTCCAAAGTGTTGGGATTACAGGCGTGAGCCACTGCACCTGGCCAATTCTTCATATTCCAGAGCACAAATTGCCAAAATAATTTAATCTTATGAGGTTATATTCCCTTTCTTTGCTATCTTACCCTTACTTGTCTACCTTGTAATTAAAGGTACAAGTCTTGGGAAATACCCATAGGATTTTGGCTACAAAAATAAAAGCTGTTGCTTTATTTTTTATCTTAAATTTCATGAGTGATTTAAAATTTCATGTTATATGCTAAAGTGAAAATATTCTAAACTTTGTACTTTTCACATAGAATTTATATCAAGTCAGATGTTTTAGACAAATGACAATTGATGAGTTATTTATATAAAGCCATACATATTTACTCTAAGATTAAGTGAAAGGAAGGGTTAACAGTTCTGAAGTTAGCTTTTTATTAATTATTTTTATTTTTATTTTTAGATAGGATCTTGCTCTGTTGCCCAGGCTGGAGTACAGTGGCAAAATCACAGCTTATTACAGCCTCAACCTTCCTGGCTCAAGCAATCCTCCCACCTTGACCTCACGAGTAGCTGGGACTACTCCTCCCGCTTTGGCCTTGCAAATTGTTGGGATTATAGGTGTGGGCTGCTGTGCCCAGTCAGGTATTTTTTAAAATTATGTATTTTTCATAATATAGACATAGGCATATGTTCAATTCTGTAAAACGTTTCTCTTATAGTACCTTAAAAAATGAAAAAATTGGCCAGGCACAGTGGCTCATGCCTATAATCCCAGCAAACTGAGAGGTCAGGGCAAGTGGATCGCTTGAGCTCAGGAGTTTGAAAGCCGCCTGCGCAACATGGCCAAACCCTGTCTCTTCCAAAAAGAAAAAATACAAAAATCAGCAGGGCATGGTGGTCCAGCTACTTGGGAGGCTGAGATGGGAGGATTGCTTGAGCCCAGGAGGCAAAGCTTGCAGCGAGCAGAGATTATGCCACTGCACTCCAGCCTGGGTAACAGAAGAAGACCCTGTCTCAGAAACAAAGAAAAAAAAAAGGAAAAAATTCATTAAATATCTTTAAATGGTTATGTTTGATCTCTTTAACATTAAGAATTCTTTAAAATTGGCCGGGCGCGGTGGCTCAGGCCTGTAATCCCAGCACTTTGGGAGGCCGAGACGGGCGGATCACGAGGTCAGGAGATCGACAACATCCTGGCTAACACGGTGAAACCCCGTCTCTACTAAAAATACAAAAAACTAGCCAGGCAAGGTGGCGGCACCTGTAGTCCCAGCTACTCGGGAGGTTGAGGCAGGAGAATGGCGTGAACCCGGGAGGCGGAGCTTGCAGTGAGCTGAGATCCGGCCACAGCACTCCAGCCTGGGTGACAGAGCGAGACTCCGTCTCAAAAAAAAAAAAAAAAAAAAAAGAATTCTTTAAAATAATAACTTCTCATGTATCAACTGACATAAAAAATCCAATATTTGCTGTCCTCTACTTTTTGTGTATAGCTCCATGAGTATTAAACTTAGATTGTTTCACACCTTGTCTGATCAGGAAAAAAAACAAAACAAAACAAAACTTAGATTGCTACGAAACTATACAAATCTGCTTCCTTTTCTGTTCAAGTTTTAAATTGTTTATATTTCCCTAGATAGGGTATATTGAACTTCTATCCAATAGAATCAGAAAAAGAAACATTCAAATTTATGACATAACCATGTTGGCTATCATTTTCATATCAATATAATGGATAACATTAAAATACATAACTAAGTGGTTTTAAGTATTACAGCACAAAGTATGCAATAAAGAACAATTAATGTTAAAGGTAACAAAGAGCTCAAAGTAGCAAATTTTCTAAAAGGAAATTTAGCAAATAATTTTAGCTATTTATTATTATAAATAACTCTTACACCCTAAAAGTTGTTAATTACAGATCTAAAAGGAATACTCCAGGTTATCATCAATTTATGGTAGACGATATTAAATACCATACATTTAATGAAGATTCATTACGTATTAAATTTTAATTTTTTTTTCATTTCTAGTGATCAAACCTAGAGAGGCTAGTGATTTGCTGAGACTGAAATTCAGGTCTCCTATCTCATAATGGCTTTTTTGTTTTTATTTTAACTATAATGTATTTCAGGTGTCCTGGTTCCAGCTGAAACATGACAGTGATGACAACAGAGTTTCTGACAACAAAATGTATTGTTATAATGCATTGTTTTTTATTATAAAAGCTATGATTAGGGATGACTTTTGAAGTATCTATCTTCTTTCTTTAAAATACACATTTAATACATGCTCACTACAGAAAAAGTAAAAATTATAGATAAACAATAACAAGCAGTTTTTACCTAACAATAACCATTGTTAAAACTCTTAGTGTTAGGCTGGACATAGTGGCTCACATCTGTAATCCCAGCACCTTGAGAGGTTGAGGTGGAAAGATCACTTGAGACCAGGAGTTTAGTACCAGCCTGGGCAGCATAGCTAGACCCTATCTCTACAAAAAATTTAAAAATTAGCTGGGCATGGTGGTGCATATTTGTAGTCCTAGACACCCAGGAGGCTAAGGTGGGAGGATCGCTTGAGCCCAGGAGTTCGAGACTGCAGTGAGCTATGTTCGCACCATCACACTCCAGCCTGGGTGACAGAGCTGTCTGTTTTAGAGACAGACCTTGTCTCTAAGAAAGCAAGCAAACAAAAAAGAACAGATGTTGTCCATCCTGGATATTTGACTAACCCAACTAAACATTTCATTTTTAAAAAACAACAGTATCAGCCTGGCATGGTGGCTCACACCTGTAATCCCAGCACTTTGGGAGGCTGAGGCGGGCGGATCACTTGAGGTCAGGAGTTCGAGACCAGCCTGGCCAACATGGTGAAACCCTGTCTCTACTAAAAATACAAAAATTAGCCGGGTGTGGTGGTACATGCCTGTAATCCCAGCTACTCAGGAGGTTGAGGCACAAGAACCGCTTGAACCTGGGAGACAGCTGCAGTGAGCCGAGATTACGTCACTGCCCTCCAGCCTGGGAGACAGAGCAAGACTCTGCTTCTAAAA